>NW_025335587.1:9956469-10211832 GCF_004798865.1 Varanus komodoensis
AGGATATCATGGGGCACTTTGTCAAAGGCCTTGCTGAAATCCAGGTATACCACATCCAATGCATCCCCTCCATCTAGCCATCTCGAAACCTTGTCATGAAATTCCACAAGGTTTGTCTGGCAGGACCTGTTTTTGTGGAAGCCGTGTTGTGTGGCTGTCAGCCTCCCTTCCCTATCTAGCATCACTAGATCTCTCTCTATTATGAGCCTTTCCATAGTTTTTCTTGCAATGGACGTAAGGCTAACCAGTCTATAATTCCCCATGTCCTTTCTACTACCCTTTTTGAAAATTGGGACCACTGATGCCACCCTCCTGTCCACTGGAACTTCACCCGTTCTCCACGAGGTCTCAAAAATGGAGGCCAGCGGGCGTGAGAGAACCCCTGACAACGCTCTAAGTACTCTCGTGTGTAACCCGTCAGGGCCTGGTGCCTTTGTAATGTCCAATGCCCTGAGGAACCCCTCGACTTCAAGGGGGGTGACTCTGATCTGTGCTCCTAAGTCCCCAGCCTCATCTAATCTCCTATGTGGATATCCCCCGTCCTGCTTTGGGGAGAACATAGAGGCAAAATAGTCATTCAGCATCTGTGCCTGTTCCCTTATAGCAGTCACTGGATCTCCTTCCTCCTTATTTGGTGGTCCCACCACTTGTCTCCCCTTCCTCTTCCTATTTACATGCTGAAAAAAGCCCTTTTTGTTGCTCTTGATATTCTTGGCAAGTCTCAGCTCGTAATCAGCCTTAGCCTTGCGAAGAATCCTTCTGCAACGGGCCTCCTCCTCCCGGTATACCCTTTTGTCTATTTCCCCCAGTACCCATTTCCTACGGAGGTTCCTCTTTCGTTCAATCCCTTTAACCACCTCCTTTTGCATCCTTGGCGGCACTCTCCTCCGCCTCCCCACCTTACTGACTAGAGGTATCGTCAAGGCTTCAAAAACCTCCCATTTTGAGGCTTCAAAAACCTCCCAAGACTTCAAAAACCTCCCTCCAAAACCTCCCATTTGAGTGCTAGCCACCCCTCCTCAACTCGCTTACCTTCCAGTAACCTATCCCAGGAGACTTTCCCCAGTCTGACCTTCAGTTGGCCAAAGCTGGCCCTCTTGAAGTCCCCGCTTCTAGTGCTCGACCTGCTGCACATCCCCAGTCCCCTGATCTCAAAGCAAAGGATGGAGTGATCACTCGCATCCAGAGCTCCCCTACTCTGTACTTCATCTATCAGCTCCTCCCTATTGGTCAAGACCAAGTCAAGGATGCTTCCCCACTCATCGCCTCTCGGACCCTCTGTGTGAAAAATCCTCCCTCTATAGCTTCTAGGAAGCGGCGTGACCTGGCTGTCACCACCGAGTGAGTCTCCCAAGTAATATCTGGGAGACTGAAATCTCCCATAATTACTGTGTCTCTCCCCCAAGATATCCTTAGAATCTGGTCTGTCAGGGCATCATCCAGGGTCTCAAGTTGTCAGGTCTCTTTTCCCGTCAAAACCCCTAAGTTTCACCCAGACTGCCTCTACCAAATCCCCATCTTTGCTGCATTCTATCTCACTGCATCCTATCCCTTCCCTGACGTATAAAGCCACGCCCCCACCTCTTTTTCCCTTCCTGTCCTTTCTAAAAAGGTGATGCCCTTCTTTGTTCACATTCCAGACTTACCTTTCATCCCACCAAGTTTCTGTGATTCCCACCAGGTCACACCCTCCTATTCCCAGGAGAACTTCAAGCTCTTCCTGCTTATTACCCATGCTCCTAGCATTGGTGTACATGCACCTCAACTCCTTCCCACTGCTTCCTTTCCTTGGAGTTCCCAGCCTCCTCCTCCCTCCCATCCTCCCTGATACCTGGCCCCTCTCTGTAGGAGTCCTGTCAGTCCCTGCAGTATCTCAGTGCCCCTCAGCAGGGAGTCCCCAACAGCAATCACCCGCCGCCGTACCTTCCAGGTGCTGATGGGCGGCTGTGCCCTGGCCCTCGCCTGTCCCGCAGCGGCCTCCTTGCTGCCTGACATCCCAGGCTGGCGGCCCTGCTGGTCCTCTGAGGCCTCATCAGCCCCAGCCTCCCCAAGTGGAGAGAACCTGTTTCCCAGCTCCAGATTGGTGCCAGGAGGAGGAGGAGGCTGTGCTGGCCTCTTCCTCCTGTGGGTGACATACCTCCATGTTTCCGCAGCTGCTCCTCCCGTGGTCTCTCCCTCAACCCTCTGTCCAGAGAGGGGCTGCTCTGGGGGGGGGAGGGGCCTGGAGAGCTCTCTCGGCCCTCAGACACCTCACCTCCACATCATTCCCCAAGTGAAGCTTTCCGTTTTGGATTCCTCAAATGCACACCTCCACACTTGTGCAAGTCCAACTAAGTTTTTTTTAAATCAACAAATTTCTTGTATGTAAAACATAGTCTTAAAAGGGATGCCGAACCAGTGACAACCCTTCTGATGTTCTAGTTGGGCACATTGGAGATGTCACTAGCAGTCACCTTGGTGATTGTGAAAGCTGATCTCCAGAAAAGAAGATTGAGGGAGAAGGAGAAAAAAGCTGCACTGAGTGAAAGGGGACTTGTTAGCATAACATGGGACAGTGAGCCAGTGCAATTACTCTACTGTGGCTCTTGCAGCATTGGTGTGGCAGCTGTCAGGGGTCGTGGCCTGAGTACACTTCTCAGGGGCAGTTTGGGATTTTGCCACTCTTCTCATGTGACCCTGGTACCTACAATGTCTTCAGCTGCCAGCATTCACACAACATGACAACCCATTGTGGGTTCAACAACTCCCAAAATAAGCCATGGATTGTCAGGATGACTTAGAAACATAGAAAACAAAGCGAGTCAGAAGGGGCCTCCCGGGCCATCCAGTCCGACCCCTGGCACCAGCCGGCTCCGCTCACGACATGCCCACCATGTGGACGTCCAGCCTATCCTTGAACACCCGCACCGATGGGGCCTCAACGACCTCTCATGGAAGCCCATTCCACACCCTCGGTGGAGTGTGGTCCTTGTCCTCCAAGCTACCCTATGGGAAACAATCCAAGTTTTTATGGCACAATAACTTGTCACCACTATACGTAGATTGCCATATTATGCAAACTTATAATATCTGCTACATATGTGTATTGTATTTTGATGGTTTCTGATTCAAAATTCTTTTACAATGTATTTGCATGATGTGTGAATTATCAGGCTCTCACAAAGGCTGCTTATAAAATCTCAGCACAAGCTAGCTAATATGGATTTTAAATATGGATGGTGTGAACAAATGCATTCTTTCTATTCCATGCTATTTCTTTCATCTCTGTCCATATGTCACTTGCATACACGGCAAATGTTTGGTCATTTCCATTTCAAGGTCATATGAAAAAGACAATTAAGAGTTCAAGCTCCTTTTATTCTTAGAGATGTATGGGATTTTTAGAAAACAAACAAACATGCCTTAGCATATTAAATGCATGTGCTAAAGCTTAGAGTTCATGTCTGACAAGAAATCTGATTTAGAGGGTAACACTAGTTATATACTGTTTGATTACATAAATTCTGCTTTGTAAATTGCAACCTGGATCTTCAAACTTCGTTCACAAGAGTTGTACTTATTTGTTGAAATGTAGTGTAATGTGCTAGATTGAAATGTCTCTGTAGGCACTTATTGGAACCAAGACTTTTTAAAAAGTATATTCAAAGGATAAGGTAAAAGAACTTCTTCTAAAAGTAGTCTGAGGAGACCAGTTAGCAGTTCACAGCAAGTAGTGATTTCCCAGTAAGTATAAATAATACACCAAATAGAAAAAAATTACAATATATCTCTTGAGAATGTAGGGGTTTTAGAGGGGTTTTTTCTTTAAGAAAATGAACATTGTACTAAAGAAGGATGCCAAAGTTGCTTCCCCAGGAAGCAAAAATATTCACACAGCAAAAAGTACCTTAAAGGCATTTACCAGAATCCATGCAACTGGATGCAAATACACACTAGGCCCCTTAAACTTACTTTAAGAGAAAAAGCAAGAAGAAACACCTTAGCAACTATATTGGAAACTTAGCAATATTCAAAATAAGTATGGGAATAACTATAAGGGGTTGCTATTTAAAGAAAAAAAGTTAGGTAGCTGCAAACCCTTAAACAGCGTCTAAATAAGTTTTCTAGATGGTAACCAATATTGTCATGGAAGATTTTGAATTGTATGTCAATCACATTTCCTGGACTACATTGAATATCTACTAGGGGTCAGAGGTGAAAATTCAGCATACTAATATGTTCCTTAATGTTTATCAGCAGCAGGTGTGCCACTTATTACACCTATGTGCTAGGAATTTAATGTGCTCAGGATTCAGGACATGGATTGAAGCCCATAGAGCAGTGTTGACTGTGAGTCCAAGAGCTGGCATTTCAGAGATAAACTCCAGGATCATATTTCTGGGGGGATGTGGAAACTGTGGGCAGATAAAACAACTCAATTTTTGTACCAACAACTATTAGTTTGGGAATGATTTCATTAATATTAATTATTAAATACATTCTGGCATTGCACTTATAGGCCTTAGCTAGTCCACAATAGGTTTAAAGGAGTATCCTCACTAAGAATGAGGAATTTGTGCCAGTATATATTTAGACTATTTTGAGAAAAACTTGCACACACACATGCATACATACACACATCAGTATCAATGAATGCTGATATTTTGATTTAATGTCCACTTCTTCAGCAAGCTGGACGAAATCCATCTCAGAGGACAGTTAATAAATACTGGACTCTCCAAACCACCATGCTGAATTTTGATTATTTTTAACAAGAAGAACCTGTTAAGAAAACAGCTACTCGAAGCATTTGCCAAAATAGATTCAAATAATAATGGCTGTATTTTGCACAGTGACCTTTGTAAAATTCTTACAACTGTAAGTATCCCAGTAGGTAATTAAAATCTGGATTGGTATAATTTTGAAACTGTTAACAGTTCAGGTACACTGCAAATGAACTGTACTTAACATTTATTAATTATTGCTAATTTTTTTCAGCAATATAAACTGATACTGCTTTGCAGAGGGGTGAAAAAATGACTTGCTGCAATGCAGTCACTGAAATTGGCTGAAGTAAACACTGTTGCAAGTTTGACTATTACAGGGTATAGTGAACATGGTTCATATAGTTTTTATGTTATGAGAAGCTCTGCTGCAATGGCTTTTCCACATGTATTTTATTGATAAAATCCCCTTGCAGCATCCTCTGCTGAATTTCTATTTCAGTGGTGCTGTCAAACTACACGGAGGGTTTAGGTGTTTGTTTCGAGATGTTGGAGGACCATTCTGCAAAGCAAAGCTGCATTAGTGGGTCAACAGATCATTGTGGGCTCACCCTCTCGGACCTATAAGTAATGTCATATCTCACAGTGGGTCACAGTGGGAGTAAGTAGTGTGACAGTTGAGAATTATTGGCTTGAAACTCTTGGCTTCCTGTAGCCAGATAGGTATTACACTAGGTTTCTACAGGATGTCAGTTACATCTAAGACTTAAGTAGTTTTCTTTACTTGCTGCCTTTTCTCAGAAACTTATCTCTGTCCATGTATACTGTTTTCCTTCCTTTAGTCAGGGATCAATGACAGACTTTGCTTTACTCCAAATTCTGGTTTTTGTTTTGTTTTTTTGCAAACGACCCTTTTTAGTGCAACACTCAGGCGTTCCTAATAATGGCTTTGCTTGCCATTGATCCTCAACTGTTGCTTATATCATCCACAGTCCACATGGGAATGAAGCCAGCCATTTTCTAGTACATGTACATTGCCCTGTTGTGCGAGGTCCCTGAAGAGTCCAAATAATGGTTGCTTGCTATAGGGTCCCAAGTGACTTGACCAACCAGGAAGTGATACTCTTTGTGTTCTCTTTCCTCTAAAAGAAGTAACGCTTGTCTCACTTATGATTCTAAATCTGCCCATTTTGCTCTTCATTTGGCACCACTGAAACTTAAAAAAATCTTGTTGCACTTTGGCCTCCAAGTACCACCTAACTATTTCCATGGTTTAGGATTGATTAACTATGGGTTGATTAACCAGCCAGCAGTACAGCAGTTTAAACCACTGCACCACCTTCAGTTATCATCCAATGATCTAACTGCTTCTCTAGTTGGTTTCTTTTTTCTGACACATTTAAAGAATTCTTTATTGTTGGTCTTAATATTGCTAGCTATGTGCTCCTCAGAATGTTCTGTGCTTCACTTATTGGCTGCTGGCATGTCTTTGTGCAAGCTTGTGCTCCCTTTGGTTGTCTGATTTGGGAAAGATTTCCTTTTCTTTCCCGGAAGCCTTCTCTTTGTTTCCTTGCCTCTGTTTATTAACCATGCTGGTGACCATGTGGACATTGTAGTACCTTTCCTAACTTGTGGTATGCTTACTATCTGTGCCTGTGTTGTTGTGGTTTTGAGTAATCACCAAACATTTTGAAGGCATTTGACCTTAGCTCCTTTTTTATCAGTTCTCTCATTTTGAAGTGGGTTTTTTTCACTTGAAGTCAAACACAACTGTGTTGGACCTCTTTAGCAAATCTTCCACCTAATTGTATGGAATGGGCTCCCTAGAGAGGTCCGCCTGGCGCCATCATTATATGTTTTTGGTGCCAGGTCAAGACCTTTTTATTTGGCCAATATTTTAATACACAGTAATTTAATTTATTTTAAATGATGCTCAGTGTGGAATAGTTAATTTATTTTATTGTAGTCTGAAATAATATTGTAAGCCGTCCAGAGATGACAGTAATGGACGCATACAAATTTTTAAATAAATAAATGAATATTAAATTTGATAACATTATTGTCACTGTTTACAATCAGTTCTACAACATTTATTTCCCATACTTTCCATGGTTCCATGACTACTTGTTCATTTGGGACATTGAGAAATTTTTGCTTTCTGTCAGAACTGGGACATACATTTATTCAGTCAATGTGTGGGTGGTTGAAGTAATGCACTGTTACAGCACTGCCTTTGTTGGAGGCCTCCCTGATTCCATTCTCCATTCCAAGATAACCCTGAGTGTTCTGGTCTGGAGTACAGTTGCATATTCTTGTCACTAAATTAGTTCTGGAGCCAGGGATAATCACCCTCAGTGCATCTGTGAAAGGGCCTTCAGATTATCAAGTCTGTAGGATTCAGTGCCATCATTAATGTACAGAGCAGCACTTCCTGCAGTCTACCCTTCCTTACCCTTCCTTTAAAATGTATATCAGATGTAACCATAACCCATTGGTTTTCTGCATTCTACTAGGTTTCTGTAACACCTACTATATCTAGACTTTTCTTTAAAATCAGGCATTATAGTTCTCCTATTTTGCCCCTCCAATTTTCTAGCATTTGAACAGAAGCATCTAAGAGACAGCATCTTTCCATACTTCTGCAACTTATGCTTTGGCACTTAGGTCTCTCTGACTGGTATGTATGTATGTATGTATGTATGTATTTATTTATATGTTTAAAAAGGTAAAGGTTTCCCCTTGACATTAAGTCCAGTCATGCCTGACTCTAGGGGGCGGTGCTCATCTCCGTTTCCTAGCCAAGGGAGCCAGCGTTTGTCCACAGACAGTCTCTGTGGTCATGTGGCCGGCATGACTAAACACCAAAATGCATGGAACTCTGTTACCTGCCCACCAAAGTGGTACCTTTTTATCTACTTGTATTTGCATGCTTTCGAACTGCAAGGTTGGCAGGAGCTGGGACAGAGCAACAGGAGCTCATCCCGTTGTGCAGATTCGAACCGGCGACCTTTCGATCTACCAGCTCAGAAGCACAGTGGTTTAAACCACTGCACCGCCTGCAGTCCCTCCATTTAAGTGTTTATATGTTGCCTATTTTGCCAGCAGCATCCCTAGGCAGCTCACATATTAAAAGAATTAACAATAAAACTTTAAAACACTAGTAAACCAATGAATCTATAAACTAGTACAAATTTAAAATTCCAATCAGATTAATTTACTCCAACAGGTTATAGTAGCATCCATTGTTGTTGTTTAGTCATTAAGTCATGTACAACCCTTCATGACACCATGGGCGACATTCCTCTGGACTCTCCTGTCTTGCACTATCCCCTGGAGTCCATCAAGCCCACACCCAGTGCCCCAGTGACCCCATCTAGCCACCTCAACCTCTGCTGTTCCCTTCTCCTTTTGCCTTCAATCATTCCCAGCATCAGGGTCTTCTCCAGCGAGTCCTTCCTTCTCATTAGGTGGCCAAAGTATTTGAGTTTCATCTTCAGTATCTGATCTGACCAGAACAGTCAAGGTTGATTTCCTTTAAAAATCCACTGGCTTAATCGCTTTGCATTCCAAGGAATTGCAGGAGTCTTCTCCAGCACCACAATTCAAAGGCCTCAATTCTTCAGTGCCCAGCCTTCCTTATGGTCCACCTTTCACAGCCATACATTGCAACTTTAAAATTGACTGATTTGATTTTTTTGCAGTCCAAGGGACTCTCAGGAGTCTTCACAACTGAGTGTTCTTTTGGCTTTGACCCTGTCACTTCTCTCTTGTTGGAGCAACTTGCATTAGCCCTCTGCTTTTCCCCAGTAGCACATTGGACACCTTCCGACCTGAGGAGCTCATCTTACGACATCATATCCTTTTGCCTTTTGGTACTGTCCATGGGGTTTTCATGGCAAGGATACTGGAGTGGGTTGCCATTTCCTTCTCCGGTGACTCACCTTTTGTCAGAGCTCTCTGCTATGACCTGTCCATCTTGGGTGCCTCTGCATAGCATAGCTCATAGCTTCATTGAGCTACACAAGTCTCTTTGCCACAGCAAGGCAGTGATCCATGAAGGGGAGTAGCGTCCATGGAAAGGATTCAATATTAAAATGCCTTTTGAAAAGATAAGTCTTTGCCTTGTGTCAAAAGGAATACAAGGATGGTGCCAGGTGAATCTCTTAAGACTGGGTGTTTCAAATATAGGGAACAGTGGCAGAAAAGGCCCTCTTTCTGTTAGCCACCCCTCTTATCTCCCTGAGGGATGGCTCCTGCAAAAGGGCCCCCTGCATTGATCTCAATGATCGGGTAGGTATGTATGGGTACAGGCAGTGTTTAGATAACCTGGGCCTAAGCCATTTAGAGCTTTATATGTCAAGACAAGCACCTTTAATTGGGCCCAGGCCACAATTAGTAACCAATGCAGTTCTTTTAATACAGGTGTTATATGGGCCACTTTAAGAGTACTAGTTACTAAGTGAATAGCCCAATTTTGTACCAGGTGTAATTGCCAGACAATCTTCAAGGGCAGCCCCATGTAGAGCACATTACAGTAATCTATTTTGGATGTTACCACTGCATGGATAACTTTTTCAGGCTCTGTCTATCTAGGTAGGAACAAAGTTGATAAATCCACCACAGCTGGAAAAAGGCACTCCTGGACACTGAATTCACCTGGTATTCCAGTGACAAACCCAGGTCCAGGAGCACCCCGCGACTGCA
The DNA here is from genome assembly GCF_004798865.1 of Varanus komodoensis. Lineage (NCBI taxonomy): Eukaryota > Metazoa > Chordata > Lepidosauria > Squamata > Varanidae > Varanus > Varanus komodoensis. The sequence goes on from NW_025335587.1 coordinate 9,965,877, forward strand.
AACCCTGTCCTTTAGGGCACTGATTTTCAACCTTTCCATATTTAGGGACCAGCAAAAACAGGAAAACCAGCCCGGGGACTGCTGAGGCAGAAACAAAAAGCGCTATACACATAATACAGTATTCTGTATATTAGTTTTTAAAGACCAAACCAAAAAAAAAAAAAAAAAAACCCCAGCCAGAAATTGAGCAAGGAAAAATGCTAACAAAAGCATAAAGTATCAAAATTGGCACAGCATGGCTCCCAGCTGGCTCCCACCAAGCCATCTCTCCCCTCCCTGGCCCCCTCCACAGCACCAGCACACTAACATGCACTCCCCGTCTCTCTCCCTACAAAGGTCATCATACACGGCAACCAAGGCCATCTCTGTCCCAAACCCAGTCCTAAAGCCTGATTGAAATGGATCTAGATAATCCGTAAGCTCCAAAAGTGCCTGAAGCTGCCCAGCCTGCACCTGTTCCAACACCTTGCCCAGGAATGGAAGATTGGTGATGGGCCAGTAGTTGTCCAATAGCCCTGGGTTCAGGTCCGGCCATTTAAGGAGTGGTCTTACCACTTCTTCCTTTAATGGGGCAGGGACCACTCCCTCTCTTGGAAATGTGGGCATTGACAATCTCCAGGACCCAGGGCTGAACCACCTCTGCAGATTTTTCAAATAACCATGTTGGGCAAGGGTTAAGTGGGCACATGGTAAATCGGATGGCATATGGTAAATTGGACATTGTGCCTCACCATAATCTTGTGACTTACACCCTCCCTTTGTAGATCTGGGCAATAAGAAACGCTTAATCCACTAGGGATGATTTTGTCCAAAGCAGCTGCTTCTCAGCTTTTCTTAGCTTTCCCCCAGATTCTCTTTAAAAGCTGCTTTGCCACACTTCTTATGTTATATGCCAGCAGTCTAGTTCCATTTTGGTTCAAGTGGAGCCCATCCCTCTAGTATATTCCTGTATATTCTTCCAGTATTTTGTCCCAACTGTTCCCCAGTGCCTAACAAATCTGAACTCTCCTCTACTCCTCTGCCTCATCCACACATTGATTTGTGTGGATGTGTGGAGCCAGTATGAGAAAACCACCTTGGAGATCCAGGATTTCAACCTTCTGCCTAGCAACCTAAATTTTGTTTCCAGGACTTCACAACCACAGCACATCATTGGTACCAATATGGACCACAACCACTAGCTATCTAGAGGGCATATGATATCTGCAACCTTCGCATCTGGCAGGCACTGAGGTGGTCTACACAACTACCATAAAATGAGTTATCTATGTATCTAATCATTTAATCTCCCACTACCAGAAACCTCCCACCTCCCAGAGGCACAACCTTAGCGCAAGAGTATACATGCTCACCTCCAAGGAATGGGTCTCTTCTAAGGGATCATTTCCCTCTTACTCTCAATGACATCCTCCTTCCATGAGACCCCCATTTTCTGTGACAGCAAAGGAACTGGGACCTTGCTGTTTAGTCCCCAGGGATCTTGTCATCCAACCTCTCTGCCACGTTTTGCTTCTCCAAGTCAGCAACTTTGGCTTCAAGGGAACTAATTTGTTCCTTGAAAGGCAGGAGCTTATTACCCTGAGCATATTCCCACAGCTTCTGTCCGGTTGACAAATAGTCAAATACATGGTGTTCAGTGCAATATACGGGATAGTCCTCACATCCCTGTTGGCTTTCTACCTTCATAACTGAATTTAATTGGCATTATTGGATGTGTTCACCTGGAAAACCTAAGGGGTTTTGGTTTCTTATTTTATTTCTTTATTCTACTTAAAAAGGGAGGTAGATTTACTTACACAATTTATACCTCTTGAGTAGGAGAAGGGAGGGCAGAGTGCTGTGACCTAGCCTCATCCTGTTGCTGAACTTGCACCGTTGGCTAATTCATTTGTGGGCTGGTGCTTTGTCACTAGGGCTTCTCATGCTTGGAGAGCTGCTTTCCTCACAAGCCTCCTCTAGGTGGGTTAACCAAATTGTTGCTGCAACCGGTTTCATTGGAGGGCATTGACTGAAAAGCAAGGCAGGCTGTGGCTGAACTTGCCTGCCCTAGCTTCCAGTGATTAGGAATGTATGTTAATTGTGAGAAATCTCTGCAGAGAGTAATGTTCTATTCAGGGGAGAGCACAATAATGAGTGGATCATTGGAGGGTAGGTGATTTGTGAAGGGCTGTCATTTCAAAGGCTGACTTCCTTTGTGCATGATTTCCATCTAAGTGACAGCCTGGCATCTCAGACTTCAGTTTGAAAGCTTCCCTATAGCCCATAAAACCTGAGCCTACACTGAAACTAACCTTCATCTTTATAAGCAGAATCTTTCATTAGCTAAGCCTACAGAGTACCTCTAGAGACTACCGAAATATGTATTGCTTTTCCTCCCCCTTTTCTAAGTCTGACTTAGTTTAAATGGGGACTCCCTGCCTGAGCAAGGTAGCAGAAACTGTAGGTTCCTGCTGGGTTTTCTTCTGGAGTTTAGCTCCCAAATATAAGTCTGTGCAGGTTTGCCCTTCTAGGAATTTAGCCATCTTGCTGTCTGTTTGCCCTGGTTTCAGGTAATAATGTATCAGTTTGGGATGATTGCTTGAGTAGTTAGTATAGAGAGAGATATAAAAAGATATCAATAAGTTGCACCAACCCTCTCATCTAGTTGCTTAACTAGGCCTTGCAGCTTCAGGGAGAGGAAAGTCAGAAAAAAATAGACAACAACAGCTTGCACAAACTGCAGGCACTGTCCAGGCACCTCAAAAGAGGCTTATCAGCAGGTACATCTGGCTACCATGAGAAAGAGTGGCTGTGAAAACACATTTCACAAGCAAATTTCTGCTTGCATGATTTTGGATACAATCCATAATGATGTATCCATATTACTTTCATTGTAATAGGTTACAGTAGATGGTCACTGATCCATTTTGGTAGACGGAAGGGTCCCAGTTCAGCAGTTTTTCAGGATTCAAGTATGCCAAATGGTAAGACAGAGGAAGTGAGAGTGATTGGTTCTTAAAGGCCTAATAGGATGGAGCCCTGTATGGTGTCAAAGTTCACTAGTCACCTCTGAATTATCCTTTCACACAGGGTTATAGTGTAACTAGGGGAATGGCAAGCATTCAGAGAACAGATAGTATGCGGAACATGTTTTAGCAGTGATATATTAAAATGGTTCTTCATGCTTCAGTCTTGAACAATAGATCCCAGGATATTTGGCCTTTGTCAAAATAAAGGTAGATTCGATTGTAACCTTGAGATATGCTTATTACTATGACAACGTATCTGGTACTTACAAATATCTTAGTGCACACTGTGTTTTGGATGCAAAGTGCTGTGAGCAAAAAGTGAAAACGTAGCAAAAACCAAACATGTATTAGTACTGTTCTGTGAACTCATATGTATATGTATGTATGTATTTAGGTTTCTGTATCACCCAAAAGCTGAAGCCCTCTGTATGGTTCACACAGTTAACACCATAAAATACAGCATGATAAAACATTTTACACACACAGTATAAAACCAGAGTGGAAACCAGCAACAGTGTAAAAATAAAAATATAGCAACAGCATTAGAAACAAAAACTAAAGAATTAAAATGATTAGGATAATGTCTTTACCTTTTATCAAAAAGAGCATGATGTAGGAGCCAGGCAAACCTCTCTGGGTAGGGCATTTTATAACCAGAATGCCATCACTGAAAAGACCCTCTTCCTAAGTAACTACTCACTGTACCTCATTTGGTGTGGGGACTCAGAGGAGGGTCTCTAATCTTGGGGTCTGGGCAGGTAGTCCTTCTGTTAAGCTGGCCCTAAGTTAATACAAGCCCTTTGAGTTGGGCCCCGAAAAGGAGTAGAAGTCAGTGCAGATAACAAAGCACTGGTATAATATATTTCTCAAGCACAGTTCCTATTAATCTCAAGTGGACAGGGTGAGTTTTCTGAATTAGTTTTGAAGGCAGCCTCATATATAAACTATTGCAGTCTTGGACAAGCTAACAGAAGACTTCTCAAAGTAGTGCTAAAATGTATCAGAACCTGGATTACAGTATGAAAAACATGGTAAATAATGAAGAGGCTGTAGCATACAACTGGAGCTCTACAAATAGGCACTGAGAAGAAGCTAATGCAAAATCTTGCACAAAAGGATGCACAAATGGAAGAATTATGAATTTGCAATCACCTTTCTCACGTGGCATTTTTACAATGGGTTGGAAATGAAGCTTTCCACTAACAGAAAGACACCTCTGTATCTGAGCTTGTGCCTGTCCTCTATTTACACACACATGCACACAGACATTTGGTGTACATAGGAAGGTTAATTCTTGTGACATATAGGCATAGAGCAGGGGTTTCTGTTAGGGCACCCAAATGTGTCATTGTACCACTAAAGCCAGACAGAGGTGTCAAACAAGCTGTTTCCCCCTCTGCAAGTAAATGGAGTGATACTTACATCAAATTGTGTGTGTAGTGGGGAGGGGCAAGGAAGCCTACTCTCTTTAATAACTAAAAGAATGGAAACAGTTGGAATTTAAGATACATAAAGATTGTTGCAAATACTATTTTTGAGAAGTAGTCTTTGAGAAGTAGTACAATCTTTCTGGCTGTAGCTAAAGCAATATTCTTTTATATATATAACTATTCATTTTATGTTAATCTTGGATTTGTTTATTTTATCTCAGATTCTGCCATGTCTAAACCATGACTACATAGTTCATTAATGCATCTGGATTCACAGAAAATAAAATAAAAGTATCATTCTATTAAAATTTAGACATAGAAAGCCAGTCTGGAAAATATAAATCTTATCTTGGAATAACTTTTGTTTTTGTTTCCTCTCAGATGTGTGATCACCTCATTGAATCATGGCTCAGTTTTACTGTGTCACTGGAGAGTGGTCAGTGTGATTCATGAAAACAAAATCAAGAGTGTACTTCCAGAAGAAATATTCCTTACCTATTGATCTTTTCCTTGCTTAGTAATGTCTGTGTTTATTTTTCTTCTAAAATACTTGAAAGACTTGCATGTATGTTTCTTCTTTACAGTTTTGTAAATTGTATATGACAACCAATGAACAGTGCCTGAAGAGAAACTGGAAGTTGGCTATAAATTGAAGCGTCGGCAATTTGGAAGTCACCTTGAGACTTCAGCAGAAATGGTAACATCACCAATTTCAAAATCATTCCAAAAACTGCAAGGAAAACAGTACCTGGGCTGCTGCTAAAAAGAGGTGTTTATTTTTCAAATATTGAAGCTCTGTTGTGTAAAGTTTCTGGTTTTTCCCCATAATAGATTGAACAGCATAGCTTTCCTATTTCTGAAATATGTGCTCTTGATATCATTAATGATTTTTTGCTTTATCAGCACTACAGATATCTTGCCATTACTTCCAGAGTGCTGGGCACAAAAGTAATTTGCCTGTATCTCTCAACTCAGTTTTTTTCTTAATCAAATATTGGCTGATTTATGCTGGACTGGGTCTAAAAGCTGAAGAGCTGAGTAAACATATAGTATGGTATATCATCAGTATGTTTATCATTCCCTTGAACCAGTGAACAAATCAAGTAAAGGTAGGCATGCCATGAGCGGAGCCAGCTAGAGCCAGGGGTCAGACTAGATGGCCCAGGAGACCCCTTGTGACTCGTTCTGTTTATATGTTTCTATTTTAGCAACATATCTAAAAATGAAAGTATTGGTCATGATGCAGCCACAATAAAACATTTTTAAAGGGCCATTGATTTCAGTGGGTCAAATTTAATAATGTGTTTGACACTCCCACTGAAATCAAAGGGAATAAAGTCTACTTAATATTGACTGGCTAGTAGCTACAATTTTGTTTTTAATTAGCCTACTTGTGATTTCAACAATACCCTCCTACTTAAGTATTGCAATTGCAGCCAGTATAGCAGACTAAAAGATTGAAGAAGCATATAATCTGTTTTGATTATTGAATCTCCAGCAATAATAATGATATTGAAAAGTGATATAAACATAGGAACAGAAGCTGTATTACACCAAGTCAACCATCTAACCAACTTACTTCAGTTGGCTCAGAACAGAGCTGTCAGTTTGTTAACAGGGACCAACAGGTATTCACCTATAATGCCATCTTCCATCTACATTGGCTGCTAATTGAAGTATGGGCCCAATTTAAAGTGGTGGTGATGCCCTATAAAGCCCTAAACAGCTTCAGTACTGAATACCTGAAGGGCCTCCTTCCCTATGTACCTTCCCTATGTACCTTAAGATCAGAGGTGGAGGTCCTTCTCCAGGAACCCTTCCTGAAGGAGATTTGGAGGGTAGCTACCCAGAGAAGGGCTTCTCTGTGGTGGAGCCCTGATTATGGAATATGCTCCCTAGAATGGTTTGCCTGGTGCCAACACTTTATTCTTTTTGACACTAGGCAAAACCCTTTTTATTTTCCCATTATTTTAATGCTTAATTCATTTTAATGGTAAATTTTGGATGCTGTGCTTTATTTTATTTTATTTTATTTTAGCTTTATTTTGTCTTGCTTTTATTGTAAAATTGTCCTGAGATGTGAGAGGATGGTATATAAAAGCTTTAAACAAACAAACAAACAAACAAAACTTAGTATTGTCTATTTTTCATTAACTGGCAGCAGCTCTCCTGGGTTTCAGACAGATGGCTTTCCTACTTAGACTTCAAGATGCCAGGGATTGAGCCTGAGACTTTGTCCATTCAAAGTAGGTGCATAACCACAAAGCTTCATCCCCCCACCCCCATCCCACAAGATGTTATGTTTTCACTTCCCCTCATTCCCAACTATTGGGTGTGCTGACTGAGGCTGATGGGATTTGGAATTAAACAACATCTGGAGTGCCCCATACCTACTGTAAGTGTTAAACAAAGTAAGTTAATGTAGTATGAGCTGTGCTTTGGATGACAGATATGATAAAGAATTGTTTAGTTTGAAAATACCAAAAGCCAATTTCTTAATCGAGATAGCTTTGGTTATTGGGAAGTATAGAAATTAAATAAATAATAAATGTGAACTGGTTTTCAAGCAAGCCATCTTCTATGAAAAGTGTGTGCAACTTAAACATTTTCATAGTCTCTTACCAATAAAAGTTACTTCAGAAGAAAATAACCCCTTTCCTGCATTATGTTTTAGCAAATAAACATTATCTTGCATTATGAGTAAGTTATTTGGCAAGCAGGCAGAATGCCCACTGGGTTACAGAGAGGAAATTGCTTACTGTGTTTATAATAGCGTCTCTTTCTGCTCCCCTGCATTCCATTTAAAAGCATTTCAGCAATAGCTGTTCACTTATTTTGACTTTCTGTATTAGAACCTGCATTATAATTTAGAAATGAAGGGTGGCTTATAAACAGTAGTAATGAATAAAATCAATGTACACACTGTATATTAACACAATTGTATGCATTTGAAAGAAACACAAATATTGGAAGAATTGTGGCCATGGCCCCTTCATGTAAAATTTTGGTCAGAAATTGAAGAAACTTTTAAGCTGTTAATCTTTTATCAAAACAAGGTTTAAAATAGCATCATATTGCACTGAGTACATGATATGGACTCTCATGTTTGAGTTAGCAGATTAGATGGGTTTTCTAGTGTCTGAGTGCAAATGTCACTTGACAGACAAAGGGTGCAGGTTCATTATAACTTGCCTTGGTAGGTTCAAGTGAAATTAGAGTAGGTGGCAATGTCCCAGCCTAACAGCAAAGAATAACTTTACCAAACCTGATTAATTATAACAGAAGCCTTTTAAAAATTCACTATGCTATTTTCTCACTTACTGAATGTGAGGATTCATAGACAAGCACCAGGTGGTATGAATAAACCTTTCTGTTAATAGGTCACTGCAAGACATCTTTGCAATGTTCCTTAGCTTAAAGTCACAAAGTATGTCTTTCTTCCACTATCAGTAGGGTACCAGCAGCAACAAAAGCAAAGACTTCAATGAAGCAAATGCAACAAAGGTAGGTTCTCTTTTTTAAACTTGTACTCCCTTTCACCAGGTTCACTTGTTTGACTTGTACTCCCTTTCACCAGGTACAAAAACTGCATTTTAAATAGAGAACAATGTTTTTCTCTATTGTAGCTTATGTTTTATTAATTGCTTGTCAGGGTAGCAATATAGCACACTGATTTCTTGTTGCAAAACACTATAAACATTTTTATATAATGTTGGTTTTGCTGCCATCCCATCATTTAGGATCATTTTTCAGGTGTGAAGGTTTGCTAGAAGAAACATGTTTTTCCATAAAGAAGAGCACTCTTGGATAAAATTGTTAATCACTGTTTGAGAAATGCAAAATTGAATAATTTATTAGTACTTTAAATGCTTAAGTAGCCTGAAAGATTATGTATCACAGCCCTCTATAGGAAAGGTAATTGGAAGTAAATATATTTGAACCTACTCAGATCAAAAGACATTAATTGGTAAATATACAGTGTAGTCTGCAAATATTGACTGTTATTTAGACAAATAAGTTTTACAAGTAATTTCTTTTAAATAAGTCATTCATTCAATATCCATTCCTGTGGGAGAAAGACAACAAAGTCACTTTGCTAAGTCAATATTTGTAGAGTGTTAATATTGATCTTTTTCCCTTTGTTTTCCCTTTCCTGATTCAACCTTTACTAGTTTTCTTTCAACAGAAAATAATAGCTAGAGAAATATAGAATGTTAGCTGGAAACTGCTAAGATACATTAAAAACGTGCACCTTGAGACTTCTGTGTAAGGCAGAAAGAATGGTTATGACCACATAATATAACTGCAGCTAGAAGAATGAACTGATTGTTCTCTTGAGTTACATTTTTGTTTCAAATAACAACTCTGTATTTGTTATTAAACTCTGAAGTCCTTTATATCTTTAACATTGCTAGACAGTGACATTTGTTCTATATTAAAAAACATCCTCTCTGAGGGTTGTTTTCCTGTGTGTTTAGGAATCTGAACCCCTATGCAATTTAGCCTATAATTTCAGTATGTTCAAAGATGATATGTTGTGTGTGAAAACATATAGTTTTCTACAAGTAGTAACTGGTTCTGCTTCAACCGCCTAATAGAGTAGTAATGAAAGCAACCTTTCTAAGCTTCTGTTCATGAATGATTAGGTTACTATCCAGCACAGATTTGATTTTTTAAAAAAACATTAATTAGTCAGCCATCCTGCAGTTCATCAGCTAGCCTCCAGTGAAATGCAAGGAGTTACAGAAGTGCCCCTTTGCCATCACGGTGGCATTTATACCTCCAGAGGATCCCCACTATGCTGACTATATTTACCAGCAGTTTAACACCACTGTGTTTTGCCAGCAGTAGTGCAAAAAGGAACGTGCTAAGAGCAAGTGGTTGAAGGCCATGGATCTGAAGAATACACACACACACGCTTCGCATGCTCCCAGCAAGGATGAAAGGATCACATCATCCTATCATTCTAGAGCTGGCATAGTGAATTTCCATTCCATTCATGGAGGGATTTTTTTTTTTAAATCTGCCCTTTCCACCTTCTTTCTTGGCCAATGCAAACAAGGTTTAGGGAGGAGGGAAATCTGTGGCTCTGCTAGTGAAGTTCCCCAAGATTACTTTACTGTTCTGTGTAAATTCTGCACAAGCATTTCATAATGCAATTATTTCATTGTTTAGGACTCACATCCCCAATCCATCCATTACAGCATGCTGATTAGCACCATTACTGTTAACCTGGGGACTGAAAGATTGCTAGACGTTAAAGCAGGACATAGTTCACTTTTCACTATCTTGTAATGAAGTATATCTTGCAATAAAAAACTTGCTGAGAAAATATTGAAAGTAATAAGCTTTGTGCATGAGGTGGGTTGTTTTTGCAAGAAATGGAATAAAATGCAGTGGTTATACTGTGGAGATGATCTTACATTTTTTGAAAGGAGGGGATACCTCTGGAAAGGAGAGCATCAGTTGAGGGATTTTTCATTCTTTTTCTGAGCATATTGGTTATCTAATGAAGCCAGAGGTTATCTGGTCCACTTTGAATGTTTTTCCACTTCTTATATTGCTCCAAAAAGGAATGTGCCTTTCCTAACACAAAGAAATATATCTACTTTTGCACTGATTTTTACAACATGTGCAATGTGGAAATTTAAAAATTCAGGAATGCAATGTAAAAATCAATCATATGATAAGTTTAAATTGGATATTTCTAGTCATAAATGATTGACTAATATGTAAAATCTTGATCTGCAAGTTTATCACTTCATCCCATGGAACTGTGGGGCAGACATGTTTTTTTTACATGCCTTTCCAGGTGAGGGGATATTGTCAAAACCCATCATTCCCATTTTCACTGTGTGACAGTAGCCATGTAATTTATAGCCACTTCAAATGGTGCTTAACTGTTTAAAGAAAGAAAATAGGCATGCCACTAATGTTTTTAAATCTTAATTTTGTGTCGACTTTAACAGGATGGACTTGACAGGATGGGCTCATTCAGAAACAGAATACAGCAGACTTTATTTTTCTGTCCCTGATGTAATGTTAGGCATGAGAAGGCAAAAGTTCCTGGAGAAGACAATCATGGTAGGGAAAACTCAAAAGCAGAAGAAGAAAAGGAAGACTAAATATGAGATGGACTGACTCCATAAAGGCAGCCAGAGCTTTGAATTTAGAACAGCTCAGCAGGGATGTCATGGGTAGGACATTCTGGAGGGCTTTCATTCATAGGTTTATCATAAGCCAGAAACAACTTAACAGCACATAACAGTGTAAAGCACTTGTAGTACAATCCTCCAGTTCTTATGCTGTATAAAGTTGAGCAGTGAGTGATATATGATAAAAATACACATCCAAAAGCTGGCCAAACATTCTGCAATCCACTGACCCGAACTGAGAAAAGAGAGCTCCCTTACTTATACAATATAAAATAACAACATAACCTGTGATCCCCTTTACTGCCGTCCTCTGCAAAATGGTACCAACTGTATGTAGGAATACATTGTTAAAAACAAATGTAGAGAAATATATAAGAGAGCAAAATATATCTAAAATATTAAACCAGAAAAATAATTCAGAAAAATAAAAAGGCCATGCAATTGTAGTCAAATGTATGTATGGCAAGTAATACCAGAGGCTGATATTTATCATTTATCACTTGGATTCACTTTCCTTTGGATTTAGGCATAGACCCTTCTACCATTTCCAATACAACCATTCTCATAATGATTTAGAAATGTGGTATCAATTACCAAGGCCTGGAGAAAAAGTCTTCTAAAATGAAGCAAACACTGTATTACCCTACAGTGCAATCTTAGCCATTGAGGTACATCCTCCTATGTTCAGCAGAGCTTTCTCACAGGTAACTACATACAGGATCCAGCCCTACAGTGGAGCTTGTGTGGGAAATCCTAGGCAAGGGGAATGGCAGTTTTACTAGCACAAAGCCACAGCCATTTCAAAAAAAGCATTTTCATTGCTTAATGTTACAGTTTTTGTAAGTGGGTATTTTTATTACATATTTGAAAATGTATTTCCTGTATCACACATTTTAGTATAAAATAAGCTATCCTAAAGATCAGCAGTTTACTTTCAATTGATCCACAAGAAAAGTTGTCTCCCACTTAATAGCAACAACAAAATGATACTTCTGAAATGAAAAAGCTGGGGGAGGGTTTAACTTTGAGAAAGTTTTGTGTGCAAGGATTATAAATTCAGTTCGGTAATCAAAACAGTTTGCTGTGCTCAGAATTCTTACTCAAAGTATCTGGATTTTGTACCATACAGATTCTAGCAAAAATACAAAATAGATCCCACAAGCTTGAATTCCACCCATCCCTGAGATGCACAATGTACAGATTATCAAGTGGAACAGCACTAGAATTTTTTTTTTAAATCTAGTCTACAAAAAGATTTAGGGTCTGCAGCACCACCTTATGCCTACTATGAATATAGCAGGCAGGGTTTTTGATTTTTGGAGTTTTCCACGTCTTTCAACAACATGGACAATGTCCTATATAGAATTATTGCAAACAAACTTGTCCTGCTGTTTGAAAAATGACAAAATCCCTCTGGCATTTATACAAAGTGTTCATGTTATATTTTCAATTTTAATCTTTTTTTTTTAATTCTAACAACTGATTATAGTTACAAATTGAATGAACTGTCAGTTGAAGTGCTGAAATATTTTCTCAAGAATAGAGTTACAAAGGGGCCTTAGCAAGCTACAATGTACCAAGGTGGCATTAGCAGTCTCAAGCGTCCATCTGCACTGTGAGATGATAATACTGGTGTAGCTTACAGCAGGGGTGGGCAACCTGTATTGTTCCAGATGTTTTGAAGTATAATTCCTTCACCATTGGCCAACCTGGTTAGAGCTGATGGGAGTCATATGCAAGAACATCTGGAGGTGCACAGATTGCCTGTCTCTGCCTTACAGGGTTGTTGTAAAGATTATTGACGTAAAATGCATTGTGTATTCAGAAAGGGCTATATAGGAGAAGAGTTAGTAATAACACTTTGCTTATTGCTTAGTTGTATTATCAGAATAATGTTTTAATCAATGGTGGGCAATTTGTGGCCTTCCAGTTGTTTTGGCTTATGACTCCCATCTTCTCTGGGTAGAGTAATGAAAAGTTGAAGGGTCATGGGAGGTGTAAGCCAAAACATCCAGAGGACTGCAAGTTGTCCACACTTCTGATGTTATTTATTTATTATATTTGTATAACACTTTTTTCCTTCCAAAGAGTTTATTCTGTAAATTTACCAATCATGATCATTCAGTGATGTTTCAGTTTCTTAATCAAATAATCATAGGTAACTTCAAGAACAATATTTTTTCTCAATTTATATTTGAGATGTTCTTAAAGTTTATTCATATATGACATGTTTCCAATTTTCATAAGGAGAAAAGGAATCTAGTCTAGACTCCTAGTTAAGCACTTTATATATATGTTGCATTTGCATATGTGTGTTTAGGATTGTGTCCTACGTCTGCAACCCTGTACATACGGACTTACCCTGTACATGTAGACTTATCTACATTACTGTATTAAAAAAAGAGCTGTGGTCAGTTAATTTAGAATTGTGTAAATTAAAACAACACACTAGTTAAAACTACCCAGATAAAATCAATTATTAAAAACATCTAGAGAACAGAGTTGTTTTTGCCTGGCATGGAAAAGAGTGTAATGAGGGTACCAGGTGAACTACTTTCAGGAAGTTGTACTACAGGTGGGACATCACTACTGAGGAAGCCCCTCTTCTATTAGTCTTCCTCCTTACCTCCTTGGAGGATGGCTCTTTCAGAAGCACTTCCAAAACCAAGCTTAAGGGCTGGGTAGATACTGATGGGAGAAGATGGTCCTTTAGGAACCCTGGTCCCAAGCTGTTTAGGGCTTTATATGTTAAAACAAGCACCTTAAATCGGTTCCATAGCTCAACTTGTAACCAATGAAGGTGATATAATATTGGAGTCACTTGGGCACATGGTCCTGCTTGTACCAGCAGTCACACTGCCCTGTTCTGTACCAGTTGAAGTTTCCAGTCTGTCTTCAAGGGCAGCCCCACAAATAACACATTACAATAGTCCAGTCAAGAGGTTATCAGATAGGGCTGCAGTTGGTAAATAAATCTCAGCTGTAAGAAGGTGCTCCTGGTCACCAAGCCTACCTGAGACTGAAGTGATAATTTTGGGTCCAGGAGCAACCCCCAAGCTATGGACCCTATCCTTCGGGGGAATGCAACCCCATCCAGGACAAGTTGAAGGCCCACCCTCTGGGCAGACTGACCACCCACCAACAGCACCTCCATCAAATTTGGATTGAGCTTCAATTTGTTGGACAGCATCCAGTCCATTTTTGGGCTCAGGCAGCAATTCAGAACAGAAACCACCCCACCTGGGTTAGATGAAAATGAGATGTAAAGCTGGGTGTCCCCACCTCCAAATGACCTCTCTCAGCATCTTCATGTACATGTTAAACAACACGGGGGACAGTACAGAGCCCTGAGGAACCCCATAGCATAATCACCATGAGGCAGAGCAGCTGTCCCCCAGCACCACCATCTGGACATGGTAGGCTAGGTAGGGATGAAACCATTCTAATACAGTGCCCTCAACTCTGAACCTAACCAGCCTGTCCAGAAGGACACCATGGACAATGGTGTTGAAAGCCACTGAGAGGTCCAAGAGAACCATTAGGGTTGCATTCCCCCTGTCCCTCTTCTGGCAAAGGTCATCCCACAGGATAATCATGGCAGTGTCCATTCCAAGTCAGCCTAAAACCTGATTGAAATGGATCTAGATAATCTGTTTCATCAAGAGTGCCTGGAGCTGCTTGACCACGACCCGCTCAAGCACCTTGCCCAAAATGGCATGTTCACCACCAGCCTATAATTGGCAATAGCCCCTGGTTCCAGGTTTGGCTTTTTTAGGAGTGGTCTTATTACAGGATCTTTCAAGCTTTCACATTTGCTGAATTCAATATGATGATGGGGGAGAGTTTTCTGAATACCTTGGACCAATAGAAACATGAACAAGTGAGTCCTAGATCAAATCAAGCCGTAACGTTCCCTGGAAGCAAAAATGACAAAACTGAAACTGTCATACTTCGGGCACATCATAGGAAGGCAAGCTGACTGGAAAGACAATGATGCTAGGGAAAGTTGAAGGCAGAAGATGATGAAGACCAACTATGAGAAGGAAATCCACAGTCTTCAGTTTACAAAAGCTGAGAAGGGCTGTGAAGGACAGAACGTTTTGTAGGGCATTCATTCATATAGTGGCTGTAAATTGGTGAAAACTGGATAGTGCATGACAACAACATTTGTATAGTGGGAGAATTAGTGAAAGTCATGGGTTCGCTTATAAAGCAAAGTAAGAGCTGGCCATAAATGAGGAAGATTGTGATGAGACTTTCAGGTAAGCCCAAGACGTTTAATTTTCTACATCAATTATCCAGTTATTCAGTTATTCTATACAGCCCCACCTTTCTCAGGATGTGCTCTGCATATAAGTTAAATAGACAGGGCGACAGTATACAGCCTTGCCAAACTCCTTTCCCAATTTTGAACCAAATAGTGGTTCTGTGTCCAGTTCTCACTGTTGCTTCAGGTTTCTCAAGAGACAAATAAGATGGCCTGGGACTCCCATCTCTTTAAGAACTTGCCACAATTTGTTGTGATCCACACAATCAAACGTTTTAGCATAGTCAATGAAGCAGAAGTGACAGGGAAAGAGACCTGACAGTGGGGGTATGTTATTGCCCTCCAGGTCAACTTGAAACCCTGGATGATGTCCTGAAAGGCCAGATTCTAAGGATATCTCAGGGGAGAGACACAGTAATTATGGGAGATTTCAATCTCCCGGATATTACTTGGGAGACTCACTCGGCGGTGACAGCCAGGTCACGCCGCTTCCTAGAAGCTATAGAGGGAGGCTTTTTCACACAGAGGGTCTGAGAGGCAATGAGGGGGGGAAACATCCTTGACTTGGTCTTGACCAATAGGGAGGAGCTGATAGATGAAGTACAGAGTAGGGGAGCTCTGGATGCGAGTGATCACTCCATCCTTTGCTTTGAGATCAGGGGACTGGGGACGTGCAGCAGGACGAGCACTAGAAGCTGGGACTTCAAGAGGGCCAACTTTGGCCAACTGAAGGCCAGACTGGGGAAAGTCTCCTGGGATAGGTTACTGGAAGATAAGCGAGTTGAGGAGGGGTGGATAGCACTCAAAAGGGAGGTTTTGGAGGTGCAAGCCTTGACGATACCTCTAGTCAGTAAGGTGGGGAGGCGGAGGAGAGTGCCGCCATGGATGCAAAAGGAGGTGGTTAAAGGGATTGAACGAAAGAGGAACCTCCGTAGGAAATGGGTACTGGGGGAAATAGACAAAAGGGTATACCGGGAGGAGGAGGCCCGTTGCAGAAGGATTCTTCGCAAGGCTAAGGCTGATTACGAGCTGAGACTTGCCAAGAATATCAAGAGCAACAAAAAGGGCTTCTTTCAGCATGTAAATAGGAAGAGGAAGGAGAGACAAGTGCTGGGACCACTAAATAAGGAGGAAGGAGATCCAGTGACTGATATGAGGGAATAGGCACAGATGCTAAATGACTATTTTGCCTCTATGTTCTCCCCAAAGCAGGACAGGGGATATCCGCATAGGGGATTAGATGAGGCTGGAGACTTAGGGGCACAGATTAGAGTCACCCCCCTTGAAGTCGAAGGGCTCCTCAGGGCATTGGACAT
The DNA here is from genome assembly GCF_004798865.1 of Varanus komodoensis. Lineage (NCBI taxonomy): Eukaryota > Metazoa > Chordata > Lepidosauria > Squamata > Varanidae > Varanus > Varanus komodoensis. The sequence continues at coordinate 9,982,053 of NW_025335587.1, forward strand.
TACAAAGACGCCAGGTACTTAGAGAGTACTTAGAGAGTTGGCAGGGGTTCTCTCACACCTGCTGGCCTCCATTTTTGAGACCTCGTGGAGAATGGATGAAGTTCCAGAGGACTGGAAGGTAGCATCAGTGGTCCCAATTTTCAAAAAGGGTAGTAGAAAGGACATGGGGAATTATAGACTGGTTAGCCTTACGTCCATTGCAAGAAAAACTATGGAAAGGCTCATAATAGAGAGAGATCTAGTGATGCTAGATAGGGAAGGGAGGCTGACAGCCACACAACACGGCTTCCACAAAAACAGGTCCTGCCAGACAAACCTTGTGGAATTTCATGACAAGGTTTCGAAATGGCTAGATGGAGGGGATGCAGTGGATGTTGTATACCTGGATTTCAGCAAGGCTTTTGACAAAGTGCCCCATGATATCCTGGTGGAGAAACTGAGGAGTTTTGGGATACACCAAAGCACTGTCCGGTGGATTAGGGCATGGTTGACTGACCAAAAGCAGAAGGTAACCATTAGCGGGGAATTATCGGGATGGCGGCCAGTGACAAGCGGGGTCCCCCGGGGCTCTGTCCTGGGGCTGATCCTGTTTAATCTTTTCATTAACGACATGGAAGAAGGGGTGAACAGTCTGCTGATCAAATTCGCAGACGACACTAAAACTGGAGCAGTGGCCACAACTGAGGAGCAGGTACTCCAGATCCAAAAGGATCTGGACAGACTATGGAAGTGGGCAGGAGACAACAGGATAGCATTCAATGTGGATAAGTGCAAGGTCTTGCACTTGGGGCACAGGAATAGGTGTCATAAGTACAGGTTAGGTGACAAGTGGCTGGAGAGCAGCACTTGTGAAAGGGACCTTGGGGTACTGGTTGACTGCAGGCTAAACATGAGTCAGCAGTGTGATGCGGTGGTTAAGAGGGTGAATGCCACCCTTCGTTGCATAGCCAGAAGTGTGGCTTCTAGATCAAGAGAGGTATTACTACCACTCTACACGACTCTGGTGCGCCCACATTGGAGTATTGTGTTCAGTTTTGGGCCCCTCATTACAGAAAGGATATAGCCAGGTTGGAGTCAGTGCAGCGTAGGGCCACAAGGTTGGTGGCCGGTTTGCAGGGGATGCCGTATAAGGCGAGACTGAGGGAACTGGGTCTCTTCAGCCTGGAGAAGAGGAGACTCAGAGGGGACATGTTGGCGACATACAGGTATGTGAGGGGATGTCACATGGAGATGGGTAGAGACCTGTTCTCCCCTGCAGAGGAAGGCAGGACACGCTCCAATGGAGCAAAGCTCAGGGAGCCAAGGTTCCATTTGGATGCCAGGAAGCACTTCCTGACAGTCAGGACCCCGAGGGTGAGGAATGGGCTTCCACGAGAGGTGGTTGAGGCCCCATCGGTGTGGGTGTTCAAGGATAGGCTGGACGTCCACATGGTGGGCATGTTGTGAATGGAGCCGACTGGTGCCGGAGGTCAGACTAGATGGCCCGGGAGGTCCTTTCTGACTCCCTCTGTTTCTATGTTTCTATGAAGTAAATGTTTTTCTGGAACTCCCCAGTTTTCTTCCATGAACCAGTGTATGTAGGCAATTTGATCTCTAGTTCCTCTGCCACTTCTAAAGCCTGCCTGTACTTCTGGTAGTTCTCGGTCCACGTACTGATAGTGCCTAGCTTGTAGGATATGGAGCATAACTTTGCTAGCATGTGAAATGAGTGCAATGGTGCAGTAGTTTGAACATTCTTTGACATTGCCCTTCTTTGGAATTGGAATGTAAACTGACCTTTTCCAATCCTGTGGCCACTGTTGAGTTTTCCAAATTTGCTGGCATATTGAGTGTAGCACTTTTACTGCATTGTCTTTTAGGATTTGGAATACCTCAGCTGGAATGTCTCCTCCAGTAGCTTTGTTGTTGCTCAGACTTCCTAAGGCCCATTTGACTTCACATTCCAGGTTGCCTGGCTTGAGGTCAGTGACCACCCCATTGTGGTTATCAAGGACATTAAGATCTTTCTTGTATAGTTCTTCTGTGTAATCTTGCCACCTCTTCTCAATCTCTTCTGCCTCTTTTAGGTCCCTGCCATTTTTGTCCTTTATCATGCCAGTCTTTGCAAGAAATGTTCCCTTCATATCTCCAATTTTCTTGAAGAGATCTCTAGTCTTCCCTATTCTATTGTTTTCCTCTATATCTTTACACTGTTCATTTAAGAAGGCATTCTTATCTCTTATAGCTATTCTCTGGAATTCTGCATTCAAGTTTATACTCTTTTCGGCGCCAGGCCAAAACCTTTTTATTTAAACAGTATTTTAAAATTTAACAACTTTTAACCTTCAGTCGCTCTGTTTGTTTTGTGATTTATTGTTTTGTTTTGTTCTGTTTCTATTATTTATTAGAAATTGTTGTTTTAATTGTTCTTTTAAATATTGTAAGCCGTCCTGAGATTTTTGTATAATAGGACGGCATACAAAAGCTTTTAATAAATAATAATAAATAAATAAATAAAAATTCAGTTGGGCGTATCTTTCTCTTTCTCCCTTGCCTTTCACTTCCCTTCTTTCCTCAATTATTTGTAAAGCTTCCTCAGACAGCCATTTTGCTTTCTTGCATTTCTTTTTCTTTGGGATGGTTTTAGTTGCTACCTCTTGTACAATGTTGTGAACCTCCATCCAGAGTTCTTCAGGCACTCTGTCTATCAGATCTAATTCCTTAAATCTGTTTGTCACCTCTACTGTATATTCATCAGGAATATGATTTAGGTCATACCTGAGTGGCCTAGTGATTTTCCCTACTTTCTTCAGTTTAAGCCTAAATTTTGCTACAAGAAGCTCATGATCTGAGCCACAGTCAGCTCCTGTCTTGTTTTTACTGACTGTATAGAGCTTGTCCATCTTTGGCTGCAGAGCACATAGTCAATCTGATTTCTGTGTTGACCCTCTGGGGATGTCCATGTGTAGAGTCGTCTCTTGGGTTGTTGGAAAAGAGTGTTTGCTATGACCATCATATTCTCTTGACAAAATTCTACCAGCCTGTGGCCTGCTTCATTTTGTACTCCAAGGCCAAACTTGCCTGTTATTCCAGTTATCTTTTGGCTTCCTACTTTAGCATTCCAATCCCCCATGATGACAAGGAGATCATGTTTTGGTGTTAATTCTAGAAGGTGTTGTAGGCCTTCATAGAACTAGTCAACTTCAGCCTCTTCAGCATCAGTGGTAGGGGCATAGACTTGGATTACTGTGATGTTGAATGGTTTGCCTTGAATTCGAACTGAGATCATTCTGTCATTTTGGAGATTGTATCCCAGTACTGCTTTTCCTACTCTTTTATTGACTATGAAGGCTAATCCATTTCTTCTGAGGGATTCTTGCCCACAGTAGTATACCTGATGGTCATCTGAATTAAATTCACCCATTCCTGTCCATTTTAGTTCCCTGATTCCTAAGATGTCGATGTTCACTCTTGTCATCTCTTGTTTAACCACATCCAGCTTGCCTTGATTCATGGATCTTACATTCCAGGTTCCTATGGAGTATAGATCTTTGCAGCATCGGACTTTCCTTCCACCACCAGATACATCTGCAACTGAGTGTCCTTTCGGCTTTGACCCAGTCGCTTCATTCTTTCTGGCGCTACTAGTACTAGCCCTCTGTTCTTCCCCAGTAGCATATTGGACACCTTCCAACCTGAGGGGCTCATCTTCCGGCATCATATCTTTTTGCCTTTTGGTACTGTCCATGGGGTTTAATGGCAAAGATACTGGAGTGGGTTGCCATTTCCTTCTCCAGGGGATCACGTTTTGTCAGAGCTCTCTGGTATGACCTGTCTACCTTGGGTGCCCCTGCATGGCATAGCTCATAGCTTCACACAAGCCCCTTCACCCTGACAAGGCAGTGATCCATGAAGGGGACTTTCCCATTAGCTACACACATATTCAACTGCATCATTGAATTAAAAGGATATATTTGCTTATTAATAAAAATTTGCCACTTTTTTGTAGGAAACTCTTCCTCGTGGTTAACAGTGGACACAATTTTATACATATTCAAGGAAAATGAAAGTGAAGAAAAAAATCAGCTTGTGAGGTTCACTGAGCTCTGAAATAAAGAGGTTGGGAATATTTTTAAGTCTCGTCCACTGATGAGAGAATCTGGTTTTATATACATGGCAAAACAATTATACCAAGCTGCCCAATCTTGAAATAAGGGATTCAGCAATCCATATATTGAAATCCATACATGGTAAGTCTGAAATCCATATATGGCAAGTCTGCAATTCCTTTTTATCAAAAAGATGAGCAAAGCAGCAAAGTAATCAGGAAAGTTTAATGTTATTTCTTACATAATGATTATAACTCTCCACTTTCAAATATTGGTTCAGCAAAGAAAAGGTAAAAGTTATATCAGAAAAGCACACTCTAAAGAATTATTTTAAGAGACTACTTATGTGGGTTAGACCTGAGAGGAATGTTGATTCCCTATGCAGCCCAAAAGCCATGCTGTTTTCTAGAAAGTTATTGGCCTTTAATAAGCCGAAGAGTGCTTCCATTTTAATTTTTACATCATGCTCAGGAGAGTGTAGTAGGAACATGGCTGAATTAAATCAAAGACTTTTTGTCATGTCTGTTTTCACACCATGCTAGAGATCTGAGTACATTAAGTAATTCTCTTCTGTCATTAAACCCAATACCAACAGCAGTCTAAGGAGAATAATGTGCAATCAGTTTTTAGCACCAGAAGTGTTAATTTCTTACCCATTCCCTGATGATTTCCTTCAGGATGGCCCTTAAATTAGGTCGATATCTTAGTATTCCCCACATCTGATGTTGTAGCTGATATAACCTGTTCTTCCACTGCCTCTAATACTGGAGCTAGCATATAGCCCTTTGGACTAGTGGCCATTGATAGCTTTATCCTCTTATTAATTTGTCCAATCTTTATTTAAAGCCACCCAAATTGGTGGCCATCACTGCATCTGTGAAAGTGAATTCCATATTTCAACTATGTGCTGCATAAGGAAATACTTACATCTGTTGTAAATCTCCCACCAATTAGTTTCATGGCATGACCCTGGATTGTATTACTATGAGACAAGTGAAAATGTTTCTCTATCTACTTTATTCAGATGATGTCCAATTTTGTATAACTCTATAATGTCTCCTCTTACTTGCCTTTTTCCTAAGCAAATCAATCCCAGGTATTGCTACGTTTCCTCATAGGGGATTTGATCCCAATCCAATGATCATTTTACTTTCCCTATTTTGCACTTTTTCTAACCAAACAGTATCCTTTCTATGGTGTGGTGACAAGAAAAGTATTCAAAGTGTTGCCATATCATAAAAAAGCAGATGACCTCTTTGTCTCTTTCAGAGGAGCCTTATCAGAAATATTTGAAATGACTGATTTTGATGGAAATTGATTTCTTACAACTTCTTTGAAATGTGAATCAGTGGTGAGAATTTCTATACACATGCAGTTTTATTTATCTGCATGGCTTGAAGGTGCATTCAGATAGATTCATGTAACCAACATTTGGTTGAATAGACATGCTGATTACATAAACTCATAATATATTAACAGGATGTTATATGGAAGAGAGGAAACCAAGAAATATATCATTTAGAAGTCAGTTAACCATTAATATGGTTTTAAGTACATTCATGCTCAACATTATTTTTTCCAATTGAAATGTATCATACCAATATATGTCTCCGTATCTTAAACTGTGTGTGGCAGCTATTCCTCCTTCATCATCTTTTTGCTATTGCTTTGAGCTGCTTTTACTACTTCTTTCTATTTCTTCATAAATTCATTTATTTTCCTTTTCTTTGTTCAATTGCATCTCTGTTGTATCAAAGGCAGCTCCTTCAGTCCCCTGACTGTCATTTTCAATCTCTCCTCTAGCTCCTCCATTTCCTTTTGCTTTATTTTGCTACTGCCTGAGGTCAGAACTGTCAGATGTCCTTAATAGGGAGTTATGTTAGAAAATATCAAAAAAGTGGGGGAAAGGCAAAGCTTCTGCTACTTTATCTTTTCAGTGGCCTCTGCTGGTGCAGTTTCAGTAAGACACATGGTAGTTGTGTGTGTGTGTGTTGGGGGGGGGCACATTCCAGATGGTCATTTTATTGCACGATAAATGTACAGTTGTTATTCATCTGTTGCAGGATCTAAATGTATTTCCCATAAGGTACAGTTTTCCATTCCCCCAGCATTCAAGCTACAATATTTTGTTAATGGGGAAATGTGATGGGGGTTTTTTTCCTCAGCTAACACATATTTTACAGTCTGAACTGCTTTATGAAATATGATTTGGTGACACAGGCATTAGTTGGTCAAAGTCCATGACCTCATCAGTGGTGATCAACATACGTCCAGTCTCTCTCTTTCTGCATTATTTTGTACACATTTGAAAGTCTTATTTCACTTTTAATTACTTCTGTAGTTGTGTACAGGAAAAGCTGTCCAGCAAGTGATAGCTCATATAACCTTTATAAATAAATAAATAAATAGATAGATAGATAGATAGATAGATAAGGCAGGAGCAGGGAAAAAACCTGCCAAACACTATCAAAGCTGTAGAAGATCACTAGGCTTCAGTCCTTCAGTCCACTATTCATCTTTTATACATTGTTCAAAGCTCATAACTCAAGTGTGCATCTTCATAACTGAAGTGGGTTAGCAGCTACGCTACATTCTTAATCCATTGTGTAGAGAAGGAATATTTGATTATTAGCATTTAAAAGCAGAGAGGGCTCTTATTTTTTTTTTCTTATTATGTAGAAAAAAAATATTGTAAATAGAACTGCTAAAATTTCACATAAAACTTTACATATGCATGCCAGCTCTTTAATGTGGCAATGGGTTTGTGTATGAAAAATGAGAGACAAGAGAGAAAAGATCCTTTGTTTCATGTTTTCTGGAACACTCCCAACACATTTGTATGCATGTCAAAAGGAAGCAACAGCAAAAGTTATGGATAGATTGCTTGCCAATTAATCAGCTGGAGGGTTCAAATGGGCATTATAAATCTTGAGAACAAAGTTCAAGCAATTAATAATAGCTGCTGAATCTTTAGATTTATTAAATTGATAAACTCTTTTAAATAATGCACAGTAAAGATTTAGCACTGTGAGGAAGATGAGAAAACTGACTTGAAAATTCTGTATCATAAGAACATTCAAGTTTTATATTTTTTACCAAATATAAAAGTTGTTACCAAATATAAAAGACCAAAAGTGATCTTTTACAAGAGTGATCATGTGAATATTTATATTGTTTTCTTATAAACAAATTACACTATATCTATATATATGCAATATAGCTCACTGCAACCTCAGCATAGAAGAGGCTAGTTTTGTATGTCCCCCAGTGTTTCATTAATAAAAATAGGAACATATTTGTTAACACTCCAATTGTTTTGCCAAGGATTACTGCCTGAGATGTTCCTTCCACTATTACACACTGAAGCCTCTACCACAGTAGAAAAAATAATTAATGCTCAACTGCAATATGATTTGTCTTTATTTAAACTGTTGTTCCTTTTGATTTGGTGAAACAGTCTTTATGTGGACAAAGACTGGGTTGGCATTACATGACAATTTATCTTGGGTTGTGTACAATAGGTTGCATGTCATGCGCACCCAGAGCAATTTCTCCAGGGTGGTTTCTTTGTAGGCTACAAGGCACCCCAATAACTATAGACTGTTATTAGGGGTACTGTACCCACAATGACTTTTCATCCAGACCTATTAAGGGTAGAAGGAACTGGCTATGGTGCTATTGGGCAAGAAAGGCAAAATACTTGCTGTTCTTGCAAAGTGGTTCCCAGTGACCACAAATGCCAGCCACTACAAACACGTACAAGTAGTTCCTAGGGACAACTGACACTGACCCTTTATATATCTCACTTTAAAAAATGGAGCTGTAATTTTGTCTTCAGATTAACCACTCACATAAATAGGATGGTTTGCATTTTTTGATGTTCCTGAGACAGTAGATTCCCAGGAACAAATGTGAAAGCAAGGGACATATGAACCTATGCCAAACCCTGAAGAATCTTGCCCTGAGGGGGAAACAACACACCAGGAGATTAGTTGCATTTTTGGTTACATTTGACAGCTTGCCTTTTAAAAGGTGTCAGATACAAGCAAAGGGAAAAATAAACTTATCTGTGAGGAAATAACTGAGATTGGATCCTGCTGGTCTTTGCCAACAGGCACAACCCTGCATGTTGCCAACCCAAGACTGCCCATTTCTACACTGGCAAAACTGCAGACATTCACAGTTGCACAACTGTAGGTAAAAATACTTTGTCTGAAAATGTTTGTGAAAATTATGCAGAACTTTTTTTAATGTTGGAGAACCGGGGTGAGCTGGGGCACTTTGAAAGTACTGCCTGTAGTTGTCAAAACAAGGATCACAAAAACCTGCTTGACAGCCAGCTTTTGCAAACTTCATGGAAATAAATTTTTTAAAGAGGAAAAAGTTGTGTTGAGTCATAATTGGTCACAGTTAGAGTGCAGGCCATAACTTGGTCTTCCTGTAGTGTCCCCTGGGATACTCATAACAGGACTGGGCTGGGAGTGGGGGAGTCCAGCAATCCACTATGAGCTTATTGCCAAAGTTGGTTAGCATGACGTGAACATGCTCAAAGTGTAACTATGAAGTTCTGTGAGCTAACCATTTTATAAGAGTTTGGCATATTTCAGATACTTGTGTTCAGTGAAAAGTTATCACATCTATTATCCAAAGGGAAGCCAAATGGGAACAGGGGCCATTAAGAATGGCAACATAGGATGAAATCCAAAAATAGTGTTATACTGTTATAGGAAAGAACTGCATGTTCAACTAGCATTTTGTTGGTTGTTTTTGCTGCAGCAGTTCCGATTGCAAAATAGATGAGCAACTGTTTAACCAAAGCAAAACTTAAAGACCTAGATATGTACAGTATTCTCTGCATGCATGTTTCACCTCTAGCTCTGCCCATGGCCTTTTAAGGATAAGCAATCCCCAGTTGTAGCTTAAAATGAGACAAAGGTCTATTTCAGACCTAACCATGCCCAATCACCAAGCTACGATTTAATGATCCAGGGAGTCTGGAAGGTTCTTTCCTTCTCCCCTGAGTAGCATTAACTGTGCTGTAGCATTATGTCTTCATTGTCATAACCATAGGTAAAGCTAAGCAGAGAAGGGAAAAGAAGCATTGTAGGGTTTTAAAATGTGTTATTGTGGCTGTATTGCAGTTTTGGGCCACCAAATCATTCAGGATTTATTTTTTCCCTCAGAAAACATTCTTTGCTTTTATTGAAAAGTTCAAAATGTTTGTTCATTGTTTGGAATAATAGAAAAAAAATGAAAAATTGGTAGGTAATCAGTAAGCAATGTGTATAATGATACATATAGTAAATACCTCTTCTCTCTTCTCACTACAGGTGTGCCCTTTCTCCATTGAGATCTATGGAGAAAAGTGCAAACCTAGATTTAAACCTGTGTGCCAGGAAATAGCTGGTGAGCAGATTAAGAATGCCATTTGTAGGAGTGTGATTAATAAAGGAGATGCTAAGCCAATGGATCACAGTGATAATTACGTATACATATAAAAGTGATACCCAGATCACCTTTGTTCTTGAAAACAGTATAATATGAATAATTGGAACAAACCTTATAAAACCTTACAAATATATATGCATATATTTACTGCATATTTAAGTTATCAAAGCTAGACTGGGACTCAACATGGACCTTCAAGTTGAAGTTTCCTGACATCAGTGGCTTGAAGTGAGAGTTGGAGCCTGATGTGCAGCAAACAGGAACTGCTGTCTAATCAAAAGGAGAAAGCTGGGTGGTACCCAATGTGCGGTTCTTCAGTCTTTCCTTGAATGGCCTCACTTGATGAGGCTTCCACCACCTCCCGTGGAAGCCCATTCCATATCCTGTACTTCCTGTACTTCCTAACATCCAACCTGTTTCCTTGAGCTTTGCCACATTGGATCACGTCCTGTCCGCCACCACAGGGGAAAACAGATCATGACCCTTCACATACTTATATGTTACTATAAGATCTCCTTTGACTCTCCTCTTCTCCAGGCTAAAAAGACCAGCTCCCTCAATCTCATGTCATATGCCATGCTCCCCTGCCCCACATCCAGCTACCATCCTTGTAACCCTGCATGGAACTGATTCTAGCTTAGCTATGTCTCTTCTATAATGTGGAGTCCAGAACTGGACACAGTACTCTGATTGTGGGTGCACCATACAGCAGTACTAACTCCTCTCTCAATTTGGAAGCCACGCTTCTGGCAATACATCTAAGGATGGCATTCACTTTCTTAACTGCTGTGTCACTCCGCTGGCTTGTTTAGCCTGCTGTAGCCCCAAGATCCCTTTCACAAGTGCTGCTCTCCAGCTACTTGTCCCCAACCCTGTACCTAAAACTAGATTTGACTTTTTCCCCATAAACCTTCCCCATATAAACCCAAGAATCTGAGTTGATTATCAAAAACTTAGATCAATGATAAGGCTATTGTACATTCTGCCCATCTGGGCTCCCAGGGAGTCTGCCTGAATGACCACTTTATGACCTGAAAATTCAAAACAGGTTGATAGAAATAATATCTTCTATTAACTTATCTTCTAATATCTTAATAAATTAACACAAATAAAGTGTTAATTTATTTTTCTTGACTCCTCTGTAGGTACTCAGCTAATACACAAATTTAAATGTTGGACTTCTGTATGCATCAACTATTTTTTTCATATTTTCAGTATTCACATTAGTGAAAAATTTTATAGCTGCTAAATTCCATTCCAAATGAGCAATGAAAAATTGAGGACCAAAAAGAAAAGAAACCAAATATTTTTGTACTTTACACTTATTTCTTCAAGCTAATCACTATCATATTGGCTCCATAGGAACAGAAAGCAAATAGACAAACTTTTCAGTATTCCAGTTACAAAAAGAAATTTAAGAAGGTTGTGTGTAAGAAATCTTTAAGATTATACTTGTTTAATTTAAAATATAGAATTAAAAAGTATTTTGTTTTCTGAAATGAATTCTGTATGAATTGCAAGTAATCAATTTCAGCCTGACTATTCCAATCATCAGAGACTATAAAGTCCTTTTTGGGGGGATGGGCCAGTCAATGCCCGCAAGAGGACATTGAAAAGAAAGCTCCCAATGCTCTGTTAAAAATAACAAGAAAAACCCAGAGATAGCAGATGATTGAGGATGTAATCAGAAGGAGGAGACCACCACCAGAGAGGGGTTTAATAAGAAGGTATTGTTTTATGGACTGTAAATAAATTCAATTTATAAACTCTCATTGAAAAAGCCTCAGTGGGGGGAGTGACTGTGACGGACTAAGATGGAGATTATGCTGGAAAGCAATTGGAAAAAAATGAAACTTAAAGCTAATTAAAGAGAATGGTTTACAGAATGTAAAAGTTTCAGAAGTTAAACTTAATTGGATTCGGTACAGTTCCAGTACAAAATGATATAGTAAACAATACTAATGGAACCAGCTTGCAATTTGTGAGAATGTGAAAGCTTCATTTTCAATTGATTAAAGTGTTCAGAGGGAACTGAATTTTAAAATAAGTAAAATTTTGATAATTGAAAAGCTATAAACAAAGAAGATTGTTTACATTCCTAAGCATCAGCTGAGAGCTGTTATGTCTGGAGAGAAGTAAACATTTTTTTGAAGCCATTAAGAGCTCCCTCTGCTGTATGGAGGATGTATATTATTATTTATTATTATTATTATAACATTTCTATGCCGCCCCTTGCCGAAACCTCGGGGCGGCTTACAACATGATAAAATACATTGAAATACTGGTTCTAACTTAGTGGAATAAAACTCAGTAGCTGGAGAAGGATACAGAGCTCCATCTGCTGGAAGAATATTGAACAGATTTTTAATCTGTTGTAATAAAGCTTAAAGAATAAGCAATTTAATTGGATTTTGAATAGTGGTGTGGGTTCTCTATTGTTGATGCCACGAAGACCAAACAAAAAACTCACTCTGGCTGGATACGTGAAATGGGAAGAAGTACTGTCAGACATCTTTTGCCTCCACAAAGGGAAGATGAATTAATCAAGCCTCTGAACTTCCCCTTTGTGCCAGGAACATGTTTGAGACCTAGGAGGCCTTAGGATTCTTTGAATCCTAAGCTACTTCCATCCTGCTGCTGGCACCTACACCAAAACATCAATTTCTGTTTCCAAGAACAGATTTCCAATCTTCTGTAAGAAGTCACTCTAGAAACCTTGACAGTGTCTGGGAGGAGCCAGGAAGGGGAGTTTTGGTGACAGACCTTCCAAGCTCAGAGCTCTAAGATCTCAGACAGGTTTCTCTAACCAATCATCCAGCCCCTGGGACACTGTGGGATTGAATATAATTTGTATATAACTTTGTTTAAAGTTCTATTTCTTACTCTAAATGTCATTGTAATGTGCTTAAATATAAAGAAGACAGTTTGTGGAAATTTTAAATGAGCATCTGCTTGCTTACCTGAGCTGGAATAAAGTAAGCGTGCACTTTTAAACATTCTCTCCACCTCATCTTTAAAATGTATATACTATCAAAGAACTTCACCCATGATAAAGCATTAACTTCTCCAGACAAATTTGACAGTGATTGGGTAAGGCCATTCAACAACTCTATGTTTATCAAGGAGTTGTTTTGTACCCCACAAAATTCTCAACAGTGAATGGGGCAAGGGAGAAAGTTTGCACTTATTCAATAATATTGCAAAGAGATCAGAGCCTAACAATGATGATACAATTTGAGTTCTTTCTTCTCAGTCAAGGTTCTTAGGGCATTTAAGATATTTTTAAAATTCCTTTAAAAATAGAATAAAGTATATTTATGCTACATCTAAGCCTCAAGGTCTCAATGAAGGAGCCTAAAAACTGTTGCTCTGTTCAGGAGTTACCAATTTCAAATAAGTCTCAGTGCTGTCATAAACCAGAATTCTTTAGAGAAACATATGACTTTAAAACTGGCTTAAAATCCCTTGTAAATAGATGTGGTTCCACATGACCTGGGCTGTCCAAACATTTCTACTTCCTGTAATTTCATTTTACTCAAAACAAAACAGTTTGGTCCTTGTAGCTCTAAGGCAAAATAAAAGGGGAAGACTCAAGTATTTTTTAAAATTCAGTGGTCTAAAGATACTTCATACCTTTGACATTTTATTAGGCCATCTGCGATATTGCATTTATGTGACCTTGTCTAACAAAGTGCAAGAAGTCTTGAAAAGCTATATTTGTCTCACACCCACTCTTGTCCTCTGACTTCTGCTGTAATAGGATACTAGACAAGTAAATGTCACTTCTGAAATTAAAACCATGCTTAGGAAAGTATACAGATTCCCTGTATGAGTCTGGCCAAAACTGTTCTTAATAGTCCTTCATTCTGAGAATATTATCCTATGCTGATAGAATAAACTATAGTAATTTTGAAAGACCGAAACAAAGCCAACACTTTTAGCATGAAAGATTAAAGGGGTCATAATTTAGTGTCCATTGTTTCATTCCTTAAGTGCATGGCAGACCTCAGATCTAGAGAGGGAAGCAAAATTGATAATTCAATTGATTTTGACCTTTTTGAAACCCTACGTTTCCAGGACACAGAGTATCTTAAGCACTGACCTGGTTTACACATAACAAAACCTCAGAGTAAGTGTTGAATATAAGTTGTTCAAACATCGGTTGTTGTTGAATCATGTGTTTTTGCTAACAACTATAGGTTGTTAACCATGAGCAATCAAACCGTGAGTTCTATTCCTGGGTTGTGCATAGTTGTATCAGAGACACGAACTCCCACTGGTCTAAAGTTTCATTAGTCTAACTGCAAAAAACAACAATCCACCAGAAAGTTTAATGAAACACAAAAGCTCTTTATTGAACCATGCATACAATGATACAGAGCAGCCTCACAGAGCTTTGTTTCCATGCCTAATTGTCCTTGTTGCTCTCCTCTGAACCCTTCTCAGCATGTCTGCATCTTTCTCAAACTATGGTGCCCAGAATTAAACATACCACTGGTTAGGCCTCCTCTGAAGTAGTAAGGGGGAGCCAGGATTTCATGGGATTTGGAAGTGATACTTCTATTAATGCACCCCAAAATAACATTAGCCCTTTTTTGTAGCCATATCACATTGTTGACTCATATTCAGCTTGTGGTCTATTATTATTATTATTAGAACATTTCTATGCCGCCCCTTGCCGAAGCCTCGGGGCGGCTTACAACACAATACAATACAAAAATAACAATATAAAATTAAAATTAATAATATAAAATAAATAAAAAATATAAACGATATAAAAGGAGTTAGAAAAGTTATAAAAGAAAAGAAAAGAAGTCGCCCTGGCCAGATAAATAAGTAAATATTGTTAACAATTAAAATGATGTTTAAATAAAAAGGTCTTCACCTGGCGCCGAAAAACAAATAACGACGGCGCCAGGCGGACCTCTCTGGGGAGCATATTCCATAGATTGGGCGCCACCACAGAGAAAGCCTTCCTCCGAGTACCTACCCTCCTAATTTCTTTCACGGAGGGTTCCCGGAGAAGGGCCTCTCCCGCAGATCTCAAGGGGTGGTTGGGCATATATGGATGTAAGCGCTCCTTCAGGTTACCAGGTCCCAAGCTGTTTAGGGCTTTATAGGTCATAACCAACACCTTGAATTGGGCCCGGACTTCAATGGGAAGCCAGTGAAGCTGTCGGAGGACTGGAGTCATGTGAACATAACGCCCCGTCCCCATCAGCAACCTGGCAGCTCTATTTTGAACCAACTGAAGTATCTGGACCGTCTTCAAGGGAAGCCCCACGTAAAGTGCGTTACAGAAGTCAAGGCGGGAAGTCACCAGCGCGTGTGTCACCGTCGCCAGGCAGTCGTACTCCAGGTAGGGGCGCAGCTGATTAATCAGCCGAAGCTGAAGGAAAGCGCTCCTCGCCATCGCTGTCACCTGAGCTTCCAATGAAAGCTCTGGGTCGAGGAGTACTCCTAAGCTGCGGACCTTGTCCCTAAGTGGGAGTGCAACCCCATTCAGGGCCAGGTCAAATCCACCCTCTCCGAAGCCCGATCCACCAACCAACAGGACCTCCGTCTTGTCTGGATTGAGCTTCAGTTTATTGGCTCTCATCCAGCCCATTACCTCGGTCAAGCACCAGTTCAGCACAGCCACTGCCTCACCTGGATTAGTGGAAAATGAGAGGTAGAGCTGGGTATCATCAGCATATTGATGATTCTGTAGCCCACACCTCCTGATGACCTCTCCCAGCGGTTTCATGTAGATGTTGAACAGCAAAGGGGACAAAATGGAGCCCTGTGGTACTCCATGGCATAGCTGCCATGGTGCAGAGCCATAGTCCCCCAGCACTACCTTCTGGAATCGGCCGTTGAGATAGGAGCGGTCTATAACAATTGCAAAATAATTTTCACTTGCAATGTAACACCAATTTTAAAAAGGGGTGGGGGGTGGATCCAGGAAATTACAGGCCAGTTAGCTTTATCTCTGTTCTGGGTAAATTTCTTGAAAGCACTATTAAAGATAGAATCAGTAAGCACATAGAGTGACAAGCCCTATTTAAAACAACAACAACAATAAAAACAAATCAGCATGGCTTTCACAAGGAGAAGCCTTTTCTCACTAACCCAGGGGTCCTTAAACTTTTTAAACAGGGGGCCAGTTCACTATAGTTTGAAAAAATATGAACACATTCCTATGCACACTGCACATTAAACATTAATTAAAATTAAATTAAAAATTAATTAAAATATTAAAAATAATTTAAAAGGTTTGCTCCACTCGCTTGGGCTGCAGCAGAAGCCCAAGATGACATAGGGAAGAGCAAGTCCATATTCAAGGGATATAGCTGCAATGTCCGTATGTCGGTGGGGGAGAGGTGGGCGCGATTGTGGCTACCTCCACCCCCCACCCGAGTGCGATCGTGCCCGTCTTCCCTGCATGAGTGCGACTGCGGCCATCTTCTCCCAACCAGCACGATCATGCAGGGAAGGTGGGCGTGATTGCGGCCGTCTCCTCCGCCCCCACCCCCACACACACACACAAGTGCGACCATCTTCCTTGCAGGAGTGCAACCGCGATCACGGCCATCTTCCCACTGAGTACGCCTGCACCGGCTCAGAGCTTTTGGACTCGCTCAGAGATCGTTTCCTCTGAGCGAGTCCAAAACCTCTGAGGCGGGCTGGGTAAATGACCTTGGTGGGCCACATCTGGCCTTCGGGCCTTAGTTTGAGGACCCATGCACTAACCTATTGGCATTCTTTAAGAATGTCAATAAGCACGTAGACAGGGAGATCCAGCAGACATTGCTTCTTGGACTTTCAAAAGACAAAGTCCCTCCCCAAATGCTCCTGAGCAGCTAAGCAGCCATGAAATGAAAGTGGGGGAGGGGGTGTCCTCTTATGGATCACTAAAGAATAGAAGACAGGGTGCAGGAATAAATGGCAATTTCTCCCAATGGAGAGATGGCACCATTGGAGTCCCACAGGATTCTATATTAAAACCAATGCTTTTCAACCTATATATAAATGATCTGGAATTAGGAGAAAGTAGCAAAGTGGCCAAGTTTGCTGATGACCCTAAATTTTTAGAGTGGTTAAAACCAGAAGGGATTGTAAGGAACTCCAAAGGAATCTCTAAGCAGGAAGAATGGGCATTAAAATGGTAAATGCAGTTCAGTATAAGCAAGTGTAGTTTAATGCATATTGGAACAAAAAATCCCAACTCTAAGTATATACTGATGGATATGAACTAGCAGAGATGGATATGAACTAGCAGAGCAAGGAAGATATCTTGGGATAGTGGTGAACAGCTAGATGAAAATGTTGGCCCAGTGCTCAGCTGCTGTGAAAAAGGCAAAATCCATGCTAGGCATAATTGGAGGCAAAATAGCAAATGGAACTGTCAAAATCTCACTCCCCTTATACAAATCTTTGGTACAACTGCACTTGGAATATTGAGTTCAGTTCTGGTTGCCTTACCTGAAAAAGGATGTTACTGAGTTCGAAAACGTACAGAAAAGGGCAACAAAAATGATCAGGGGACTGGAGCTGCTGCCCTATGCAAAGCATTACAACAACTGGAACTTTTCAGCTTAGAAAAAAGCAAGGGGAGACATGATAAAGGTGATTAAAATATTACATGGTATGAAGGAAGTAGAAAGGGAGAAATTTATCTCCTCCTGTCATAACACTTGAACCCAAGGTCATCACATGAAGTGGAGGTTTGGGAAGTACTTTTTCACACACTGTATGATCAGGCTATGGAATGTGCTGCAACTGGAAGAGGTGATGGCCACCAAACTGGATGGCTTTTAAAAAGGATTGGACAGATCCAAGGAGGAGGGGCTTTCAGTGGCTTCTAGCCTTGCTGGATATGTGCTACCTCCTTTATCAGAGGTGGCATGCCTGCATGCACCAGTTGTTGACAGAGGTGTCGGGGAGTCGTCCAAACTGGGTCCACGTCCTCGGTGAGGCGGCCCTCCCCTCTCCCAATTTGGACCACTGCTCTGACAATATAGGGGAGGAAACTTCACTCAGTGTGCTTCCTCTCCCTGTGTCTGCTTTCCTCGATTGGCCCTCCACTTTCCCAATTTTACTGGGAAGTAGATTGGTATTAGCCTTCTGATGGGAAAGGACAGCCAGCACTTCCTTCCATTGGCAGACACTTTTAAAAGCCACATTGTTGCCAATAATAATCTCGAAAGTGCTCACAGGAGAAATTGATCCAATTCTCCCTCCCACCCTTGGTATCCAGCTGGAAACCAGGCCCAGCTAAACAGCCATAGGAGGCAATTAGTGTTGTAAGCCGCCCCGAGAATTCGGCGAATGGGGCGGCATAAAAATGTTTTAATAAATAAATAAAATAAAAATAAATCCCTAAGGCAACACCTGCATGGCTCTCCCATTGAGGACCTGACCCTCCTGGCTTAAGGGCGCTATGATCAAACTAATGTCTGCACCTGAGTCTTTATAGCCCTTACACCACTGCCCACTGATTTTAATTAACTCACAGCATTGCAGTTGGCGCCATTGAATCTGCTCCCTTGGCAGTACACATCTACTGTTGGCAGGGACTGGGTCAAAACTTCCATCCTCTTCCCCCATATTAGATTGACCCCATTTTTTCTTGGGTGGTCCTCCTGGAGCTGCAGAGGGAATATCTCTTCCTCCCCACAAAACTTACTAGCACTGCTGCTGGTGATGCACGCCACCAACATCAAGTCAAACTGCTTCCATGAGTCATTGAGCCACCCAGACTGCTGTCATCCAGTGAACTCTCATTGCTCCAGTCTCCCCCCCCCACCTTTTTTTTGACAGAAAAAAAACCATAAATACAAAACTTCACAACAACAACAAAACATAACCAGAATAATGAAGAAAATAATAAATGATAGAGTGCACCCACCACCCCAGAGACCAATAGTACCACCATTCACATATTATAGCAATTAATAATATATAGTATACTTCAATTATACCCATATCCCCTCCAGAAATTCATATAATCTTGATTGGGTTTACAGCCTTTGCCTTCTATCAGTACTGCTTTTACAAAAACTTCCCAAAGTTCATTACATTTATTTGCTTTCATTAACTCTTTTTAAATTTTTATTTCTGTCATCAGTTTATCATTAATTACCATAGTCCATATTTCATTATACCATTCACGCCTTTGCAAAACCCAATTTTTTCCAATATTTAACTATCACTAGCCTAACTGCCATTATCATACTTACAATCTTCTTTCTTAGCTTCATTTATATCTTGTTTTTCTATCAACAGTAATAACACCATTCTCGGTGACATTTCTAAATCTATATCTAAAATTTCTCCAGTTTCCTTAAATACCATAATCCAAATTTTTTGTATATTTTCACAATCCCACCACATATGTTTATAAGTTCTGATCTCTTTACCACATCTCCAACATATATTAGAGTATTTATCAATTTTATTTAACTTAACTGGTGTTAAATACCATCTCCATATCACCTTGTATCCATGCTCTTTAATTCTAACTGACATATTCTTATATACTCTTCTATTCCAAATATTCTTCCAATCCTTATCTTTTATCTCACCTACATCCATTTCCCAAATTGATTTTAAACTTCATTTTTTCTTGGGTGGTCCCTCTGGAGTTGCAGAAAGAGTATCTCTTGCCTCCCTGCAGAAGCTTACTAGCACTGCTGCTGGTGATGCATGTCATCAACATCAAGTCAAGCTGCTTCCATGAGTCATTGAACCATCCAGACTGCAGTCATCCAGTGAACTGTCATCACGCCAGTCTGAAGTGACAACTGGACAACTGGCTGAAGCACATTGGGATGAGCCAGTCTCCCCACTTTTGGTGCAGCCCCAGCCAAAGTTTTCTTTAGCAGCTTTGGAAAGTCACACTTCTGATGGCCCAACTCCTGGCAGTAGAAACAGCAAGTAGTTTGAGGAATTGACGAAGTTCACTGTGGCTGTATCTCCAGCTTCTTAATGGCATCCCCCTCTGGGTTCCTCCACTGCTTCATCTCTTGTCCTTCTTTCTGCCCTCGTGGGCCAACAGTGACTTCTTGTGGGGCAGCCTGAAGGTTTCCCATTGTGCAGGGTGACCCAATTCCCACACCAACTCTGGCATCCCTTTGTCTGCTGATGCCATGTGCGAACTCCATTGCTCCCTGCTCCTTTTCTCTTCTACACCTACCATAATAGCCCCAACAACAAAGCAAACTGGTCTGAGTGCACCAAGAAGACCATCCCTAAAAAAGCCTCCACTGCCCTTGGGATAAATCATGTGTCAAAAACCAATCACTACCTCCATGTAATGGAAAGCCATCAGGGATTCCCCTTTACTCCAGCCAATTGAGCAAAATCCCACCCAGTATTTCCTTGGTCCTTCACTCCAGGACCAGTCACTGGATTCAACACACAGCAGCCTAAGCCTGGGGGACAAAAAGATAAAATATAAGGGTGGAGGATACTAGAACATAGACTCTAAAAGGGATAAAACCAAGGGAAAGTTTGACAGCAGCAACACTACAATTCACGGCCAACCAAAAAACCCCAACACCCAGGACTTTGTTGGTCCACCCAGACTAGCAAAGCTAACTCTATCCTTAGTCATATTCTAAAGTTCTACCTTCTGCAGGGTCAAGATGCACTGGGTTTTTCTGCATTCTTCAGCACAGTGAAGACAGCAGACTGGAACCTTCCAAACTGGAATGAATACCCTCTTTCCTCACAGGCCTTTATCCCACCCCTACAAGCTGGTCAGCTGACCCATGGGGTAATGGACCATCTCCCAATCCTTGGAGCCAACCATTAATTCCAGGTGCCGGTTGTTAACCAGTTATTGCTGTTATCTCTGGCATTCTTCAGGCCATAATTTTTGATAACTCCCAAAATACATCACAAAGGGAGGAGGATGCCTCCCTAGATCTTGGGCCAGATTCCTGCTGTGCTAGCACGAAGATTTACCACATTTAATTTGTTTCATAGTTTACCTTTCCCTTATTCCCTGGGGCCCACGGAGCCAGTTCACATTGCAACAATAATACAGAACAATTAATTGAAAGTGGACAAAATGAATCTGTCTTCCCTGATTGTGTTTTCACTTTCATCCAAACCATGTCAAAGAAAGAGGGAATATGCAGTTTTTCTGATCCAGAAAACCCCTTAGATTCTTGAAATATAGGGCCAAAGAAACAACACCATTACAAAAGAGTTGTGGTAAACTTTATTCATTCCTCAAATCAGTGGGAGAAAAGTCCATACTCATGCTATATTGCATCAACGGATGCCTTGTATGGCAGGGGGAGTGCTAATTGACCTCTTATCAGCTGATGTTATATCTGAGAAGTTGTTTATACCTTTACACTTACATTTTAATATACTGTTTATACCTTTATACTAGCAAAAGTTATATGAGAAATCAAACAATGCAAATTTAAACTAAGAAATTGTTACAACACAATTATTTAAAACAGCATTCAATAAAAGTCAGTAGAAGAGCCAGTGTGGTGCAGTGGTTAGAGTGCTGAACTGGGGATGTGGGAGATCCATGTTCTAGTTCTAGGCTTCAGTGAGCCTTGGGTGACTCTGGGCCAGTCATTAACTCTCAGCCCAACTTCTCACAGGACTGATCTTAAAATGAAGCCATGTAAGCTGACTTGATTTCCTCACAAGCAGAAAAGGGCAGGTATAAATGCAGTGCAAGAATAATAAGTGAGCCAGTGTGGTGTAGTGGTTAAGTGCGTGGTATGGGGACTCAGGAGATCTGGGCTCTAGTTCCTGCTCAGCCATGGAGTCAGTTGGGTGACTGTGGGCCAGTCACAGACACTCAGCCCAACCTACCTCAAAGGGTTGTTGTTGTGAGGATAAGATAAGAGCAGGAGGAGGAGCATGATGTAAGCTGCTTTGAGTTCTTAAAGAAAAGGCAGGATATAACTCAAAAAAGTAAATAAATACAATGTTAATAAATTAATTAATCTATAGCTGCATCCCTGTGGTTGGACCAAATTATACAAGTTGTGCATGTTTTCTTTGTTGATAAAATGCACCTGCAGAGCTGCAGCAGGTGAGTAGGGGTGGATAGGAACACTTCCTAACCCTATTCCCTGTTTTGTGTTTTATGCTACAATCATGTTCACAAGGAAATTCTGCTTTCTCCTCAGAGGTACAAGCTAGATGCTTTTATTTGTCCAACTATATTTTATCCACTGCAAGGAAAAGCAACAGCAGGAGTGCAGGTTTTAGCAGAAAAGCTGCTTAGGTGACAGTTTTTGGCCCTGCTAGGTCAGATTTCTCTAAGGTCTGCTTGGCCCAGCATTCTGTTTCCAACAAGGTCGAGGTAATCTGTGCTGCTGTAGGAATGGGCAAGTTGGGGCCCTCCAGGCATTTTGCTCTGCAATGCGCACCAGTTGTAGCTAGCATACTCAGTGACGAGAGATGATGGGAGTTGTAGTTCTGCAGGTGTTTTGGCCTACAAGTTGCCCATCCCTGCTGTAGAAGAATAGTTTTTTTTCTCAACAGTGGCACTATGCACTTTGAGCACTGCAGCCCTGCAAGGGTATTTTAATATCCTTGCAAGAAAGTAGGCTTTCATTCATATAGAAACAAAAAGAAAGAAATGCCCAGCGTCTCTTCTCTCTGGGTTGCTATCCTCCCTGGCATTGCCCCTCAGAAGCTGCCAGTATTTTTCCCCTTCCAACTGGATACATTTGATAGCTGTCAGATATAACCAAAGCACAAGTGACTTTAGCTAACGAAAAAGGACTGGTGATTCATTCAAGTGTGCCCTCATTTTGGTGGTGTTCCTAAGTTGCTACCAGTATAGTTTCCTACCAAAAAATAAAAATAAAAATTGGTAACCCTTTCTAAATTCTACTTTGAAAATGGAGCTTTACTTTTGACACCAGTCCTAGTAAAATACTTCTATAAATGGGGTGGCTTGGACTTTTGCCTCTTCCCACAGTGCTAGAATCTCAAGAACAAGTGCAAAAAGTAAAGGTATTCTTGACACATATTACCTCCTCTTGAAAAACCCACATGCTGCAAAGGGACTAAACACATTGCTACCTTCTTTTTGTGAACAAAGATCACCTTTTCTTTTGGTTGCATTTGGCAGCTGTCAGATGTAAACAAATAGGGGGAAAACCTTACCTTATTTCTGAGTGGGCAATTGCAGTGTGGTTACCTGCTGGAATTTGTCAGCAGCCCCACCTGCACATGGCACACCGAATGCTCCCTGTTTATGCACCTGCACAACCAATTCTGACTCATTCTGTTTCAATGTTTCTAAGTATAGATAAAAATTAAAATAATTGTTGCAAATATTTGGATTTTTAAATGGTTGACAACCACAGGCAGCCCCTCTCATATGCTGCTGAGTCATGCTTCATTCTTGCTGCAGCCAAAACAGAGATTGTGAAAGCTGGCTTTCTAGATGGCTTTTGCAATCTCCAGACAAAAAAAGTTTAAAGGCAAAAAATGCCAGTGCAGGTTAAAAAAGAAACCTTAATTGCCATTGTTGTTTGGGGGTGGGTATCCCAGCAGGGTGTCACGGGGAATCCTTCCTGCCTGGTTGTGACCAACTGAAAATTGCCCCTAGCCAGTGTGGCAAATAAGTTGGAAAAAAGCTTCTACTGCCACCAGCAGAGTCTCCCCCACACATCATGGCTCAACTGCACCAATTATCACACAGGCAGGGAAGGATTAGCCTGGATTAGCCTATTAGTCTTTCTAATAGAGATTAGAAATCTCTATTTGTTCTAAGCTTCCTACCTGTCTCTGAAGAAAATCACTATTATAAAGAAGGAATGCTTTCTCCAGTACCACTCCTGTATAAAGTGCTTTACCAAGTGAAGAGCGTACGTGCCTTGGGGCAGCCGCTTCTCCATTCACCACCAGCTGTGCCCGCTCGTGCCACTCGGCCAGCGGGGCACTCTCCCCAAGAAGGTTCACCCACCCAGCATTGCAGTAGCTGGTCCGACATGTTTTGCAGTACTACCACCCAATAATCGAGTCCACTCCCCCCGATTAGTACCTGCCCTCGTCCCCCTCGCTGTGCTTGTGCGTCCCATACTTGGGTGATGCAGCAGGAAGAACTGAGATTAACCATCGATGAGTGAGTAGCTGTTCCTCGGAGATGCGGCTGTGTTTCCGCCTGTTCTCCCACTCCATCTCACAGTCGCTGCAGAGGACTGGGCTAGTTCAGCTCAATCCCCACCGCTACATGCAAAGGGAAAGTGCAGGTGAGGGGGAGGATGAGGTAGCTACGCCTTAAGCGCGCAACCCTCTATGCCAATTTTCCCCACCCAGTCTGCTGCCCTCCAGACGTTTTGGGCTGCAGATTCCAGACTTAAGAACCGAAGAGGAGTTATACTGAATCAGACCGGGGATCCATCTTAGTCCTGCAGTCTACTAACATAGTTGCCCACCAGCTGCCTCTAGCAGGCCATTGAGTAGGACACGAGTGCAATAGCCCACCTCGCGTTTCCTGGCAGCTCGAGTACACAGAAGTGCAGGAGCAGCAGCCATTTGATGGCGAGGTTCTCCATGCACTCCTGACCACTAGTCATGCCGTCTAGGGCTGATGATGGACACTGAATCCCAGAAATCTCTCAGCCTTCACGCGGCACTACGGGGAGAGGAGGTGTAGCGAGCACAGCCGCCCGTTTTCTTGGTTTGCACTTCCCCACTCTCCCGCAGAAGCGGCAAAGACGCCTCTTACTGCTAGGCCAGCCTTGTGGCTTTAAGAGGGAGGATCTGGTGACAGCCGTAAGCCCGTCCCAGACGCTACCAAGTAGAAGCGGCGGAAGAGGCGTCCTGCAGCCAGCCCAGCTTCTCCAGCACACCCGCTAGCCGCCGCCGGAGCCCCCTCGCCCAGCCACCATGGTGAAGATCGTGACCGTCAAAACCAAAGCC
This sequence comes from Varanus komodoensis, assembly GCF_004798865.1. Taxonomy (NCBI): domain Eukaryota; kingdom Metazoa; phylum Chordata; class Lepidosauria; order Squamata; family Varanidae; genus Varanus; species Varanus komodoensis. The sequence goes on from NW_025335587.1 coordinate 10,006,487, forward strand.
TACTTCGACCAAAAGCCCGGCACCAGCGGCCTTCGCAAGCGGGTCAAGGTTTTCCAGGACAACGCCCACTATGCCGAGAATTTCATCCAGAGTATTATCTCCACCATCGACCCGGCGCAGAGGCAGGAGGCCACCTTGGTGGTTGGGGGAGATGGCCGCTTCTACATGAGGGAGGCTATCCAGCTGATCCTCCGCATCGCCGCCGCCAACGGGGTGAGTAGGCCGGCGTGACTGCGCGCGCGGGGAAGCTCCGTTTGTCTCTTCCCCTTTCGCACACTCCCAGCTGCTGTATGCGTGTTTGCAAACACGTTGTAGGAACTGCTCTGCGCCGTGCATTAACTCGTGGTGTGCCGCGTGCCCGTTGGACTGCATGAGCCTTCTGGCTCTCTTGCTTAGACAGGATCGAGCAGCACGAGCGTTTGAGGCGGTTGCAGGGAGCAGTTCTTTGCTTGAGGAAAGGGGGGCTCGGGGGGACAGCTTGCTTCCGAGAAAAAGCAGGGCCTAAGATTAGGAATCAAAGGCATGATTCATCCTTCTTGTCTGTATTTGAGCCTGCTCGTAGTCTGCGAACACCCCCAGGCTGGGAAGGACAAGGTTACTTCTCTGTTTTATGTGTGTTTCTGTTTTCCCTCTCATACATTTGTCCTCTTGCGCATACGATTGAATGGCGTCGAACTCAATAAACATACATACTCATTGGAGTTTGTATGTTTTGTATGTATGTAGAGAAGGATCTTGGAGTTTTAAGATCCTTCTCTAACTTGGGAGGAGAAATAAAACATATTGATTCCATAACCGGATTGTTTTTTTTTAAAAAACGAACCACCTCAAGTGCAAACCCTTATCTTGCATCTGTAGATCTGAGGAAGAAGCTACGTCGCCAAGAATAGGTATTTGGTTCTCTCCAACTTTGCCTTGCCTTCTCGAAGTTTACCATTCTTGGCACCTTTTAGGAAAATGCTTACTCAGTAGAGAATGCAAACACAGGTAACATTAGGGTGAGATGGGATTGAGGTACCACTTAGGTAGCTTGATTATTTTTACACACAGATTCATTGCCATTGGAAGGTGATGGTTCTCCTCTTGCTTACTGCAAAAGGCTCTGCAATCTCTGACATTTAAGTTAACCTTTCAGGCTATGGTTATAGCCTGAGATATGGTTTCTCTTGCTTTGCTGGAGGGATGTATGCACCTCCTACTGAGCTGGCCCAAAGGTTACTCTTATTTTCAGATTAAACAGGGCTTTTGAAAGTTTGAAACGTAGGCTATATCTCTTTCTCTCTCTTAGGAAGAACACCTTTTTACTGATATTTGCACATGCTTACACAAATAGAACTTTTTGCACAGATTTCGATTGTGGGAAATCTTGCAATTGTTTTGCCAATAAAAGCAGAGCAAACCTGATTTTTGCCTTCCCACCCTTGGTGCCAATTTCAGTGCTAGGCCTGTTTCCAGAATTGTAACAAATGGAGCTTCTCTGACAAGAATCACTGAACTCTTGTCAGCTAGGAACTAAAATAATGATTAACAGTAAATCAAATAAGTTGTCATGCAAGGGCATGATGATATTTTGCTGCTCTTTTAAGCAAAGTGTACAGAGTTTCTAAAACTTAAAAGTAAATTTGTGACTTTTCAGGGGAGGGGGATAAGGCTTGAGAGATATTATTATTATTATTATTATTATTATTATTATTATAACATTTCTATGCCGCCCCTTGCCGAAACCTCGGGGCGGCTTACAACATGATAAAATACATTGAAATACAATAGTACATAATAAATTACCATTAAATATAACAATACAAAAAATACATTGATTTACAAATACAAAATTAAAATTATCAGTATAAAATAAAAATATAGGAGGAGAAAGAGAAGGAAGAAGAAGTTGCCCAGGCCAGATCATATGTTTTAACAATTGAAATGATGTTTAAATAAAAAGGTCTTTACCTGGCGCCGAAAAACCAGTAACGACGGTGCCAGGCGGACCTCTTTGGGGAGTGAATTCCATAGGTTGGGCGCCACCGCAGAGAAAGCCCTCCTCCGGGTACTTACTCTCCTAATTTCTTTCATGGAGGGTTCTCGGAGAAGGGACTCTCCCGCAGATCTCAAAGGGCGGTCGGGCATATACGGACGTAAGCGCTCGTGCAGGTAGCCAGGACCCAAGCCGTTTAGGGCTTTGTAGGTCATAATCAACACCTTGAATTGGGCCCGGGCTTCAATGGGAAGCCAGTGAAGCTGATGGAGGACTGGAGTCATGTGAGCATAACGCCCCGTCCCCGTCAGCAACCTGGCAGCTCTATTTTGCACCAATTGAAGTGTTCGGACTGTCTTCAGGGGAAGCCCCACGTAAAGCGCGTTACAGAAGTCTAGGCGGGAAGTCACCAGCGCGTGTGTCACCGTCGCCAGGCAGTCGTATTCCAGGTAGGGGCGCAGCTGATTAATCAGCCGAAGCTGAAGGAAGGCGCTCCTCGCCACCGCTGTCACCTGAGCTTCCAAAGAAAGCTCCGGGTCGAGGAGTACACCTAAGCTGCGGACCTTATCCCTAAGAGGGAGTGTTGCACCATTCAGGACCAGGTCATATCCACCCTCTCCGAAACCCGATCCGCCAACCAACAGGACCTCCGTCTTGTCTGGGTTGAGTTTCAGTTTATTGGCCCTCATCCATTCCCTTACCTCGGCCAAGCACCGGTTCAGCACAGCCACTGCCTCACCTGGATTAGTGGAGAATGAGAGGTAAAGCTGGGTATCATCAGCGTATTGATGATTCCGCAGCCCACACCTCCTGATGACCTCTCCCAGCGGTTTCATATAGATGTTAAATAGCAGAGGGGATAGAATGGAGCCCTGTGGTACCCCATGGCATAGCTGCCATGACGTAGAGACATGGTCCCCCAGCACTACCTTCTGGAATCGACCGTCGAGATAGGAGCGGAACCACTGCAAAGCAGTGCCTCCAACCCCCAATCCCGCAAGTCTATCCAGAAGGATACCATGGTCGATGGTATCGAAAGCCGCCGAGAGGTCCAGAAGAACCAACAGGGATGTACTCCCCCTGTCCTTCTCCCTGCACAGGTCGTCGTACAGGGCGACCAAGGCAGATTCAGTACTGTACCCGGGTCTGAAGCCGGACTGAAAAGGATCCAGATAATCAGTTTCCTCCAAGAGTGCTTGGAGTTGTCCCGCCACCACTCGCTCCAGCACCTTGCCCAGAAACGGGATGTTGGCCACAGGTCTATAGTTAGTGGCCATCTCTGGATCCAGTGACGCTTTCTTCAGGACCGGTCGTATTACCGCCTCCTTTAAAGGGGCAGGCACTCGACCCTCCCTCAGAGAAGCGTTAACCACTTCCAAAATCCAGGTCCCAATCCCGTGCTTGGAGTTATTTATTAACCAAGACGGGCAAGGATCCAATAGGCACGTGGTGGGACGTACTCTTCCAAGCACCTTGTCCACATCATTGGGCCGCAATAATTGAAATTCCTCCAGTAATTTTGGACCAGACGGTGGCATTGGCGACTCCTCAGAGACCTCTGATTCATTAGTGGAGTCCAGCTCGTGACGAATCTGAGCGATTTTCTCCCTGAAATGCCTGGCAAAGTCGTCACAGCGGGCCTTTGAGGGTGGCATCGGATCTTCCTTAGGACCCAGGCGAACCAGGCCTTGCACCACTCGAAAAAGCTCCGCTGGACGGCATTGTGAGGAGGCAATGGAAGCAGAAAAAAACTTCTTTTTCGCCGCCTTCACCGCCACAGCATAGGCCCGATAGTGGGCTCTCAAGTGTGTTCGGTCAGATTCATCCCGTGATTTCCTCCACCTACGCTCTAGCCGTCTCCCAACTCGCTTCATCGCCCGTAATTCAGGTGTATACCAAGGGGAAGAGCGGACTCTGCCCGGTGGGAGAGGACGCTTAGGAGCGATTGTGTCCACAGCCCTGGTCATCTCTCCGTTCCACAGTTCGACCAGAGCCTCGACAGGAGCACCAGTCTTGTCAGCCGGAAATTCCCCCAGGGCCCCCAGGAATCCATCCGGATCCATCCGGCTCCGGGGGCGGGCCCATACAACCGGGTCCGCACTCTTATAGAGGGAGAGGCCGCTCTCGAGCACAAACCTCACCAGGAGGTGATCTGACCATGACAGGGGAGTCAAACATAAGTTCTTCACCCTCAGGTCATCCTCTACCTGCCCCGTCGTGAATACCAGGTCCAGAGTGTGTCCACGTTCATGGGTAGGGCCAGTGACGTGTTGAGACAGGCCCATGGCCGTCAAAGAGGCCATGAAGTCCTGAGCCGCCCCGGTCAGTCCAGACTCGGCATGGAGATTGAAATCCCCCAGGACCAACATCCTGGGGGTCCTCAACACCAGGTCCGAGACGGTCTCTGTCAGCTCAGATAGGGAGACTGCTGGGCAGAAAGGTGCACGGTACACCAATAGAATCCCCAATCTGTCTCGTTCGCCCAACACCAAGTAGAGGCACTCCAGCCCTGGTCTCAAAGGGACCGGAAGACCCGTGAGAGAGATGGAGGCTCTGTAAACCAACGCGACTCCCCCTCCCCTCCCTTCTGGGCGTGAACAGTGTTGAACCAGATACCCGGGCGGGCACAACTGGGAGAGGGCAACATCCCCTCCCTCTCCCGCCCAGGTCTCCGTTATGCAAGCCAGGTCGGCCCCCTCATCCACAATCAAGTCATGGATGAGGGAAGATTTATTATTGATCGACCTGGCATTGAGCAGCAGCACCGTCAGACCCGAGGGGTGGTTGACAAGGCTACCTGGCGCCCTCTGGTTGGGGGCAGGATCAGAAGGAGGGACAGGTGTCAGCCATCTGTCCATCCTTCTTCTACGTGGACACGTTAAGCCCCTATTGTTGTAACGACCATTGCCCGTGACCACGCCAATAGCAGCCCCCGTGGGTTCCCCAGGATATATAAACGTCGACATGGCCAGGAATGACTCAAAGCACTAATTAAAGCAGGGTAAGATTATAAAGTAGGTCGGAGGAGGAGAAAAAGAACGATAAAAAGAAAAAAAAAAGAAAAAAGGGGATCCTTCCTCTTCCCTGAGAATCAGCAGTAGGCAAGCCTATTTCAACAAGAGTCCATGGTCAGCCCAGCCCCCCTCTCGTCCCCCCGAACAGCACCCCAAACGGCGGCGACCCCTTTGGTCGCCGCCCTTCGGCCGCCGGCCCGAGTCCGCCGGCCCCGGCCGTTGCCGCGGCTTTGACTCCGCAGGGCGCCTCCGAGACCCGCCCCGTCGCACACCGCGCGCGCCCGATCACCTGGGCTGGCGGGCGGCGCTCTCCGGCGCCGCGTGCGGCCGCGCTGGCCGGTGGAGCTGGCTGCCGTCGAGGTCGCAGCCGCGTGCGTCTGCCTGCATTCGCTTGCCCGGGAGCGGCGTGATGCTGGGGATATTGATATATGGACACAGTACTATCTGCTGAGACCTCCCCTGCTCAGCCTGTGATCTTAGACCTTAAGATACTGCCCTATTATGGTCTTCAGGTTTTAGCAGCCCTTTGTTTTTTTCCCCCAGGCCCAGTGTAACAATCCTGTAAGGCACATAATTTTATTCCCTCCCCCCCCCATATTGCATGTGAGAAGTGTAGATAAGAGAGGTTTGCTTAAAGCCACCTAGCTAGATTCAAACTGGAGACTTCCTCATTTGTAGCTCAATCTCTTAGGTTGCAATCATCTGAAGAAAACAGGTCTACATATACGAGGGAGAGTCTAAACAATAATCATGTGATAGAGATCGTGCTGGGCAGGGGTGGCCGCAATACTGCTCATGCAGGGAAGATGGGTGCGATCGTGATCATGCTCGGGGGTGGGGGGAGAGATGGGCCCATCGTACTCATGCAGGGAAGATGGACACGATCGCACGGCAACATGGCCGTGATCGTGGTCATCATCCAATGTGGAGTTCACGAACTGAGGAATTTTTTTTTTTTTTGAAATTTCTGTTTGTGACCCAATTCGGTTGTGAACGGAGGCGTTCGTGAGCTGAGGTACCACTGTATATATACCTAAGAGTAAGGCCCATTTAACTCCTTGGGGATACATGTACAGGATGTTTCTGTTTATCGACATAGTTTTCTCTTTTTAAAGTTCAACATTATTTATAAATATCAGGATCTGGGCTGCTTTGGTAGCCAGAACAACTACTGCCATATTTGTAGGATCAGCCCCAGGCCCTACTGGAGTTCTCAGCCTACTGATGAGCACCGACTAGGAGTTCTGGTAGAAGAGCTATATAAGAGCAAGCTCTTCCCTCCAGAACTGGCCTTAGCAACACAGGTTCTCCCATTGCACCTGCTTCTTGCCTGACCTTTACTGTGTGTCATGCATCTTGCTCTGCATATATTCTGCCCAGTTATCTTGCCTCATCCTTGCCTCATTTGGTTCCTGTCTTGCCATGTATAGTGCCTAGTTGTGCTTCCTCAAGTGATGCAGAGTTGCGTGCCAGCTGTGGTTCAGCTCTTGCATCTTGCCTGATCTGGGATGCATATCCTGCTTCAAGGTACTTGCACCTGTGCTTTCCTTCCGGTTCTTGACTACATCCTTGTTCTATCCTGATACATACTTCTGGCTCTTGACACTGGCCTGCTCTTTGACTATGGCCTGGACTTTGCATTAAACCTTGCTTTGGGCCTTGGACTCTGTCCTGTCTCATGTACTGTTGTCCTGGTCCCAGTGCTTCTGTCTTGTTTCCTGCTGTTCATGTTCTGGCCCATGACAATATCATTATCTCTTTAACTATTGATTTGTTCAAAGAAATCATGAAATGCTTGGTTTCAGAATAACGTACTGCCAGCCTGTAGTATATGGGCAACACTACACAGTACATTTTAAAGTCTTTCTCTAGGAAGTTTTAAGTATAAAATTTGAAAGCTTGGAATTATTGCTAAGCTCAGCTGTATGGTCTACATAATTGTCCTGTTGATAGAGTAATTTGTGACAAACCTTGGCTGTATTCTACTTTGTTTAATCATTTATTTACCGTCTTTCATATATACAACTTCACAGGAAGTAAAATGGCCCTGTTTTATGGAATATGTATATACTAATGAAATGTAACATACATTTAACAGATATGTTTGCTATTGTGCGACTATGAATAGCCACCATGCAAGATCTACACCTGAAGAACCCAAATTATCACTAACTAAAGAGCCAGCATGGAGTAGTGTTAAATGTGTGGGACTGAGACTCAGGTGTCTCAGTCACTGGGTGACTTTGGAGTTCACTGGGTGACTTTGGGTCAGCTCTCAGTCTCTTACATGGTGAGGATAAGATTGAGAGGAGGGGACTGACTGACTGACTGAAAGCATGGGCTGTTTCAGCAACTCATAAAGTAAGTTCTTCCAGATTATCCTGGCCTCAACAGACTAATCACAAAGAGCTTGATAAATAGAAGTGTGTTGTCAGAGTTGGAAATATGCTCCCTGGCTCAACAGAACAAGGTTAGGGTGCTGAGATGGCAGCTGCAACTTGTAAAATTTAAGGGGAAAATAAGCTGATTGCACAAGCACTATAATATGAAAAGGGCCCACAGTCACACAGCCTTGTTGGATAATCCAGCTGCAGTCAAAACTGCTTCACAGTTAGGCCTGTTCCAGTTGACCATGGTCTACAGTTTAAGAACCCTTTTCACAGTTAATAAAAGTTCATTCACTTAAGCAGTAACAAAGTAAAAATTAAATGCCTATCATTTGTATATGGCTATTTCATCAGCCATTGTTCTTACCGGAAAATGGCTTTTCTTTTAACCATAGAGGTCTACCAGCATACAGTTTGTAGAATCAAGGGGTTTTTTTTTCACCAATGGAAAGGAAGACAAAATCTTTTAGAAAAATATGTACAATCCTAACTAAGTTTTCTTTTTCAGAACAGGGATAAACATCTATACTGATTGTTTCCTGTCTTCAAGGACTGCAAAAATGGGCAGTCCTTAAGCCTGGCTTCAGCTAAATAGAAAAACTGGTTGTCTAGATCTTGGAAGTGTATGGAAAGAATCTTAATGGAACATAGCATCTTTCCAGCAGACTGAGCTGCACTGCTTGCATCTCAGCAATGCTAAAAAGTGAAAGATGATTAACAAATTGGGTCACTAAAAATCCTAGTCTTCTGTTTCTTTAATTTTGTACTGGAACTGTGCCTTTAATATTTCAGCTGCAATCTAAATGTTGCAACATGGGAATAAGCTGCAGAGCAGGAGTTAGTTCTGAGAAAATATGCATAAGATCACGCTGTACATTTCTGAATTTGAGGTAAAGCTATCTCTGGATTTAGGAAAAAGATTCTTCTTTAACATATCCAAAAATATTTGTGTTCTGCTTGAAGAGGGCCTCCAGCCCCCAACTCTGCTCCCCAAATTGCAAATTAGTTGATTGGTGCTCTATCCTACAAACTAAGAAATATGTTTTATTAGTTCAGTACATGCAGGCAGCTTGTAATTAATCACAAGGGACTGTTTGCCTATTTTAGTGTGTTGAACATTACTTAGGTGTACTTTGGATGACATACAGATTTGGTCCACAGAAATTCATCTCTCTGCAGGTTTTTCTGTCTCTTTGATTACTGGTCTAGAGTGTTTGTACCTTGTGTTCAATCAGTGGGACAGATTGAGGATTCTGTTGGTGTAATATTCACGCACTACTCAACAGATTCCCTATTTGAACTATTAGAGATGGTCTTTGATGTGCTGTTAAGATTTCCCAGACTCTTGGTTCGGATGGGTGTCAGTATTCATTATGAGGCATCGTGTCTGAAGCAGCTCAGGACTTTGTGATCTCCATAGGAACCATGGTATTGATGCAGCTTATCAGCCCAGTATATGTAGCAGGGCATACTCCTGAGCAGGTTTTCTTAAGTGGAGAGGGACATGGACATGATGATCTCACAGTCTGCTCCACTTTAGATTTAGGGCAACTTCACCTTCTTTACAAGTGTAAGGAGTTTATTAAGATGCTCTGTTCCTGTAGATTAATGGAGTCAGATGATTTCCAGAAGATCCTGGGGAGTTTTCTTGCTGTTGTGGCTGGCACACCTGTTAACATCTTGGTTGGTATGTGGAATGCTAAAATGACTGAGGAAGTTGACCAGATTGCTCTTGAGTACCCTCTCCAGAGTAGAGCTCATACTGTCCCCAGGATACACCAGAACTGAGACCAATGAAACTATATAGAAGACAGCCCTAGCACAAAAAAGTGAAAAACAGCTTAGTAGTGGCAGCATAGTTTTCATTGTCAGGCAGTTGGTGGCATATGGCGAGGTCCTAATCAGGTTCTGGATTTAAATTGTTTTAGATATGTGTATCTGGGTCTGTTTCCGTGTTTATGTGATTTTTATAAGGCATTTTAAGGTTTTGATCTTTGTAACCTTCCTAGACAGCTTTGACTGTTGGGCAATATAGAAATATAATAAGTGAAATAATAAATGAGCTAGTAAATTTCACTGGGTTCAGTGGGATTACTCATAGCCAGTCTGTGCTACCTCTAGATGGCCAGAGCAAGATAAAATTAAGGCTTTTAATCCTTTTTGTTCTCACTATTAAAATGCTAAGTTCACAGGGACATGCTGCATGCTATGTGATTCTCTGTATTCATTCTCCCTCAACATTCTGCTGCATTTCCCCAGTACTATTTTCAGTGTTAAACTTAACTTAAACATTTAAGACCTAGACTGTGCAATCATCACTTCATCTCTTAGTAACTTTCCTGAATTACACAACTAATGCCTCTGGTTATCTTATCTGGTGTCCTTTGCTTTCTTGGATGTATTTTACAGCGGTGATCTGCCATCCACATTCCAACATATTGTGGGCATTTGCACATACAAATGCCTATAATATTTGCCATTCTTCAGCTTTTGTTTCTTCTGATATATTCTTTTGATTCAAGAGCAATGGCCCACAGGAGCTGTTACTTGAATTTGCATGACATCACTAGAGTTTGAAATAAGCCACTGCTCCCTGAGTTTGGATATAGTGAGGAGCTTTCCTTAGTTTTAAACTGGCAGAAAGTACTTTCAGTGTTTGTTTCAATGTGAAAAAGTTGTGAGCTTGGAGCTTGCCACAGTTGGCTCCTGTGGTGGGAAATAAAATCATCTGAGACCCATATCCAGGTATCTAGCTAAACTGGGTGGGGTATGAAGGTAATTTCAGTGCTTGCACCCTGTGTGTACCCAAAGATGCTTGCTTGGTACCTGCTGGAAATCTTTTTCCAGCAGATTCACATCCCATTTAATCCACATAAGAACTTGGCAGGGTAGGTTGGGCAAAGAAAATTACTTGCCCAAGGCCACTTAATTATTTTTATTACTGATCTGCCCAACTTGTTCTGAGCCCGCATTGGCTTTCTAAATTTTCCTGTTGCTTGTCACGGAAAATCCATCCTTGTCCTGTTGATTAGGGTTACTGATCAGAAGACAATGAGAAAGTAACATTAAACTCACCTGTATGACTTTCAGGGCCCCAAGGGGTAAAATGCTGGTACCAATATTCAGAACTACACACAGTTAAGGTATTTATATCATATATCCTATTTGTGGACTTAAGACATTAGAACTGATCTTGGTTTTTATTAATTATTTAATTTCATTTCTACACTGTCCCATAACCCAAAGTTTGTCTGGGTGGCTTAGATTGCTAGAACATAAATACATACATAAATTACACTGAACAGTTATTAATCAGATAGCAAAAAAATAAGAGAGCACCTCAAATGAAATATACTCACACACACCAGTAAATATAACCAACAAATTAACCAAAATTAATTAAGATAAAAATCCATAACAAAATATAAAAGTATTAAATTAACCAAAAACTTGTTTAAATAAAAAAGCTTTTATTCACTGTATATTTCTTCTCCTTTCCCAGCAAACATAATCCCCTGAAACAAATGAGTTGGGCTGTTTGATCAGTTGTGGTAGAAGACTAGCACTGGTGGAGATTGAATTAATACACCAGCTTACTGGCTTCTGTTTGCTTTATAAATGATTATAAAGCACAGCTTTTTGAGAGACTACTCCTTCCTCTTATAATTGTTAGCTGGTGCCTTTACTCAACATATAGGAAAATCCTTATTGGTAGCAAAAAGTTATAAATTGGTGAATGGTTAACTGTTTTCTTCTGACACCAACCAGTCAAGTTAAATATCTGAGAACTAGTTTAGTATTTGTTGTGGAACTGTAGGCCATCCCTTCAACTGATTTCCTTCTTCTTCAACTTATGGTTATTTTCTTTAAAACAAGACATACTTATAATTCCTTTGAAATTTAAGTTCTTGCTATTTAATTGATTGGAATTCATCATTTTCAAACTGAAAAAGAAATACAAAAGTATTTTGTATACAGAAGGATTCCAAAAAGCTGATGGGAAGGACTAAGGAGATAAGAGCTTCTCTGTTCTGGGAGAAATGAATTGCAACAAGCACTGCTGATTTACTCCCTCAGAATAAGCAAACCTAGACTGAAGCAAACTGTTTACAATAAAGCAAGAGAATGAGAACTGAGATAATGATAATAGAAAACACGCCTAGATTGCTGGACGATACGCAATATGTAACCAAATAAAAAATGAATGATATTTCTCTCAGTCAGTGAAAGATCCATGCCTATGTATCCAGACTACAAGACATGTCATCACAGGTATTACTGAATCTCAGGTCTACACTATTTTGCTTGGGTTAGGCCCCCAAACAGTCCCTGTCTACATCAGCCATTATCAGAGACAGTAGAAGTAACATTACTTTGTAACAGAATTGAATAGGTTGAGTTCCTGGGAAGAAGAATTATTTTACTGAAACTCATCTGACTACAACATTTCTGTTTCCTGGCTCCAGTTAAGGGTTTCTGTTCTCATTCTTTTCAGTTATTCATGCCTCACTTTACTTTTTGAACTTTAACACTAAATATAATCGTTTACTGTAAATTTAGTGTCCCACTGCTAATAGCCATATGGGAAACTTTTTCTAAAGTTTTGGCTTTAGCTGAAGATAAGTTTTATTTGTAAATCCTGGTCTAAAGAAACCAGAAAGGCGATCTTTTTGCATGTAAGGAATCTTCCCGGTTTTCCTTTGGGATGTGCATTTGCGCTATTTGCCACAAGAGGGAAGCCTCTACCTATGAATTTAACATGTTGCAAAGTGCATTTATTTCAAGATTTTTAACAAAAATGGGATTTTTAAAAAGGATATTGTTACCTTCAGCTTATCATTTTCTATACTATGCATCTTCTCAAAGGTGAAGGTACAGATAATCCCATATGCAGAATGCTGTCCTGTAAATACCATTATTGGTTTCTATACATATCCCTTCTAAATCCACATCTCACCCATTTATACTTTAGCAAGTGTAAATTTGCACTAGGATAGACATAGATTTAAGTGTCAGGGGCTGGGGCATTGGTGGTAGAAGTTATGACAGAGGCACTGGGACTGGGGCAACAGAACCCACAGCAGGGCAGGGTTTAAACATTTGTTCAGAGCCTGGTAGTTGGGTGGGAAGAAGAGTCAGAATCAGGAAGCAGGCGTAAATCAGGAACCAGGAGTGTATATCAGAAGAAGGCTAGGGCATGATCATAAGCAAGCCAAACCAAGTAGACAAACAAAGCAAGGAGCAGGTACCTGATGCACTATAATTAGGTGGGATTCAGGAGCAGCAGCAGGTGTGGCAAGCAAGGCTAGGTAATGAGGCAGCAGGGCAAGGCAAGACAAAAACAAGGCAGGATAGCAAGGCGCATACAAGGACAGATATCAACCAGATCCAGCAAGGGTCAGGCCAGATGCAGGAGCTGAACATGCTACCACTGACAGGAAGATCTGTGTTGCTTAGATGATACTGCAAGGGCCAGATGACATGCAGAGAAGCAGGCTAATAAGAAGACCTGTATTACTGAGGCAGCCACTGGAGGTGAGAGCCTGCTATTACGTAGCTCTTCCTCCAGGTCTTCAAGCAGGGTCTGAGATGGATCCTGCAAATATTGAAGGAGCTGTTCTGGTTGTGGCCAGCAGATGGAGCCCTGGAGCTGGCCTGTTCCTGACATTAAGTCATACTGTGTATTACTCATACATTGGATTTACTGTTAAGCTAGCCTTCACCTAACCCGGGATTTATAATGCAATAGTTCAAGTAGTTATTTCATCTAAGCATTTCAGTTTTGGAGCAGCTCCTTTATCTTCCATGGTTTTGTTGCGTTGGTGCCTTCCACTGCAAAGTGACAAGAAACAATATGTCAGGTGGCCAAACTGAGGCTTGCAAGCAGCATGTGGCTCTTTGAATTTATTTTGCAGCTCATCACTTGCTGTCCACAGGCACCTGCTTGCAGCTCTCAAACACCTGACATTTACTGTATGTGGCTCTTCTGTTGAGCAAGTCTGACCACCCCTGCTATATGTCAATTGCCCAGATCTGTGAGCATCATCTTTGAACAGCTCCAATAGGCAAAAGTAACTTCTTAAAAAGCTTTACAGATGTTTAAGGTATATCAGCAAACTACTGAAGGAATTTCAGTTTTAAGTTCAAAATTTTGTCTTAATTCCTTGCGCAAAATTCTTTGAATGCAGTGTTAATGCAAAGCCATTAAGAGTTAGTTTTGCATATCCCAGACCTGTTAAAGATTATTCTGATAAACCTCAAACTCTTTAATTGCTTCAAATAAATTATCAAGTGTAGAGACTTTTTAGAATTGTCATCATATGAATTATAATACATTTTATGAACATTTATTTTTAATACAGATGCAAAATAAAATTACCTGGCTCTAATGAGTGAATTTCACATAAACAGTCTGAAATCCTAAGAGTCTTACGGCACTATATCCAAAAGAGGTTGAAAATTAACAGCAGAACTTGGTAACATCAGGTTAACTTTTCCAATTGTTCTATTATCTGACTGTTGGTGTTAGTACACTGTGGCACTAAAGATTTTTCTGGCTATTAAAATAACAGAGGGACAAGTAAACTGTAGGTAATTGAGAAGTCCTGACTTCCATTTTAAGAGTGACCTTTAATTTGCTAGACGCCATAAAATATCTGTAGTGCTACATTACCATACTTCTGACAAGGCTTACCTCTTTGGCATTCTCCTCCTGATGAGGACTCTGTTAACGTAGATGCCAGTGCTGGAAACCATGCAGTCATTTATAAACCTACTTATCTAGCTAAAACCATTCTAGCTTTACACTGGTTTGAAGAACTCAGCCTGTTGGTAGAAAATCCATCATTGCTTCCGACCATCAAGTCTAACCTACAGATCTCTGTACCCATCTCTTGCACCCAAAAAAAAAAAGGCTGTGCAGAGTTCACCATCGTTGAATCCTGTTTGTGGTAAACCAGGAATTGCAGAACAATGCTGCTGTAGTGATCAAAAAGCTTTAAAGACCTCCAGAACACCCATTTTCCTGAGGGATTACAGTGTGGAATTGTATGTATTCTCTCTGACAGTGATCTTCCAGAGCAAGTGCAAGTAAAGTTCTTCAGTTACAGAAACCACATTGAGCTAAAGGTTCAAGGAGCTATTTTAGGGTACAGAACTACTTCACTGAACCTCTAACCAGGAGATCTGCTATTGCCAGTATCAAGGCGGAATTCAAATACATAATCTATATTCATCATTGTTGTAACTTCTTTTTAATGTATTTATACAAAAAAGGATCATGGAAGACAGTCCACTGCCAATACTGACCTTGCCAACAGCACCTTATTATGACCAGAGACCAGGAACTAGTGGATTACGGAAGAAGACATACATTTTTCAGACCAGGCTAAACTACCTGCACAATTTCATCCAGAGTATATTTTTTTCCATAGATCTAAGAGATCGACAAGGATCTACCATGGTGGTTGGAGGAGATGGGAGATATTTTAATAAGCTTGCAATAAAACTCATAGTTCAGATGGCTGCTGCCAATGGGGTTGGTATAACATAACTATGATTAAGCCACTAATATTTAACAGATGTCTGATATGCTCATTCTTAGCATGTTGAAAGTTCTCTGAATTTTGTAATGTGCTAATACACATTTTTGCTACTGGCAAAGATAGTAAGAAACAGATGTCAGGAAAAAGCTGCCTTAGTAGCATTGAAAACTTTTATTATTCTATGTTTTTCTGTAGCTTTGAAAAGAAGTTGAACTTGGGAGGAAATGTTTTCAGGTATAGAAATATTTCACTTCTTGTTTCTTTGTAGTCTGTGGCAAGTGAATGGTTGTATAAAGTTTGGCACTAGATTTAATATTTCCCAATTTTTTTTTTGTTATTTAGAAAATACAAGTGTGCTTGAGGAATGGATTTTGCATTTTTTTTCTATTCTGCTTAGAAAGAGTCAAAGTGCTTTCATTTTCTGTCTGAGGCACTCAGTAGATGAATTGACAAAGCATGTTTTCAGTTTCTCAATGGATATAAATAGCTGTGTCATGAGAATTGCTCGAGTGCTTGAAAACCATGATGTTAGATAGGTTAGAGTAATGCAAAATCTATTTTACATGGGAATCTCCCACTCTAACTGGATTCCATATGTTAGAAATTATTTCTACTGTTGAGTACAGGGTTGTCACATGTATAGG
This sequence comes from Varanus komodoensis, assembly GCF_004798865.1. NCBI lineage: Eukaryota > Metazoa > Chordata > Lepidosauria > Squamata > Varanidae > Varanus > Varanus komodoensis. The sequence goes on from NW_025335587.1 coordinate 10,022,051, forward strand.
TATTTACATTGTAAAGTTTTAATAGGTATTATTGAAAACAGCATTTGAGCTTCTGGTATGTTGTTTGTGCCATGTGTAAATATTTTTAATACAGAAAAGCCAACTGTATATTCTAACCAGTATAAGGTTCTGTGTTTCTCATATTAAATTTCCGTTGGTAGGTTAAGAATTAGCCAAAGCTGTTCATTTGAGGTCAGAATAATCTGTTGAAGGCAGTGGTCATGTTCAAATGGCAAATTAAATGGTTAATGTGATAAGACAGAACCAGTCCTGGCTTCATATTCCTATGCTTTCTTCAACATAATTACATGAATAAAATTGCAACTGCTTCCAATTAACCACAGTTTAGTATGTTATCCAAATTCTAAACTGTGGTTAATAATGGTTTAATAATTATGGTGCCAAAGCTTGGCACAAAGAAAGTTTCCCTCTTTCCCTTCCCCAGTACATAAGAAAAATGTTTCTCAGATCAATGATTTTTTGGTACAGTTTCTGCTTCAAAGTGCTCCAGCCCATGTTGAGGAGAGGGGAGAGAGGGGAGGCATCAGATATAATAACTGGCTGCCTAATAAGTAAAACTAAATTTTGTGGGTTTTTGAGTATGTTGGTGATACAAGAACATAAGTATAACTCTGCTGGACCATACCAAAGTTTTAGCCTAGTTTAATATCCTGCTTCCCACATTGGTCAGCAACACATCTAGAGGAGGCCACAATTGGGAAATAAGGGCTATGGTCCTTTCCCGCTGTTGTTTCCCAGCTACTGATGTTCAGAGGCATATTGGGAATAATATATAGCCATTGATAGTTTTATTCCATGAATTTGTCACACTGCCTTCGTGCCCACCACTGTATGATAGAGCAGCAGACTTTATAGTGTAAATATATGCTGTGAGAAGTAGCACAAATATAGTCAAGAAAGGCATCTTCTCAAAACTGGTGAAGTTGCCCTTGTTTTATCAGGATATCCAAATGAGTTCCTGGATTAAGACCAAGTTTGGCGAGGTAAATAAGTGGTAGAGATGTGCTTTTTCCTTCCCGTTATAGAACATCTGCTCTAGTATATCTGTGTTGTGTTCGATAGCTAATATCCACAATTAATTTTTAATGAAGATTGAGTGTTCTCTGTATATTTTGATAAGGCTGCTGAAGGGGAATAAAAAGTTGTAGTGATATAGGCCACAATCAAACATGGACTTAAGCCTGCTTAAGCTTGATTAAATCAATAAAGCAATCAGCACTCAAGCATATGGGACAAACAAAATATTATTACACTACATTTATGATCTGTTTTTCCCCCTTGCAAGCAACCCACGGTGGTTAAATCTTTTTCCTCTCCATCTTATAATCACAACGGCTCTGTGAGATAGCCTAGACTGAGAGTGACTAGCCCAAAGTCTTCCAGTGAACTTCATGGCTGATTGGAGACTGGAACCCAGATCTCTTGAGTCCCTTTCCAACATTCTAAACATTATAGTACAGTGGTTCAATGCAAGAATATAAACAGAAATATTTTAAAATAGTAACTTAAAGCTACATAGTGGGCAAGCTTTAATTCTGCCAGAATGTTCTTTAGCAAACATTGAAGTCACTGCCCTGCCCCAACAAAAAAGATTCAAACAGAGAATACAGCAAGAGGCTGCCACTTTATCTCAGAAATCTTGGAAATGGTAACCAAGAATGTAACTTTGCTAGTGTGTGTGTTCATTGACTCATCTGATCTCACTGTGCCTATTCATTGCAAAAGGTACTAGTCAGAAGTTAGCAAGGCTCGCAGCTTTGCTGCCTGAATTTTCTATCCATTTGATTGGATTTTGTATTCATTCTTGTTCTGCATATGAATGATTATTAATTGAATAGCTCTTCATGATTTGTCCTCTGTACTTGAGTTATACCTGCCTTCCTACTTAGGCTATTTCACACATCTGATGAAGTAGTAGCCTCTAGTCAGTATATACTTGCTAATTATGTTAACATACAGAAAAACTCTTGCTTGTTTTGTGCAGCAAACAGAACTATGACTTCCGGAATTTGCACTGGTTTGTGAACATGTGAGAAGAAGTAGTTTGCATTCATGAAACCATAGAGCTCAGGACAGTGGGCTGCATTTTTCTATTCCATATAAAGAAAGGGTCCTTTTCTTCACAGAAGGGCCTTTGATCTAAAGAAGGTTCCCGATAATGGAGGCAGGAAGCAATGTTTGTCCACTTTTCCCTTTTCCTCTAGGCTTCTACATCAAGTTGTACACTCTTATAGAACAGATTTGGGTTTGGCTGCAAGGAAAAGGGAGTTGGTGAAAAACATCTCCCTCCACACACAGGTACAGGAGGGAATAAGGAATGCTCTACTGCAAAATATTTTCATGGGATATTTAAACTATTATTATGCTCTTTCTCTCTCTTCGGTGGTTACATGGGCTCCTAGAGTCTTCTATCTAGATCACTAGTTCGTCTTATACTTGCTTAACTTCACCTGCAACAACTGAAGACTTCTGAACATGCAATATACCCCCTTAATAGAATTTATTTTTAAGTGCTATTTTTCTACCACACCATAAACCAGGCATCTAAACCATATGACCTATAGAACCCAGTGAAACTGGTGGAGATTTGTTGTCAGTTACTTGGTATATAATTGTTACTCTAGTAGCTGAGTAAGTTGAAGACTTATTTCATTCTAAATGTGCATAGGATTACATCCTTAATTTTGGAACACTCCAAAAATGGTTATATTTAGCAAGCCTATGAGGCAACATTTTAGGTGATTAGTATTTAGAGAAGGGTTGCATGTTATTATTTCATTGCAAATATCTCGATAGTTTTCTTTATTAATAGATGCTATTTAAATGCACTTTTATTAAAAGTTTGTACTTCCTGTAAAGTATGTTTTACAACACCTGAGAATTTATTTTTAATGGTCTTCAATTATTGGCAGCTGTGATTAAGACTAGGTATGCCTTCAAGGAAATCTGTGAACATAAACTATGAGATGAACATATTGCTTTTATGGTATGAAGAGGCAGGTAAAGTTACTATTTTAGGAATGATGAACTGACGGATTTCCAAATAAGACCATATGTACTAGAGAAATGATTTATTATCTCTTTACACTGTTTTTGTTGACTCTTATGTGACTACACTGTCACAAATGGCTGGTCAGTTAAGTAATATATATTCCATTTTTACCTGATTGTTTAATTTAAGGAAAATTAATATCCAAGGAGCCCCCTGACTTTGCATGCCTAGATATATTTAGAGTTGTAATTATAGCATGGCTAAAGGACTGTTGAAACCACTTTTAGATTGCTGATGTATAGTTCCGGTTCCTTTCCTGTTGGATAGATACTCTAAAGCAGACAGCAGTACCTTGAATATAGGGAATTTGATCCTTACTATTTAAGGTCCCAAGAGCCAACATTATGGTTGAAAAAGGAAAATGAGAAATGTACTTTGCTATGAATTTTATCAGATAATCCAATATAATTTTAAATGACAAAATGCATAAAGGTCATATCAACAGAGCTATTTTGAACTAGAATCCCAAATAATCTGCTTCCTTTCCTTTACAGGAAATACAACAAATGAAATATGCTTTTCTTAAACGGTGTTCCTTGGCCTACAGAAACCTCTCCTGTTGTTCATGCTTCATTTTATAGAATGCTATCATCTGGATAGTGATTTTTGTCTGCTACAGTATTTCATGCCTTTTGTTTAAGCTTTGCTATTTGACAGATTAGTCATTTTATGATTTCCGTATTGTGTTGTACTAAGAGACATCATTTATTTGGAAATACATATACTAGCTGTTTGGATAACTGAAGGAAACCAGACTACAATATGCTTGTCTCAAGTCCAAGTAGTGACTTGCACCAATTTCCACCCTCTGTTTCTTTCCCTACCTAATTAAGGAGGTTCCTGTTACCTTGCATAGAGTCACAACAAGCTATCACTATACCCCTCACATATTGCTCCTGCATGTAGCTAGCTGAAACAAGGTCACATAGCTCACACCCTAAGAGACAGGAAGCTCTTTTAACCTCTAATAAGAAAGTACCAGAACAACCGACTGAGCAAAAATCAGCCCTAAGTTACTTTGAATGTTGAGCCCAATTTGGGATTAAAGATTCCTAGTTGGCTGACTTTGATGAATTTAATAACATTGCTTAGTGTAAAACCTGGGACTGTCCGTCTAGAAGGACCATATGACTCCCTGCCTGATCATCAAGGAAACATAGACTGATCGTCAAACTAGGGTAGTAAAATACTAGACATTCTTACCATCTATGGTATGTATGCAGTATTTGATACTGGAGCTAGAGACTTGTATCAGCACAAGGACTGCAAGTTAGTGCATAATCTAAAAACTTGCCTACATTTACATAGACACAATAAATGTTTCTGGGCCTCTAAGCCCCTTTTCATTTGGACAGTCTTAGTCATATGATTGGGAACCAAAACCACCTGGCACCAAGATTTCTGACTTTTAAGGAAGGTTGAGGATTTTTAGATTTGAATCTATAGCAGCCTTTCTCTGGAACCAGGGTTAAAACTTGGGGCAGATGGCCCCATGTATGTTTTCCTTTTTCTCTTTTGTACAATTATTGCGCTTTGGTGAGAGGAAGGAAATTGGCTAGGGACTTCTAACAGGTCAGCATTTTATAGGGAGCAGGCAAAATTCTGTGGCATGTGATCTAGGGATTTTTCTTTTAAAATTATACTCTGTTTTCTGTACAAAAATACATAATAAAGGAAGCAAAGAGGAGGAAAATACTGACATGACATCCTTAAACTTAGAGCCACTTGGAGCAAAGCATTAAGTTTGCAGTTCTGATCTGCTAGTTTAGTTTGCCACTGACTGAAAACATAAATCGTAACCTTTCAATTTCCTAGTGGGAAATGAAAAAAAGTGTGATGCCCTTTTTTGCAACCTCACAAATTGGAAATGGCCCAAGGAAAGTCCAAATGTCTGCCTTATATATGTCTGACAAGTAAAAGCAATACAGTGGGGACATAAAGAAGCAATCTGAAATCATAGAATCATAAAATCGTAGAATAGTAGAATGGAAGGGACCATGAAGTCTTATCTGTCCAATCCCCTGCTGTTGCAGGACACCAGTTTACAACTTTCCACTCAGATGGCTGTCCAATTTCTTTTTGAATGTCTCTCGTGTGGAAGAGCCCACCACCTATCTAGGCAGCTGGTTCCACTGTTTTATTGCTCTGACAGTGAGGAAGCTTTTCCTGATATTTTGCCTGAATCTGGGTTGTCACAACTTGAATTGATCACGTCCTACACCAGGGGTCCTCAAACTACAGCCCACAGGCCAGATACGAACCGGCAGGGTCATTTATCTGGCCCACCTCAGAGCTTTCAGACTCATTTGGAGAAGATCTCTGAACGGATCCGAAAGTTCTGAGCCAGCACAGGTGTACTCTGAAACTCTTTCCGTTTCGGAGGCGAGCAGAAAGCCGGCGCATGCACCAAATTGTGATAGCTCCCTTCAACTGCACATGTGCTGGCTCTTTCTGCTAGCCGTGGCTAGCTCCTGCTGCTGTACTGGCCTTGCCAGTGTGAATTATGCATGCACCAGCTCTTCCCCCTATTGCATGCATGCGTCGGCTCTGAATACAGAAGAGAGGAGCGAATATGGAACCAGACATTGACCATCTCATTAGCCAAAAGCAGGCCCATACTTTCCATTGAAATACTAATAAGTTTATGTTGATCAAATTGTTCTTCATTTTAAACATTGTATTGCTTTTTTCTGTTTTTTGCACTACAAATAAGATATGTGCGGTGTGCATAGGAATTTGTTCACATATTTTTGAGACTATAGTCCACTCCCCCAACAGTCTGAGGGAGTGAACTAGCCCCCTGTTTAAAAAGGTTGAGGACTCCTGTCCTACACTCTGGTCAAGAGAAGAGATCTTGACCTTCCTCTTTGTGACAGCCTTTGAGGTACTTATGGAGGGATATCATGTCCCCCCTCTGTCTTCTCTTCTCCAGGCTGAACATGTCCAGTTCTCTCAGTCCCTCCTCATAGGGCAGTGTTTCCAAACCCTGGATCAACTTTGTTGCCCTCCTCTGGACCCTTTCTAATTTACCTGCATCATTCTTAAATCTTGGTGCCCAGAACTGGACATGGTATTCCAGGTGAGGTCTGACTAGTGAGGAATATAGAGGAAGTACTACTTCTTGTGATTTGGAAGTAATACTTTTGCTAATTCATCCCAAAATAGCATTGGCCCTTTTTGCAGCTGCATTGCATAGTTGGCTAAGTTCTGTTGAGCCACACATTTCCCATCTTGTATTGATGCATTTGGTTTCATTTTCCTAGGTGGAGGACTCAATACTTGTCCTTATTGACTTTCATTCTTTTGGTTTCAGCCTAGTGTTCAAGTTTATCAAGATCGCCCTGAATCTTCATTCTGTCTTCTAGGGTATTTGCTCTTCTACCCAGTTTTGTCTTACCTGCAGATTTGATCAGCATTCCTTGTACTTCCTCCTCTAAATCTTTAATTAAGATGTTGAAGAGCACTGGGCCCAGGACTTATCCCTGTGGCACCCCACTAGTTACTTCCCTCCAGTTTGAAAAAGTGCCACTGATAGCACCCTTTTTGTCCAATTTAGCAGCCAATTTTGAATCCACCTAATAGTTTTTCGACCTAGTCCACTTTTTTCTAAATTGCTTGTTAGAATGTCATGGGCCACTATGTTGAAAGCATTGCTAAAGTATAGGTAGATTATGTCCATGGTGTTCCCTCTGTCCATTTTTTGAGGTTACTTAGTTAAAAATGTGATTATGTTAGTCTGACCAGATTTATTTTTGATAATTCCATGTTGGCTTTCATTAATCACTGCATTTTTGCTTACAGACTGATTTTATACAATTTTCTCCCCAGTTTTTCCAGGGATTGATGTCAGATTAACTGGTCTGTAGCTCTGAGGTTCATCTCTTTTCCCTGTTTTGAAGATGGGGCAATGTTAGCTGTTCTCCAGTCATCTGGCATCTGTCCTGTTTTTCAAGATTCATCAAAGATAATGGCAAGTGGTCCTGAATGTTCCTCTGTTAGCTCGTTTTTGACTCCAGGATGGAGTTCCTCAGGTCCTGGAGATTTAAAAGTATTTATTCCATCTAGGTATTCCTTGACCATCTGTCTGTCAATCTTGGGCTGCCATCTGTCACTTTCAGCTTGTGCTTCCTCTTGGTTGTAGATTTTCTTGTGGGAGAAGACTGAGGCGAAGAAGGAATTGAGCACCTCTGCCTTTTCTTTGTCACTCTGCCATCCACTTTAAGTAGCATGGCACCATTCTCTTTCTCATGCCTTTTGTTCTGGATGTAACTGAAGAAGGCTTTCTTGTTGTTCTTAGCATTCTTTGCTATCCTCAGTTCATTTCATGCTTTAGCCTTCCTGATGCTGTCCCTGTATGTCCTTGCTTTTTGTTTATATTCTTCCTTTGTGGTCTGACCCTGCTTCCACTTTTTCTACATGTTCTTTTTTTCTTTCAGGCTGTCACTTAACTTTTTGTGGAGCTGCTACATGGCTTGCTCTGTTATTTACACTTTTTCTTCTTGGTGTTGTTCATAGTTGTGTTTGGAGAATATTCTTTTTCAAGATTTCCCTCTTGGACTCCTTTTCCCTTAAGGGTGTGTTACTGTAGCACTTTGCTTATCATTTTTCTGAGTTCGTTAAAGTTGGCTTTCTTGAAGTCCAATTTTTCTTGAAGTCCAATTTGAAGTCCAATTACCCTTTGTCTCCTTTATAATTGAGAATTCAAGTATTGCACGGTCACTTTCCCCCAAAGTTCCCATGGCTGTTATTTTGTCCACCAGGCCATTCCTGTTAGTATTAAATCAAGGATAGCTGATCCTCTTGTTCCTTCTTCTTTCTTCTGCTGGAGGAAGTTGTTGGCAATCCATGTCAGAAATCTCTTGGAGGGACCGTGCTTGGCAGAATTTGTCTCCCAGAAGATATCAGGGAAATTGAAGTCCCTTATGATGACTAGATCATTCTTCTTGGAAATGCTGGCAAGTTGCTTTTTGCATCCTTGTCCTCTTTCTGATGACAATAACTATGTTTTTCTTAGTTTTCACTCCCTTTAAATTTAGCCAGATACTTTCAATGGAGCTACAAAGTTCCTCTTCTTGTATTTCTGTGCAGATATATGTGTCTCTTACATATAATGTGACTTCACCTCTCTTTTTGTCCCTTTTATTTTTCTTGAACAGAATTAGGGAGTTTCTAATCACTCCAAATAACTTGGCATTTCATATAACTGAATTTCTGATTCTGAATTTTCCAATAGAATATATTTGAAGTGCTTTTTAATAACATTCTCTTCCCATGAGATTAGCTTTTGAGAGCATGAAGACACTTGGGCATAGTCCTGTGGTTGCTAAATGTTCTGTCAGTGGCCAGAGGAAAAGTTTCTTTCTCAGTGTCAACCTTGAAAAGGAGCTACACATTTGGAGTTGGTGCTCCAAAGCTGGAAGGGTCGCCCTCCAGTGCTGCAGTTCACATGGTTCATTCCCTGCTGGCTGTTGCTCCAAAGCTGCAAGTATGACTTCAGAGCAGCAATGAGGGGGCATTCTGGGAGGGTGGGGAAGAGAAGAACAAGGTATGAGGAATCGCAGTGATTCTTCTCCTTGCAAAACACTTAAACAGCCCTCTGAGTTCAGAGGGTTACACATTGGATGGTGCCCTTAGGGCAATGAAGAGTATTTTGAGCATATTGTTGAATGATGCCTAAAATTGGATTCATCTCTAGGTGAATTGTAGGATGATGTGACATCAGTGTCATTTTGAGGTTGATAACAATATACTAATTATGAAAAAATATTAGAAGTTCAAGAAAAGAAATTTCTTGTACTCCAGCAGATAAACATGCATAGGATTGTTATCAAAGATATGCAAAAGTGGCAGTGCCTTTAGTTCCACAATATTTGTAATCAGATGGCCAGTTGCAAAAGTGGATAAAACTCCTGCTCTTTTAATAGCTGCATGCAGAGGTAATTTCAGTGGGTATTGATTGCATGAGATACAAGCACCATTGTGATATAGAGTGAGGGACAGGGATGCCCAGGTGACCTGGGTTCTAGTTCACACTCATCCATGGAGAACACTGAGCCCATCACAGACTCTCAGACCAACCTACCTCCAGGGGATGGGGTGTAGGGTGTTGTGAGGATGAAATTGAGAGGAGAAAGAGAATTATATAAGCTGCCCCGATTTCCATGGAAAGGGGAAAGGCAGGATATAAATATATAAATAAGATTCCCTCTTCCATATCACTATTAAAGGTTCAGGAGACCTGACCTCTTTTGCATCTAGCCAACATAATTTCTAAAAGTCTATGAAAGGGTTGATAGAACCTAGAGTGACATTTTGAATGTCCATATGCTTTATGTCTCTAAGCACTCTTGTGACTTTTCTTTTCTTTTTAAAGATTGGCCGTTTGGTAATTGGACAGAATGGAATTCTTTCTACCCCAGCTGTGTCCTGCATTATTAGAAAAATAAAAGCAATTGGTGGCATAATTTTGACTGCAAGTCACAACCCTGGCGGACCTAATGGAGATTTTGGCATTAAGTTCAATATTTCAAATGGAGGTGAGTAATTCCGATCCTCAACTCCACTCTTCATCTATACACATTTCTCTTGCTATTGGCTAATACACGTATGCTGTCTACTCACTGTTCATTGCTGTTAGTAATATGTTTAACTGAACAATCGACTTACAATTGCCAGAGCATGAAATACACTGGAATGAAATACACAAGTTTACTTCACTTGGGTGGAGTAAAAGAGGAAAGAGGACTGGGAGAGGAGGGTGGTACAAAGGAGGACATAAATGAAATGAGACTGTTCTTATACTGTGTGTGCGCTCTCCCTCTCCCTCTCCCTCTCCCTCTCCCTCTCTCTCTGTGTGTGTGTGTCTTGTTCTCTCTGTCTCTCTCTTGTTCAGACCCTATCCACATTCAGCAGTGGATAGTCCTCTGATAAGGCTGCATTCACTGGTTGTCTACCCAAAAACTTTTTATTTGCATAAACAAGCGAATCTTTAGTTTTTCCATAGCTTGTCATTATATAGTGTGGCCACTTGCAAAAGAAGATGCAGAGTCCCTGCACCCATACTAGCTATGTAGAAGGAGATTTCAGCAGGTGTAGCTTGTCAAGCAAGTGATGCCTGCTGAAATTCTCTTGTGTATATAAAAGTACAGGAGCTGTGTCCTCTTTTGTATCTGGCCACCTAATCCTTAAATTCTTCATGTCCTATAACTAGCAATTTCTTCATGAATTTTACACACACACCTTTGTATCATGGGATTTGTATCATGTTGTTCTGCAGTTATATTGGGAATAGTGCAGATTGTATTTTGTTATGCTTATGAACACCTGTATTACTTCTCCCTTCTTTTAACATGCTTTCATTCCTTTGTCTTTTAAAGCTATCCTGTATCACATGTCCAGTCATTTCAATCTGTTTTTCTTACTAGGGCCTGCTCCTGAAGGTATTACTGACAAAATTTTCCAAATTAGCAAGACGATTGAAGAGTATGCTATATGTCCAGATCTAAATGTAGACCTCAATACAATTGGAAAGCAGCAGTTTGATTTGGAGAACAAGTTTAAACCATTTACAGGCAAGTAAAAGCTGTGTGTTCTCTCTTTCATTAATAAATAACTTACTTGCACTTGCATTTCCATAGAATGACCAGATGCAAAAGAGAAAGGGTTAAAAAGCAGACAGGGTTCCTGTATTCTTTAACAGTTGTGAACTAGAAGAAATTTCAGGAGAAACAATTTGATATTCCATACTGTTAATAGCTGTAAGGAAGATCAAATTGTTCCTCCTGAAATTTCATCTAGTATACAACTGTGAAAAAATACAGGAACCCTGTCTGCTTTTTAATAAATATTATTTCCATGGAGTTTTAAATTATGTGCATCATCCTCCATTTATACCTCACCTTTTTTTCCTCTTGGAAGGAACCCAAGATGGCTTACATAGTCCTCTTCTGCTCCATTTTATCATCACAACAACTCTGTAAGGTGGGTTAAACTGAGAGTGAGTGCCCAGCCCAGAATCGCCTAGTGAGCCTCAAGGCTGGATGGGGACTAGAACCTGGATCTGTTTACAACTCAGAATCAAATTACAGTTAGCTGTAATTGCAAGTGGCTAATTATATTAATGATGTTATAATTATCCAGATAACTTTGCCTGATCTAAGGGAACAATTCTTACTTAGACATTAAAAAGTCTAACAACTCTCAGCATTCTTCAGGCAGCCATGCTGCCTATGCAGTGCTAGGAACCGACTTCTTTTCTTACTTAAACATACACAGGATTGTGCCTTAAATATAGCCTTTCATGTCTATCCATGTCATGCTGGTGGTTTTCTCTGGGAAATGTCATTGGTAGTAAAAGCAATATATTTGTATCAAATTAAATGGAAAGTGTTTGTTTGTTTATTGGCTGTCTCTCTGCCATTATGTATCTGGTTAAGCTTTCAGTATTCCAAAAGTAGTTATACCACACAACTGAGATGCCTGTGGATTATTTCCACTACTTTGCTATTAATTGATGGGATCTGACCTCCATAAATGTCAGCGTTTCTTTGTCCGGCAAATGCTCATTAGGGACACTAAAGACAAAAGTGCCAGTTTAGACACCATGTGTGCCTCCCCAGCTGTTACATTATGACACTTTTGACAAATCTCCTTTCAAAAGTTAAGAGAGCCAGTGGTTAGCGTGATGAACAGGAACGCAGGAGATCTAGATTCTAGTCCAGCTTGGCAGCTGACTGGAAGAGTCACTCACTCTTAGCCTTATGTGACTTACAGGGTTGGTGTTGCAAGGATAAAATGGAGTAGAGAAGAAATATGTAAGCCTTGGGTTTCTAACAAAAGGCATATACAGTGGTACCTTGGCTCACGAACTTAATTCGTTCCATGACTCTGATCATGACCCAAATTGGTTGTGACCCATCAAATTTCCCTATAAGGTTCAGTGTAAATAAGGTTAATCCATTCTGTAACCATTTTCTTAATCACAAAAATTTGAAAGTGACAAAGAACAGCAAAGATTGTGGCCATCTCTGCCCTCCTTAAGCATGACCATGATCACGCCTGTCTTCCCTGCACGAGCGCGACCTTGATCATCATCTGATGTGGAGTTCACGACCTGAGGCAAAATTTTTCTGAAATTTCTGTTCACAACCCAATTTGGTTGTGAACTGAGGTGTTCATGAGCTGAGGTACCACTGTAAATGTAATATAAATATATGTCTATATGCCTATCACATCTTATAGCACATACCCCTTCAACAGTTTGCTATTTTGTGATGTTATTTTATACAGATGATGTAAAATTATTGAAGTCATTGTTACTACCTTCAAGGATTTTCTCCTTATATTTGGCAATGCTGCAGAGTATTGTTTTAAATCCATATTTCATTTATTTTCTTTACCTCAAACTTTTCTTTGTCGTGTTTCCACATTTTTTCATCCCATTGCTTTCATAATTAATACCCTGTATATGTTGGATGTGAGGCCTTAGACTAGGGAATTGGTTACAAACATCAATTGTTCAAATGTCATTAGTGGGGTGTTTCCGCAATATAAGGTTAGGCTAAACTGGAATAGTGGGTGAAACCAGTTTAGCTTTATGTATTCTGCTTGGTCCTTCAGTTGTAGTCCTATTTATGAGCGACTCCCACAGTAAAATCTATTAAGAAGGTTTCCATGAACTGAATTAGCACCATTTGCCTTTGTCAATGTAGTAAGAATTGAATAAGAGTAGACAAATACAGTAACAGTGTGTGTTGCCATTTTCTCCATATCTTAAGTGTTAGATGCAAGAATAAGCACCTAGTAATACCGTCTTCTAAATAATTTTATCTGGTTGTTCATGTTACATGATTTTGTTTTTCAGTTGAAATTGTGGACTCTGTAGAAGCTTATGCCAACATGTTGAGGAATATTTTTGATTTTAGTGCACTAAAAGAACTACTCTCGGGTCAAAACCATCTAAAGATTCGGATAGATGCTATGCATGGAGGTAGGCAATAGAACAAGTACAGCTATTGTACCTTGATGAAGAAAAAGACTGCAGTCCTATTTTTAAATTTTACCTTGGAATAAATTTCATTGAACTTGGTGGGAGTTACTTTGGCAATCCCATACACATCTACTCCATTGTCCATTTTTTATTGCCAGCCTTCATCACTAACAGAGTCAAAGTGACAGTGGAGTTAACAGTATATCTTCATTTACTCTCACCTTGTGTTAGAATATTCTTATGCTCTCAGTTGTCTTTCTTTTTTCCCCACTAATGTGAGGTGCAGTTCTCTTGAACATCATGTTCCAAAACAACTTCAGCACATATTACATTTTGATGTGCTTGTGGGAGATATATAAATAATTAGTGAATTTCTACCAAAAAATCCTCTAACATATACCACTGATATAACCATGTACATTCCTAAATAACCAAACTTTACGGAAACATTTTTAAAGGAATATGATTATTTTTAAGTGTTTTAAGTAATTGGTTTGTATCTGTCCCTGCATTGCCGAATCAGTTGTTGGCCCTTATGTAAAAAAGATCCTCTGTGAAGAACTTGGAGCACCAGCAAATTCTGCTGTGAACTGTGTACCTCTTGAGGACTTTGGTGGCCATCATCCTGATCCAAACTTAACCTATGCCGCTGATCTAGTCCAGACCATGAAAACTGGAGAATATGATTTTGGAGCTGCCTTTGATGGTGATGGGGTAAGTAAAGTCTTTTTTCTCCTGAGAGTGCATGCCACTCAAAATCATTTGTCACCCAAAATCAGTCAAAGCATTTTGGTTGGACTATACCTGTCCATTGTAGAAACAAATAGAACTCATTCTGAAATCCCTAGGCTCCTGTGTAGTAAGGAAAACTTGTTCACTGCTGAATGTCTCTTTAGAAAACTGTTTTAACCTATAGGGCAATGGTGACGAACCTATGGCATGCATGCTGCAGCGGGCACACAGAGCCCTCTCTGTTGGCAGGCGAGCCAAGTCGCCCCAGCATTGCCCCAGCAGCCAAGCACCAGATAACAGCGCACACGGGCCATACGCATGCTCGGAAAAGAGTAGCAGCACCAGGCGATGATGTCACACGTTGCAACTCATTAGCCGTGATTCATCCGAGCTTTCACATGACTGATCAGTGCGCTGCCAAGGATAGCTTGGACTGGCTGTGAGTTTTAATACATTTGGGTTTTTTAACACAAGATTTTAGCGTTGAGTTTTCTTATGAAGAATTGAAATTTAATATCTAAGATTTAGCAAAGAGATGTTCTAATTAAGAGACTGAGATTCTTTTAATGTTGTGCTGCCCCTCTGGCATATTTGAATCTGCAGCATCATATTTAGTAGTTTGTGAAGAATTTATGAAAACAAGAGCAAGGATACATATATTTGCTTGTACTGGCTATGATTTTAGCAGAAGCCCGCACAAGGTAGGAAATGCACTCAGATGCCTTTTTCAGAGCAGGCAAAAGCATGCCAAATGCAAACTTTTACCTTTCAATAAAAAGCTGTTGTATCATTGAAAGCTCTGTCATTGTATTTTTCTTTTAAGACAAAAGATGTTAATGTATGAGTTGTTTTTTCTAAACTTAAAACCTCAGTATTCAGGTTTTATTGCAGTGCTGGCAATTTGCGATAAATAAGTGGGTTTGGGTTGCAGTTTGGGCACTCGGTCTCTAAAAGGTTACCATCAGTGTTTATAGGGTCACAATTTATATATTTTATGAGCGAATAGGGATAAGAAATGACCAAGAAGTTATAAAACATGGTATGTTTTCCTTTATTAACTTCATTTATTCAATAAACATTTTATTGTTTTAATTCTACATTGTAAGCCATCTCGAGATGCCGAGGCATGTGGTAATGGCATATAAAGGTTTTAAATAAATAAATAAATTCATCTAAGGGCTAGGTACTTTGTGTCTGGATTTTACACTGCTGGCAACAAAACTTTCATGGGAGATTTCCTGAGAGCTGGGCAGCACAGTTGTTCATCTTTCCCACTTCCATTAATGTGTGCAATTAATTGAAAAAATTGCATTATAGTTAGCTATGTTGGTTATAAAGGCTTTCAAAACATCTACTACTTAATTTGATGGGAACGCTCAGATTTTCAAGAAAATGTTCCTATATACTGTAAGATGGCTGTATGGAAAAGAAAAGAAAAGAGTGAATTTCACCTCATATAATTTGCATGACAAACTACACCCACTGAAATCCACTCTTCTAAACAAGGTGCTGGAACCGTATCTTTTGACCACCCTAAAAATATAATAGAATTGATTTAAAAGATTTGAGTACAATCATATAAATGTCTACTGGAAGGTCAACTTCTATCCTTAATCTTTTTAAACCTGATGTTCTTTTAGTGTTCCTGGGGTATATCTGGCCATCTGTGTCATCAAGATAAAAGCATTTTGTGCCACCTTAAACTAATACGCTTATTCCAGAATTAAATAACAGAATAAAGCATTTAGTCTTTAAGGTGTTGCAAGACTCTCTTTGTGTTTGCTGCAACAGACTAGCATGGCTGCCCTGAAAAATGGTTGGAAAAAGAGTAAATTAATTTTGCTGTCAGCATTAATTTTGCTGTCTTTATCAGGATCGCAACATGATACTTGGAAAACATGGATTCTTTGTTAATCCCTCAGACTCTGTGGCTGTTATTGCTGCAAATATTTTCAGTATTCCTTACTTTCAACAAACAGGAGTTCGAGGATTTGCACGAAGCATGCCTACAAGTGGAGCAATTGACAGGTAGGACTTAACAGGTGGGAGGCATTTGCTTCTCTGTCCATTGGTGATCAACTATGAGCAAGCAACAGAAATGTATGTGTTTATGTTCCCTTTTCTTAGATGTGCGTTCAGAACAGCTGTAGGAAATCAGTAATGGAACAACAGAAATGAAGATCATGTCTTTTCAGTGAAGTGACTTGGTTTACTTCATCCCTAAGTGGCAGGTGTTGTTCTTTGTTTAGATCACTCATCCTGATACTTGCCACATGTTTTTGACTAAAATGTTAGTATTAGTGACCATTTACTGGGCTAGCTTCGGCTCATGCAAGCTGAAGTTAAAAACATCTGGAGGGCACTAAAGTTGAGAAGGATAATTTAGATAGGGTTATCGAAGAGTGTTTTACTAAAAGCCACACAGAAAGCTGTAGAGGCATTCCTTCCCCATGGTTTCTAAATGGCAGTGGTTGTTACTAACCTTTGCACCTGCTGTTCTAGAAGATAATAGAAGCTGAATCACTGTTGTCTGCAGCTGAGGAGGATCAAGTTTGCAAGTGCATAAGAGGGAGCACAGATAGTAAAGATTCTTGTGGAGGGAAGAAGGCTTAAGAAATGGTATTGAGGATTTGTTGGGAGTTTAAAGGACAATGGATTGGTTTCAAGCAGCTGAAGGTTTTTACTCCACAGTGTATCTTCTCTTGTTGTTTATGCCAGGAGTGGGTGGAAAGTAATAGTCAAGTTGTTTTGGGCTTCAACCCAAGCATTTCTGATCCTCAGTCATGCTGGTAGGTGGTTTCTAGATACTAGAGCCCAAATATCTGGAGCTGCACCTTCTACCCACACCTGGCTTATTTTACCTAAATTGCACAATTGGGTGAGAAGCCAGAGATGTGGTGCCTGAAGGGTCTATGAAAGACACAGTTTGTGGGTGGGTGAAAAATTGCAGTTGCCATATTGTGCAGCATCTTGCTGTTGAACAGAGGGAAGCATCTTGCAGCAATAAAAAATCAATTACTGTAAAAGAACAAGACAGGCAGAATATATAAAGGGTTTCAAACTTGCAAAAATGCTTGAATTCTTTGTGCTGGCTCAGATTAAGCCTTATCTAGTTCCCACAGTGCCCAATTCACCGTGTATGGGAAGACCACAAATGGGGCATTCATGCAATGGTACCTTCCCACTCATGTTTCCCACAGCTGCTATTCAGAGGCTCACTGTTTCTGATATCAGAGGCAGTATATAGCCATTGTGACTATATATAGCCATAGTAACCATTGATACCTACATGAGATAAGGTGCTTGTTTCATGCCTCTAGGTTACATTCTTCCTCAGGAAGAATTTTTAGGAATTTTCAAGACATGTAACAGGTTGGTCTCGGCATTCATTGATTTCCACTCTCTATGGAACGCATAGAATAGTAGAGTTGGAAGGGGCCATGAAGGCCATTGAGTCTAACTCCCTGCTGTTGCAAGACACAATTTACACTATCCCACATAGATGACTGTCCAGCTTCCTTTGTATGTCTCTAGTATGGGAGAGCTCATCACTTCTCTAGGCAGTTGGTTCTACTGTCATATTGCTCTGACAGTGAGGAAGCTTTTTCTGATGTCCAGCCTGACTCTGGGTTGTTGCAAAATAGCATTTACCCTTATTGCAACTGCATCACATTGTTGTCCACAGGTCAACAAGGTCTTTTTCTTTTTCAGTTCTGTTGAGCCCCATATTCTCCATCTTGTTGATGCATTTGGTTTCTTTTTCCTAGGTGGACTTGGCACTTGTCCCTATAGAATCTCATTCTGTTGTTGCTTTCAGCCCAGCATTCAGGTTTATCAAGATCGCCCTGGATCTTAAACTTTTTGGCATCAGGGACCAATTTCATGGAAAACAATTTTTCCACAGACTGGGGGCGGGGTGGTGGTGGAATGATTTGTTGATAGTCTTAGAGTCTTCTGCTGTCTCATCATTGGGTCTTTTCCCCTTTGCAAATAAGCTCTCCAGAAACATTTGTTTTTTAATTAGCTTGTGGGCTTACCAAAACTGACTGAGACAAGTGCACAGTATGAGAAAGAGGTGTGGATGGAAGTGGTAAATAAAATAATAGTTGGGCCACATGCAGACTAAAATAAGTTTCGGATTCTGACTTAAAGCCTGCCACCAGATGCAGCTTAATTGCCACTTGCCACTCACTGATAGGGTTTTGATATGCATCTCCATGCAATTGATTTATTATGGTCTCTGTGCAGTCAAACCTCTCTGCTAATGATAACCTGTATTTGCAGCCACTCCCCAGCACCTGCTTCACTGCCTCAGGTCCACCTCAGAGGCAGTGATGCTAGTGCTGGGGAGCAGCTGCAAATACAGATGAAGCTTTACTTGCCTGCCCACCACTCACTTCCTGCTGTGCGATCCCAGTACTGGTCCTTGGCCCTGGGGTTGGGAACTCCTATCCTAAGGTACTTCCCCTTTCAACCAGTTTTGTATCATCTGCAGATTTTATTAACTTTCTTTCTACTTCCTCATCTAAATCATTAATAAAGATGTTGAAGAGCACTGTGCCCGGCACTGAACCTTGCAGTTACCTCCGTCCAGTTTGAAAAGGTGCCACTGATTAGCACTCTTTGTGTCCAATTTAGCAGCCAATTTTGTATCCACCTAATAGTTTTTCTATCTAGTCCACTTTTTTCTAAATTGTTTATCAGAATGTTGTGGGCCACTATGTTGAAAGTGTGGCTAAAGTCTAGGTCAGTGGTCCTCAAACTTTTAAATGGGGCCAGTTCACTGTCCCTCAGACTATTGGGGGCTGGACTATAGTTTGAAAAAAATATGAACAAATTCCTTTGCACACTCCACATATCTTATTTGTAGTGCAAAAAAACCCAGGAAAAATCAATACAATATTTAAAATGAAGAACAATTGTAATCAACATAAATTTGTTAGTATTTCAATGGGAATTATGGGCCTGCGTTTGGCTAATGAGATGGTCAATGTCCAGTTTCATATTCACTCCTCTCTTCTGTATTCAGGGTTGACACATGCATGCAATAGGGGGAAGAGCTGGTGCTTGTGCAATTCACACTGGCTAGCAGAGAGAGCCGGCACACGTGCAGTTGAAGGGAGCTACCACAATTTGATGCGTGTGCCGGCTCTCTGCTAGTCTCTGAAACTGAAAGAGTACACCGATGCTGGCTCAGAGCTCTGAGGTGGGCCGTATAAATGACCGTATCTGGCCCATGGGCCATAGTTTGACGACTCCTGGTCTAGGAAGATTATATCCACAGTGTTCCCTCTGTCCGTTTGGTAGGTTACTCAGTCAAAAAATGAGATTAAATTAGTCTGACAGGATTTATTTTTGATAAATCCATACTGCCTTCTAGTAATCACTGCATTTTCTTAAAGATACTTGCCAAGTAATTTTTTGAATTTCTATCCCACCCCATTAGTCAAAACTGTCTCTCAGATAACAGAACCTGCTGAACAAACTGCTTTTGAGTTTTCTCTTCAGTTTCAAAAGTGGCTTGTGTTACAACATGGTCTGGCTTCTTCACAGTAAAGCCAAAGCCCGAGGAGTCCTTTTCATGTCACAAATCAATTTTCATGGCCTTGCTTGGCAGTGTTATCTAACATTATGAAATCTGATTACTTTACTTCCACTCTGTTACTAGCTAATGTTCAAGTAAGGTCCATATGCCCCCATAAAGATTAGCTGACTCCAGAAATGCGTTGTTTTCCCATTTATCAAGAGGCAATTGCTGATAGCAATTACTCTTTTTCTGCAATAAAACATGGATAAAGAACACAGTCTCTCTTTTGGCTGTTTCAAAGGGTCGCCAAAGCTACAAAGATTGCCCTATATGAAACTCCAACAGGTTGGAAGTTCTTTGGAAACTTAATGGATGCAAGCAAGCTATCTTTGTGTGGAGAGGAGAGTTTTGGTACTGGTAAGCAAACATCTATATCTGCTGATGATTCTAATTTCTATGTCGGTACCCCATTTTTCCTTTCACAAGGACGACCAGAGCAGCGAACAATAACTTAATAAATCAAATAGAATGATATTAAAAGATGAGAACCAAACAGTATGAAGGATATAGCAAAAATAAACATCCTGCAGTGCAATTATATTATTGAACATTTCAATTCACTCCCTAAGGAAGGAGCAAAGCAGTTCAATTAATCAAAAAAACCCCACCTCTTAATGGAAAATTGATAAATTCTTGCTAAAGCAGCATTTTAATAAACATAATAATAAAACACAATACATACTTTGGTCAAATATATACATGGTTGTATTCCCATTCCAGTGCCAGTATACCAAAATACTGAGACAAACATTAAACCAGTCTTCCCTAACCTCATGGTGCCCAGATATGTTGGACTGTATTTCCCAGGCTCCACAGACAGAATGACTGATGGATGGCAATGATAGGAGTTCTAGTCTGGCAGATCTAGAGGGCACTGGGTTGGGGAAGGCAGAAGTTATCAAATCCAGCTTGAGGCAAGTGAGAGCTGAAGGCAAAGAAGCAGTTTCTTGTAGACCACCTAAGCAGGTACATGTCTATGAATCCAGGGACACCATACCCCAACAAATTTAGATCAGCCTTCTCCATCCTGGTCCCCTCGAGATGTTCTGGGCTAGTGGTTCTGCTTCTATGATTTCTGTATTGTCTTGCAGGATCAGATCATATTCGTGAAAAAGATGGACTCTGGGCAGTCTTGGCATGGCTGTCAATCATAGCTGTCCGCAAACAGAGTGTGGAAGAGATCCTGAAAGATCACTGGCAAAAATATGGGCGCAATTTCTTCACAAGGTAAGGAAATTTTCAAAAGAATAGCTTCATGGCAATTGCATATGTTTTCTACTTAATTACACTGAAAAGAAATCCTGTCATCACTGTCAAAGAAATGAATATGCAAGGACTGATATTGTTTGGAGTTCTAGATTCTACACAATTTTTCAAATCACAGTAAATAAACTGAATACATATTTTGCCCCTGTGCAGTTCATGGGATTCTGTTAAATGTTGCAAATAGCATATGAAGGCTAGGAAATATAATTGTATGCAGTCCAGACTATATTCAGAATGGAGAAGTCCATGAAAACACCCTGGACACTTATCTTTTGGGTTCCCATGTCTAATAGGTCCATATTTCTTCTATAGAAATCACACACTACCCCAATTGCACCTTATAATAAAGGACAAAATAGTTGTGAATCCATCTATTGTTCTGCACAGAAGACCTACTAGAATTCATTGCTACAAAAGCAGAATGGCAGGAAGATATGAAAAGCAGAAACTACTTCACAACATTTTCAGTCAGCAGTTGCAAACTGATGGGCACTGTTTCTAGCATGCACTTTGCACTGTTGTTCTCCCTTGTCTGGAAGACTGTGCTTGTGTGGAAGATCAATGTAATCTGACTTGATTCTAGATTAAGTTAATAAAACTTAGGTTCTACTGAAATAAATGGGAACTAAGTTAGTAGTGAGTAATTTTTCACATTTATTTTTATTTATTTAAAATATTTATACCCTGCCCTATATGCAAAAGCGTCTCAGGGCGACTTACAAAAATCAAAGCAAACAATCCAACAAATTACCAATAATTAAATAAATAGTTAAATATGTACATAAAACCAATAACATTTCACAAATGAAGAAAAATCAAAACAAAATTAAGAATAGAACCAAAACCAAAAAGCAACTGTGAAGTTAAAACTTGATTAAAATTCCCAACATTTAAAATTTTCAATGTACTTCAGGTTCCATTTACTTAGTCTGAATTCTACTCCTTCCTTACAGTGCCTAGTAAACATGTACCCTTCCCTTACAGTCCTTTGGTAGGCTGCTTCATTGTGGCCAGGGCTGGTAGGTGATGGGAGGGCTTTTGTGCCCTTTTTACTGTTGCAACACTTTAAAAAAAAAATCCTTCATGTTGTGGGAAGAATGTGTTAAGCTAGCTACTAGGATGGTGCCATTTCATGAGTGATATTAGGGCAGAGAAGTCCTTTAGGATCCCCTGAATCCAAGGCTTCCCTCAGTCCATCCTGATGTTGGAGTCCATCCTCCATACTGCTGTCAAAGCACTGACAAGGGAAAAGGAATAGTACCACTACTACCACCATGAGGAGACCTTGAGCAATATACCTTCTTTTCACTCACGGTCCTCCACTGATGAGTAGGGAAGTTACAATATCTTAAGGGTCCTGGGATAGTCTCCTATAGGAGTTGAATCCAGAATGGCTGCTCTTCCTTGGAAAGATAACACTGGTGGAATGGGAATTCCATGTCTTCTCCCCGCCACATGCCCTCCAAATCTCTAAAGAAACTTGCTTTGCATGAAAAAAATAGTGTGGGTGTCAGGTGTGCTTCCCTTTTGAGAGCATTCTGGAGGTGTCTAAGTTCCAGGTCAGTCTGTAATAAAAGTACCATCATTCTTGATTTAATTGTGGATGAGAAGACCGACCTAGTGTGTATTATCGAAACCTGGGCAGGCAGGAAAGGAGGGAGGGGTCCCTCTTTCACAATTATGCCCCTCAGGGTATTCAGTGCAGCAGCAGTATCGCCCAGAGGGCCAGGGAGGGGGTGGTGGTGATAATCTTTAAAGATTCGATCTCTCTTGCAAGGCTTCCTGTCCCCTGGAGTGAAGGTCTAGAGGATTTGTACTGTGTGTTGGGCTCCCAAGACAGATTGGGGATTCTGTTAACCATCCACCCTGCTGCACTTGTATCAGTCTCCCTGCCTCAGCTGACAGAGTTGGTCTTGGATCTGGTTTTGAGGTCCCCCAAGATCTTAGTCCTTGGGGACTTGAATTTCTTTGTGGAGGCCTCCTTATCTTTTCCTCCATAGGGAAATTCTCCTGGCACTATCTATGTTTTCCTTTAGGCACCAGGTGAAGACATATCTTTTTAGGAATTTTTTTAACATTTAGCCTGTATGCTGTGGCTCTTTTTAAATAGTTTTTATAGATGTTTAATTCATGTTTTAATTGGTTTTTAATGTGTTTTTACTCTGTTAGTATGTTTTATGCATTGTAAGCCACCTAGGAAGTCCTCAGCAATTATAGGCACCCTATAAATTCATGTAAATAAATAAATAAGCAGAAATTTCAAAAGCCTGCAGAGCAAGGCACTTTGTGCCTGTAGACCATTTGTATCCCATCAAAGTCTCCCCGATTTCTTCTAGATATGACTATGAGGAGGTGGATGCTGATGGTGCTAACAAGATGATGAAGGATCTAGAGACACTCTTTTTTGACCGTTCCTTTGTGGGGAAGCAGCTGTCAGCAGGGGACAAATCATACACTGTGGAGAAAGCTGATAATTTTGAATACAGTGATCCTGTTGATGGAAGCATCTCAAGAAACCAGGTAGATTTATTTATTTATTTATTTAGCTTATGATGATGGAACAATTAGTCAGAAGTCTACAATGCTAGTACAGAGTAGATGTTGGCTGCCTGCAATTTCTAGTCTGTTCTGTCATGCTCACATGCTTATCCAGTGTGCACCACAGGGGGAGAACTAGCCCCACACATATGCAGACCAGCTTGATGGCTCATCTGGGATTCTTCCACTGATTGTGGCTTGACTCATGTCTGAGCAAGTCCAGCGATGGCGCCCACTCTCATGCAGCTAGCTTTTCCACCTGTGCGGTACCCATTTATTTGCTTGCAGTATTATATGCTTTCGAACTACGGAGTGGACAAGAGCTAGAGGCAAATGATGAGAGCTTGCTCTATCACACAGTGCTGAGCTTGACCTGCCAGAGTGTCAGCCATTCCTGGTCAGCACATCCAGTGTTATTAAGCAGTTGTGCCACCATGCCTAAACTAGATAGAAAAATGAGGGGACTTGCTATTCGATTTCATTGTCCTGCTTCTGTAAGTCAGTTTAATGAAGATGTCTTTAGATATATGAATAGATATTTTAGTATTAATGTTTGTATTTAGTTCCATTTTGTAATAAGACTGCATTATGCGATGCCACTGTAGCCCATTATCTGGTAACCAGTGGGAACTATACAAGACTGCCTTCTCTTGAACTTTCCATGGCCACAAGGGGCTATTCTGCCAAACTATTATCTCCATAATGCCATACTATCTGTAATAGGACTCTTTGTGGAAAAGTCTCATAAGATCCTCTTGTGTTAAGGTATAGCTCCAAAGGCCCTTTCTACATGATATGAGCAAGGAGGGGAACATACATCCCTTGAGCTTTGAAACATCAGAAAAGATTCATGACTTCTGTGGAGTTGATATAGACTGGCCAGAAAGAGTGACCTGGATGCTATGATCTGTGTTGCATTCATCTTCTAATCAAATATGTTTTGAAGCTACCCTAACATAGTTCTGGTTTGTTTCAATGAACTGTATTGAAAATGGATTGCTTCCATGGGAAGTATAAAAACTTTTACTTTGCTGGCTTTCATTTTAATGTCAAGTGGGACTCTTTTGCTTGCTTCAGCTTCTAAGGAGCCCTTCTAAAAGGGGAGCCTACTACTAGACTTGCTTAAGGTGTTACCAAACTTTGTGCTTATACCATATATGGTGAACATATCCTGCAACTCAGCCATGCCCCCTCCATTTCTTTTCTTCTCCTTTCCTCTTCCCTTACCCACTCTTCCAAGCCAACTTTCCCTTAATATTGTTCAAGTTTGTCTATATAGATTTGCTTTTTTGAATTCCCCTGCTCTGAACAAATGTAGCTCTCCAAACCTTGGCCCAGCTATTCCACTCATGTCATAGCAATCACTAATTGAACATTTGGATCCATTGTTACTCAAAAACATTTCTAGGGCTGTGATGAAGCTGTGCAGAATCTGTTCCTCTAGCATTTGCAAACTTCCTCTTGTGCTTGGCCCTGTCTTAGAAAGTGAGCCACGTTAAGGGGAAGTCCACAAACACTCACAGAATGAAAGTTACACAACTGGCAACATCCTTCTGGGTCATGTGTTGTGTCATGTGTGGTACAGGATTGTCTTTGCTGTGACCCAGCTACATTTCTTAGTTTGATTAAAGCTGTAATAGTGTCAGGCATAAATTTGATTTCCTTTCCCCAAAAGAATGTGCAAAGATTAATTATAAGTATCATTGTTAGAATCCTGAGTTTCTTGTAGATATCTGGACAAAACATGTAAACATAGCTAAGTTTATCTGAATAGAAAAGCAGCTATGAAAAAGTGGACTGCAAGGTATATAATATCAAGATAGAATATTCATGCCTATTGTAGAGCACCTGTGGTGTCACACAGAAAAAAGAGAATTTGAACTCATGTTTTCCAGCCAGAAATATTTACAGGATTGCCAATTATACTTGGGTAGCTCTCAACAAAACTCTAGTTTTTAACTACTTTGTATTTGGAAGCTTTAGTGAAGAGTGACTTTCAAAAAAATCATTTGCTGTATGTTTGCTTTTTATAGGGTTTGAGGCTCATCTTTGCTGATGGTTCTCGTATCATCTTTAGACTAAGTGGCACAGGAAGTGCTGGAGCAACTGTGCGTCTCTATATTGATAGCTATGAAAAAGATGCACCAAAAATCTATGAAGATCCACAGGTAGCTTTTATTGCTCAGCTGTACATCTCATTCTGTCCTATTTTTCCTAAATCATCGTATTCCTTGCAGTGAGACTGCTTGATCCATAAGCATCAGATAGCCAAGAATCTACTTTATCTGAAAGGAAGACTTTGGGAAGAAAAGGATAAGCATATCATGTTTTTGGTAGGGAAGGGGAGAAAATAGAATGTATGCACACTTCTAAATATAAGTTATGGAGGGGGTTATTATGAGGCATGCAGAATAAGAAAATCCTGCTGTCTGACTGCAGCACTTCAGACAGATGCTTACCTGCAGGCTTTCAAGGTTGTGTGTGTGTTTTACCTTATAATGAGGAATACTAGAAACTTATTTTCCAGTTAAAACCATGCTTGCATAGATCTTGTCATGCTAAAATAAAGATCCCTGTACTGCATAAAGTAATGGTGGTTCTGCAGGCTTCTAGATTCCTTGGACTGTACCCAGTGTTACTCAATGCCAAGTTCCATTTATTTCAGTGAGTCTAGTTGGGTACAACCCTGATTGTATGACCAAGCCCTGAACCTGTTGTAGGAATAAACACTCTGTTCTTCCAGGATTTTCTCTTCATTTTCCTTTTTCTCTTTCCCTTTTTTGCAGGTCATGTTGGCTCCTCTGATCTCCATTGCACTGAAACTTTCCCAGCTTCATGAGAGAACTGGCCGCACTGGTCCCACTGTTATCACATAAACATAAAACTTGAAGCCATGCAGAGTGATTGGCTGCTATCAGTTGGAATCAACTGGTCCTTCTTCCTGTTGTCAGATTTATTCTTAAAAATGCTAACACTGTATTCAAAAGCACTATGAAGTGATAAAAGCATAGATGTGATTTTAAAAGTTTACACTATGTGTATACTGATATGCATTGCCTTTTTAATGTCATCTGTTACCTTTCTAATTTGTGCATAATATCAAAGCAGAATGCTGCCTTTTGGTTTAGCAGATGGCCATATCAAAGCAAAAGGAGTAAATCCTGGTCTACTACTACTATTCTCTGGAGTTCCTTTGTGTTGCCTCTGCACAAAAGGTGTTTCAGAGGTTTTGGCAATGTGTAGACTTCCTTTTAAGCTTTTCCTCATTAAATGTACAATCACTGTGAATTACCATCTTTCCCTAGTCCCATGGGCTCTTGCATACAAAAAAATCTGTCAACTGAATTTTGTGCCATTATCTCTTGTAGAAGACACAGCTACTCCCTCTCAGAATTCACCATAAGAATGAGCATTATAAGATATTAAAATGCAGTGAAACACTATTACTGTAGAATGGCTTCGTTTGTAATTAATGAATTACATATAAAGGAGGGCAGTCCAACTTCTTGTGCTTCAAGGGTCTGCCCAATAAATTATATTTCCATTTCATAAATTAAAGTGTTCACACTATATTTACAATTAATATATTTAATTAACCATTCAACAAGTGAGTAAACCATTATGAGGTCCCATAGTTGATTTTAGGATTAATTGAATGAAAAAGAACAGCTTCTTCTCCGACCACAGCCCAAGCACAATGGCCACTACTCTTGGTGGTAGCCCATCTCTTACTCTCCTCTTTCTGCCACCCAGAAACCATCTCATGTGACTCAGCCCCTCGTCCTTGGAATTAGTGCACTGAGCCTCTTGTACTTGAGCCAACTGAATCTCTTCTGTTGCAGAGCATGCTGGGGTGAACTCTCAGGAGACCACCAGCCCAACTTGAGCTTCAGGAAGAGCAGGACAGGAGAGCTCACCACAATGATGCCTGTGCCATTGCTTGGATCCAAAATGGGGAGCATGGGGGTGATGGGGCTTT
The DNA here is from genome assembly GCF_004798865.1 of Varanus komodoensis. Classification (NCBI taxonomy): domain Eukaryota; kingdom Metazoa; phylum Chordata; class Lepidosauria; order Squamata; family Varanidae; genus Varanus; species Varanus komodoensis. Next base: position 10,049,214 of record NW_025335587.1, read on the forward strand.
TTATAATACTTCTAATATACCTTAATCACCCATGTGCAATTTATTTATTTTTTACTATAGCTCCCATACGTTCCAGCAAGCATGGCCAACAGTCACGAATGTTGAAAATTGTAGTCAAAATACTGGAAGCACCATGTTGGGAGTGGCTGTTCCCATGTTTGCATGTGCTGTGCAAACATTAGATGGGAAACATGCACAAATCTTGGCCCTGTGGTTTGCTAGATGTCATGATTCTCACAGATGTGTCCTTGTTTGTCACCTGATTTTGTCCTGCTCAAGCTAAGAGGAATCCTGGGGCATGACTATGGTACAGTTGTAGGCAAAACATACTGTTCAAATGGCACTACCTGCAAGTTTCCTTAAATAGGACTGCTGTTTCCAGAGTTGGGAACAATTTTACTGGTCATTCCCCTCTCTACTTACAAATGATTTGCTTGCTTGGACCCTTCCTCCTGCTGCTGTTCAAAATGTCAAGATGGAACTTCATAGTTCTGCAGTTGAAGTCACATGAAAATAGAGAACTTGTGAAGCTGGATTAAAAGACTGATAATGAGTAAAGAATGTAGGCACTGAGAGAGAACATGAAGGGAAGGAGCATCTTTTAGCATGTGAACAGTTGTATCCTTTGGGATATAAGTCTTACTGACTTAAGGCAACTTGATCAAATCAGGCTGCATGCAAACTTTATTATCTGCAAACAAGAAGCCCAGTGTAAGTGAGAGTGAACCAGACTGAGTATAATGTGGCCTTCATTCAAAATACTCCACCTCATGCTCAAACAGTTCTTCCTCTTAGAAAAATAGCCAACATTTTTAAAGCATTCAGGTTTGCAACATTTAACAATAGCAATAGCTTTCCTATGAATATTCCTGTTTTACTTAGACTAGAATGCATTGCACCATACAGCATACCTCACCTAAATTGTGGAAAAGCTTTTATCAAGGTTTCCCATTTTGTCAGACAGGAGCAACAAAAATTGTTCTTCGTCGTGGCCTCTGTGCATCACATGTATGGGTTGCTGCGCCTGCGCAGTGCCTGGGCTGGAAGATTAGAAAGCTAACGGTTTTTGGCGGGAAAACTCCGCTCCCCTCCCCCTTCGTGGTATAAATAGAGTGGAGTGTCCGCCATTTTACTTAGTCTTTGCGACCGCCATTCACTGTGCCTCATGCCTATTCGTCTCTCGCTATAGATCTGTGCCTCTTCGTTGTTTTTTTCTCAAAAACCTTAAACTCCTCTTGCTCCAAGTTTGTTCTTCCCGATTCTGTCCATTTTCTTCTTAAATTCTCTATATAAAAAAGCAAAAAAAAAAAAAAACCCAAACAAAAATATTATCTTACACTCTATACTGTCCTCTTTTCTTCATTTTTCCACGATGGCGCAGCGGGCGGCATTCCGCAAATGTATTGAATGTGGATCTAAAATGTCACCAGTTGATCCACATGATCTATGCCTCCTCTGCCTCGGCGAGGGGCATAGGACCGACAAATGCGGTCATTGCTTGGCGTTTACCAAGCAGGCGCGGAAAAACGGAGAATAATCTCAGGAAGCTCCTATGGGATCAGGCATTAATGCAGTCTGACCAACAGCTCCTACGGCCTGGTTCCTCTTCGTCCACGCCTCCTCAGCGCTCTTCCTCCACCATGAGTGCTCCGGCGAAGCGTCCTTCCTCGACCTCTGCCGATCCTCCACAGCGTCCTTCGGATGAAGGTGCCGCTTCTATGGAGGCTCAGTCACTGCCTTCTCCCCCAGCTAAGAAACGGGAGAAGCACAAGCATACCGGTCTGGATAAACCACCCATAAGAAGTTGAGGAAGGAAAAGGTGGATAAGCCCACTCGCAAGAGCAAGAAACCTGATCGCCCAAAACACCGGGGCTCGGGTTCATCGGGCTTTTTGGTACCGACGGCCGCCATGGTACCGACCCCCTTGGGACCGGCCCTGCAACTTGTTATGCAGGTGATTCCACCAGGATCCCCCAGGCCAACCACTTGGCCTGAGAGCGTGCATCCCCAGCAACAGGAGGAGCCGCTTCGGGAGTCCATCTCTGATGGTGAGATCAGAGACTCCCTGCTGAGGGACTGCTCGCTAACACCTATGCCACCGACTGAACCTCATGTGGCCTCACCATTACCTCCCAGATGTCGCAGCCTTTCATCCGAACATCGAGATGAGAGTTGGTTGATCCCGGGATATGGTGCTCCCCCCGGCTGGGGTGGTTACCAACCATATCCCTATTTTCCTCGGGATCATAGATCACCATCGGTCCCGAGGGGCATACCATCCACCTCCAGGCGTACGGAGACAAGGCGCCCAACCTCCCCTGAAACCTCCTCCTCAAGCGAAAACCGGCCACGTTACGTGGAAGACTCCAAGGATTCAGAGGTCGACTCCACATCCCCTGATGTGGCTGTCGCATACCAAGGGCCTGCTTCACCCAACAAACCGCATGTCTCTTTCACAGAGCTCATGTCCCGCTTAGTTCGTTCGCTTGAAATCGAAGCTCATCAACAGCCAGGCCCCTCCACAGATCGGTTTTATGATGTCGTTCGGGGAGAGCAGTCCGCATCCATAGCTCTGCCGCTTATAACTACACTCCGTCAGGCTATGGTCCAGCCCTGGGACCAACCGGCCCAACCACAAGCTATCTCCCGCAGATATGAGGCCATGTATAGAGTTCGTGACGATGACATTCCCTTCCTGCTCCGTCACCCGAAACCGAACTCTCTTGTGGTTGAATCCTCCCAGGGCAGGGAGTCCAGGGGACATATTGCTCCTCGGGACAAGGAAGGGAGGAAAATCGATATGCTTGCGTGCCGAGTCTATGCGGCCTCTGGACTCGGCATGCGCATATCGAACTACGAAGTGACACTGGCACATTACCAGTACTTTATCATGCAGAAGCTGGATAACATTGCTTCCTCCCTTCCAGACCACCAAGCGGACCTTGCCAGGGCTTTCATTAAGGAGGCGATGCAGGTGGCGGTGCAACAGTTGTCTACTGCTCGTCATCATGTAGACACCGATTCAAGGGCCCTCGTCAATGCCATCTCATTACACCGACATGCGTGGCTGCGCAATTGTAATTTCCCCAATGAGATGAAGCGCAGAATTGAGGAAATGCCATTTGACGGTACCGGTCTGTTCCACCAGAAGACCGACTGCAAATTAAAGGTGATTCACAAATCACGCCTAACTGCACGCCACATGGAGCTCCCGCAAAAACGTAAGTGGCAGTGGCCTCGGTCTTCCTACCGGAACCAACCATACTATCCGTGCCAGCAAAACTACCCTTGCCAGCAATATCAAAAATGGCAGCATTGGAGACAGCAAACACAACAGCGTTTTTCCCAAGGCCGTCGGCAGTTCAATACCGATAAATGCCCACGTTGATGGCTTGGGAGAACCATCCTCTATTTATTTATTTATTAAAACATTTTTATCTTTCCCAACACCACCTTCCCTTCTCCCTTTTGGGAACCGGCTCCAGGGCCAACTCCCCATTTGGGAGTCCATTACATCTGATAGGTGGGTGTTATCTATCATCCAGTTTGGATATAGGATAGAATTCGATGTTATCCCTCCTTCGAGCCCGATCTGCTTCACACCTTCTTCATTGGTGCTACATGATGAGGTCTCCCAGCTACTTCTCAAGGGAACGATTCGACAATTGTCCTGCTCGGAAGGATTGCATGGATTCTATTCCAGATATATTACGGTCCCGAAAAGGGACGGTGGTCTTCGTCCGATCCTGGACTTACGAACTCTTAATAAGTACATTAAACCAAGGAAGTTCCAGATGACCACCTTCCATTATTGAAAAGAGAGGATTGGTTCACCTCACTGGATTTAAAGGATGCTTATTTTCATATTTCCATCCATCCTTCACACAGACGCTTTCTACATTTTACTGTTGGATCCGACCTGTTCGAGTTTAACGTCCTACCTTTTGGCTTGGCCACAGCCCCTCGAGTCTTTACGAAGTGTATGGCGCCGGTATGCGCACACTTGAGGACATGGGGAATATAGATATACCCATACTTAGATGACTGGCTAATCATCTCGCAATCCAAGCAAGCTCTCCTGTCTGATATACAAATGACCTGCACTCTACTCGATGCTCTTGGTCTCTGCATTAACCGCGACAAATGGTCCCTTATTCCCACGCAGGTCATCGATTTCATCGGGGCACGACTCGATTCGACGCAGGAAAAAGCCTTCCTCCCACTGGAATGTCAGAATGCCTTATGTAGCCATATTCATGGGATTCGGCTACACGGAACAGTCCCAGCCTTATCCGTTCAGAGACTACTGGGGCATATGGCTGCTGCAATTGCCATTGTCCCGTATGCCAGACTACGTATGCGACCCATACAACTGTTTTTCAATGCTGCTTTTCAACCGCAACAAGATCCTGCCACCAAGCTGATTCGGATTCCATCTGCAATCCTTCACACTTTAACGTGGTGGACTATCACAGACAACCTGTCGATCGGCGCTCTGTTTCGACCACCTCGGCCAACGACAACTCTGTACACCAACACATCCCTCCTTGGATGGGGTGCGGCATGTTTGGGACTTCGGGTCCAAGGTACTTGGAACCGACGAGAGGCGAGGAAACATCAACTTTCCGCAACTTCTGGCGATTTTCAACGCCCTCAAGGCTTTTGAGACTGTGTTATGCCGTCAAGTTGTCCAAATTGCATCAGACAACATAGCGGCAGTTTTCTTCATCAACAAGCAGGGGGGCACAAAATCCTCAGCCTTAGCACGCCTATCGATGGACATTTGGGACTGGTGCATACCGAGGAACATCGTGCTTATGGCAGTTCATCTGGCTGGAACCGACAATGTCGAAGCAGATACATTAAGCAGACAGATGTCAACAATCCACAAATGGGAGTTGGACAAACAAATTTGTGAGAAACTCTTCCACTTGTGGGGTTATCTGGACGTGGACCTGTTCACCACTCGAGAGAACAGCCTGTGTACCCTATACTGTTCCAGAGTGGGCGTTGGGCCGGGATCGATGGGGGATGCTCTTATGGTCCTGTGGAGCAACATGACTTTTTATGTGTTTCCCCTGAACCCACTCCTGACAAGAGTGGTTGCGAAAATAGCCCAGGACAATGCCACGGGGATACTAGTGACTCCGTGGTGGCCGAGACAACCATGGTTTGCCACTCTTTTGCTGCTGTCCAGAAGAACGTTCCTTCATCTACCAACTCTTCCGCATGTGTTAACACAAGGAGGAGCAATCCGTCATCCGGATATACTCTCTCTGAAGCTGACGGCATGGCAGATCACCTGATTCACGCCACTGAGTCGGTACCGGGGACACCTCACCCTATGGGTGACCTTACTCAACAGACGGTATATGCGGCCCCGACTTCGAATTCGACAGCAACTGCCACGGTACCGATACCTACAGACAGAGAAATTCAGGCGATTCTCAAATCTGCATTGAGACCGTCCACTCGTCGTTCTTATACGGCTAAATGGAGAAGATTCTCCTCTTTTGCAGAGTGCCATTCCTTTTCCCCTGGAACGGCTTCAGTCACCAATATTTTACAATTTCTCTTGCATTTGCCTCATGAGGGACTTAAACCATCATCCATCAAAGTTTATGCAGCCGCTATATCCCATTATCATGGCACTATCCACGGATTATCAGTCTTCTCTCAACCGCTGGTTCGGCGTTTCAGTAAGGGACTACAAAATTTACATCTGTCTATTTGCCCTGCCATGCCAACGTGGAGTCTTTCCGTAGAGCTCCAAGCACTTACCAAACCACCGTTCGAGCCTTTAGCAACTGTGTACTTACGCCTGGTGTCATGGAAAACTGCCTTTCTCGTAGCAGCTACATCAGCACGGAGAGCTAGCGAAATTTGTGCTCTCCACATAGACCCACCATTTCTGAACTTCCATAAGGAAAAAGTCGTCCTTCGGATGGATTTCTCATTTTTACCCAAGGTGGCCACACCGTTCCACCTGAATCAGGACATCGTTCTGCCGGCATTCTTTCCATCGCCGTTGACCCCGATAAGAACGTGCTCTACACACACTTGATGTTCGCCATTGCTTGACCTTTTACAGATCCCGCACTGAATCTTTTCGTACTACTAATAGACTTTTTGTTAAATACTCCAAGCGTAAAAAGGGATCACCAATATCATCTCAGAGACTCTCTAATTGGATCGTCCAGACTATTGTCCTGGCTTATCAGCTATCGAAAATAGACTTATCTGTCTTTCCAAGTGGCCACTCTACATGAGCAGTAGCGACCTCGTCCGCTTTTGCCGCAGGGGTTTCAGTGCAAGACATCTGCAGAGCTGCGATCTGGGCTGGTCCATGTACTTTCACCAAGCACTGTCGGCTTGATGTACGTGCCAGACAAGACTGCTCTTTTGGTAGAGCTGTTCTCTCATCCGTTTTTGCTGATGACACCTCCCTCCTCCAACTGTGGTAAGCTTGCGAATCACCCATATGTGTGATGCACAGAGGCCATGATGAAGAAAAGCAGGTTGCTTACCTGTAACTGATGTTCTTCGAGTGGCCATCTGTGCATTCACACAACCCACCCTCCGGCCCCACTCGGTGTTGGTGAGTGGATCTCGTTTTTCTCGGTACCGTACTATAATTCACATCAGTACTGTTCGGATATAATTGTGTTTTCTCATTACTATTATTCTTAACCTCTAGAGGGCGAACTTGCGGTCTTCAAGACTGAGTAAAATGGCGGACACTCCACTCTATTTATACCACGAAGGGGGAGGGGAGGGGAGTTTTCCCGCCAAAAACCGTTAGTTTTCTAATCTTCCGGCCTGGGTACTGCATAGGCGCAGCAACCCATATGTGTGAATGCACAGATGGCCACTCGAAGAACATCAGTTACAGGTAAGCAACCTGCTTATCTGCAGACATTTTCCTTTTCAAAGCTGAAGCTGCTGCTTCCTATGTGTGAGTGTTGCTCCTTTTGTTCTTCATCGTGGCCTCTGTGCATCACACACATGGGTGCTGTGCCTGCGCAGTGCCTATGGCCGGAAAGATTCAAAGCTTAACAGTGTTGGCGGGAACTTCATACCCCTCCCCCCCCACAGTATAAAAAGGGTGGAGTGCCCGCCATTTCCTCAGTCTTCTTGCGACTGCCGTTTGCTGTGCCTCGAGCCTTTCATCTCTCAGTTTGTACATGTTTATCCAGTTGCTATTATCTCTCTTAGATGTTACAATTCCAAGTTTTTCTCTCCCTGTTAGAAGTTTTCTTCTCTTTCCCCCCCTTTTCCCTGTTAAAAAAAACAACAAAAACAAACAAAAAAATATTGTTCCTCTTTCTCCTTACTTGCTATCTTCTCTTTCTTCCTCGATGGCACAGCGTGCGGCTTTCTGCAAATGCTCCCAGTGCAGGTCCAAAATGTCACCTACTGATCCGCACAATCTGTGCCTTCTCTGTCTTGGAGAAGGGCACAGGACTGATAAATGCGGCCGTTGTCAGGCCTTTACTAAGCAGGCGAGGAAAAATCGGGAGAACCACCTGCGCAAACTTGTGTGACCAACTCCTACTCCAGTCGGACCAACTGGCAGGCAAATCTGCTCCTCTGTCTTCCTCTTTCACCACGCCTCCGCCCAATCTGTCGACTGATGGTGCCCCTTTGCCGAAGGGCCAACACTCCTCTACATCTCTGCATAAACAAAAGGAGAAGAGGAAGCATAGTGGATTGGACAAGTCCTCAGGCCATAAGAAGGACAAGATGGATAAGTCAGCTCGCAAGCCTAAGAAACCCGACCACTCCAGGCACTGTGACTCGGGTTCGTCTGCTCCGTCGATTCCGATGGCTGCTTCGGTACTGACACCGACTGGACCAGCCCTCCAGTTGGCCATGCAAGTGACCCCGCCTGGGTCTCCAAGATGGGTTGTACCTTCCGTCCAGTCCTCCCCTGAGCATTGGGACGTTCCCTTGCTGGGATCAATCTCCGACGGAGAGATTCGGGACTCTCCTCCAATGGCTCATTCACCTACTCCCCAACCATCACTCAAGCCTTCCCCAAGGGCTGCGTCTCAGCAAGTGTGATATCAACAGCGCACCTCCGTCTGCCCCTCAGAAGAATGGGTGCAACTGCCCCATAGGCCGTCTCATCGCAAGCCATGGGATAACTATCCGCCCTATGGTTGCTACTCATCGGTGCATGATTGTTCCCTCTCTCCGGTACCGAGAGATGCTCCTTCAACTTTGAGAGCGGCTCAGTCCAGGCGTCCCACTTCGCCTATTGACTCTTCTTCTAGTCCCCCGTCTCACTACGATTCAGACTCGGAGGACTCCGAAGTGGCATCTACTTCACCAGACGCGGTGATCTCTACACAGGGTCCCAGCTCACCGGAGGAACCCTATGTAACCTTTGGGGAACTAATGACAAGGCTCACAAGGTCACTTGAAATCGAGGCCCAGCACTGCTTCGATCTGAATACCGACAAGTTCTACAACATTGTCAAGGGTGAACAGTCTGCCGCCATCATTTTGCCGCTGATTACTACCCTTCGCCAGGCAATGATGGAACCGTGGAACTACCGTAATCAGCCTCAGCCTACTTCGCGGCAATACAAGTCCATGTATTGAGTCCATGAGCAGGATATTCCATTCCTCCTGCATCACCCGAGACCAAACTCAATCGTTGTGGAGTCCTCTCAAGGACATGAGTCAAGGGGACACACTACTCCCCGTGACAAAGAGGGCTGTAAGATCGACATGTTGGCTCACCGGATCTATGCCGCTACAGGACTTGGCCTCCGTATTTCTAATTATGAGGCCACGCTGGCTTGATACCAATATTTTCTAATGCAAAAGTTAGAAAATATTACGGTCTCACTTCCAGAACAGCAGAAAGACCTGGCTAGAATCTTCTTTAAAGAAGCTATGCAGCTTTCAGCAGTCCAGCAGCTTTCCATGGCAAGACACCATGTCAACTCCAACTCCAGAGCTCTTGTCAGCACCATAGCCCTCCGTCGCCATGCCTGGCTCCAGAATTGCAACTTCCTGGATGAGACAAAGCACCAGATTGAAGACATGCCCTTCAGCAGTTCCAACCCCGCCAACAGCGTTGGAAGCAACAACAACAACGCTTCCAGCAAAACCTGTGTCACTCCGACAAACGTCAGCGTTGACGGGATGAGCAAACCTCTCCCCTCCTCAACCCACCTTTCCCTCTTCCTTTTGGGGATCGACTGCAAAGTCGACTCTCCATTTGGGAGTCCATCACATCTGATCAGTGGGTTTTATCCATCATACAGCATGGATACAGAATTGAGTTCGATACTGTGCCCCCACCGGGACTGATCCGATTTACACCTCATTCATCAGTTCTCATTGACGAAGTTCAGCAGCTTCGTAAAGGAGCGATTCGACAGCCTGCATGCTCCAAGGGGCTCCACAGCTTCTACTCAAGATATTTCATGGTCCCTAAGCGTGATGGCGATCTTTCTCCGATACTGGACCTACATGGGATCAATAGGTTCATCAAATCCAAAAAATTTCGGATGACCACCCTTCAAAATATCCTTCCATTGCTTAGGAGAGAGGATTGGTTCACTTCTCTGGACTTGAAAGATGCCTATTTTCACATTTCCATTCACCCGTCCCACAAGCGTCTTCTCCGATTCACTGTTGGTTCCGACCTGTTTGAGTTTAATGTCCTTCCATTTGGACTGGCTACTGCCCCCCGGCTTTTTACGAAATGTACGGCCCTGGGGTGTGCACATCTTCGGCTCCAAGGCATTCAAGTGTACCTCTACCTGGGTGACTTAATCTAAGGAAGGCTTTCGGTCATCAATTCAAACTATTTGTACCTTCTTGGGCAATTTGGGACTATGCATTAATCATGAGAAATTGTGCCTTACTTCTTCACAGGTCATCGACTTCATTGGAGCCCGTCTTGATTCCATACTGACGAGAGCCTTTCTTCCACAAAGTCAACAAGACAATCTGTGTTCATTGATCCGTCGAATCCACATGGACAGAGCTGTTCCAGCACAATCGGTACAGAAACTTCTCAGCCACATGGCCTCTACAGTCTCCACAGTTCCCCATACCTCACTGTCTCCTCCGTCCTCCGTCCTCCAGACTCTATCGTGGTGGACTATGCAGCACAATCTGTCCGTGGTCATTCCCATTTTGTCCGCCCCACCTGACCTTGACTCTGTTTACTGATGCCTCCCTGAACGGGTGGGGAGCCCTATGTGCCGGTCACCTGGGATCACCAGGAGACCACCAGACACATCAATTACCTCAAACTCCTGGTGATCTTCAACGCCCTTCGATCATTCGAGGACACTCTCCAGCGACACATTGTGCAAATTGCCTCCGACAACATTGTCGCTGTATTCTATATAAACAAACAGGGTGGGACAAAGTCCGCCCCCCTGTCCTGCCTGGCAATGCAACTGTGGGACTGGTGCATCCCCAGGGAGATCACCCTCCTCGTGGTTCACCTAGCCAGTACCAACAACGAGGAGGCCAACTCCCTCAGCAGGCAGATGTCAACAAGCCACGAATGGGAACTGGATCGTACGACCTGCCATTGCCTCTTCCTGACTTGGGGCTCTCCGGACATACACCTGTTCGCCACTCACTCGAACAAGGTGTGCGAGGTGTTCTGCTCTCGTGCCGGCATCGGCCCGGGATTGACAGGGGACGCGCTCATGATCCCTTGGTCCAACACATTCTTATATGCGTTTCCCCCGATCCCGCTCATAACAAGGGTCCTAGCCAAGATCGTCTACGACGGCACCTCAGGGATCCTGATCACCCCCTGGTGGCCCCATCAACCATGGTTCCCTACTCTTCTCCGTCTATCTGGCAGCACCTTTCTCCACCTGCCTTTCATACTTCATCTAATAACAGTGCGGAGCTGTTCGCCACCCGGATCTTCCCTCACTCAACCTCACAGCCTGGCTCATTCGATGAACCACGGGGCCCCTTTGGTACCGACAGATTCGGGGACTCCTACACTTGTCCGCCACCGTCCCGATACAGTTTCTTCTTCCCCGATACTGGTAGACTCCTCATCGGATCCAAGTGTTCTCCATATTCAATTCATTCTTCAGTCTGCCCTAAGACTTGCAACTCACCGATCTTATACGGCCAAATGGAAGCGCTTTGCATCCTTTGCTGAATCCAATAATTTTTCCGCTTCTTCAGCCTCTGTTGAAAATATCCTTCCATTCCTCTTGTTGCTTCATCAATCAGAACTTAAGCCATCATCCATTAAAGTTTATATAGCTGCAATTTCCCACTACCACAGACAAGTGCAGGGTTCTTCGGTTTTTTCTCATACCCTCATACGTTGATTCCTCAAGGGTTTACAGAACCTCCAACCACCACTTCATCCAGTTATCCCTACTTGGAGTCTTTCGGTTGTTCTTCAGGCCGCTCACCCGAGATCCCTTTGAGCCCCTGGCAACTACTGATTTATGCCTCCTGTCTTGGAAGACTGCCTTTCTCGTCGCAATCACATCTGCCAGAAGGGCTAGTGAACTCTGCACTTCGGATAGATCCTCCTTACCTTAACTTTCATAAGGAGAAAGTCATTCTCCGTACTGATCTGGCGTTCTTGCCCAAGGTTGTATCTCCTTTTCATATTAACCAGGACATTGTGTTACCAGCCTTTTTCCCTATGCCCTTTACACCAATAGAACGTTTGTTGCTGTCTTGCCTTTTATAGGTCTTGCACGGAGTCCTTCCATAAGATTATGGACTATGATAAGGGCAAGAGACTTGCCCTGTTGGTTCGCAGAGACTTTCAAAATGGAACGTGCTGACCATAGAGCTAGTGTATCAACTCGCCAAGCTTGACTTACCTGTCACGCCCAGAGGGCATTCCACGAGGGCGGTTGCTGCTTCCTTGGCTTTTGTCGCTGGCATTCCGATCCAGGATATTTGCAAGGCTGCCACTTGGACTACTCCTTTCACCTTTGCCAGGCATTACCACCTTGATGTGCGTGCCAGACACGATTGCTCCTTTGGCTGGGCAATCCTTTCTTCTGTTCTTCAATGATGACACTGCCCGCCTCCGGGTTTGGTAAGCTTGCTAATCACCCATATGTGTGATGCACAGAAGCCATGATGAAGAAAGGCAGGTTGCTCACCTGTAACAGTCGTTCTTTGAGTGGCCATCTGTGCATTCACACAACCCACTCGCTGGCCTCATTCAGTGTCTGTGATTGGGTTTATACATACCGTTTCTCCTCGATAACAGTTTCGTTGGTGATTTTTGTCTTGGGTTCGGCAGTTCCCTGCAATATATCTCGCTCCTGTGAGGGGGTGAACAATCGGTCTTCAGTAGACTGAGGAAATGGCGGGCACTCCGCCCTTTTTATACCGTGGGGGAGGGAGGGGTGCGGAGTTCCCACCAAAACCGTTAAGCTTTGAATCTTTCCGGCCATAGGCACTGCGCAGGCACAGCACCCATATGTGTGAATGCACAGATGGCCACTCAAAGAACAACAGTTACAGGTGAGCAACCTGCCTTTATCAAAAGCCTGGGACAAAATTTGGGCTGATCTGACCAGCTACCCTCCTCCTTTGCCTTGTTCCTGCCAGCACCATACTATACTAAGAGCACCAAACTTTACCTGTTAGGCTCTTTGTGTGTACAGGACCTGCCCACACACAGGATTGTAGACTAGACCTTATAATTCTTACCTTGACAACATATCTTCACTAAATAAAGATCTTTATCAGTCCCTTGCATGAATTATACTGAGGCTCTTGATGAACACAAGTGCAAAACACACAGAAGTGTCAGAATTTATTGATTTACAGGCATAAGAAGTAGTGTCACTAAATTAGGTTTGTTTAGAGGGTGTCTGGTCATTATGCTATAGCTGGGCTACTTGCCCCCCTTTTCTTTATCAACAGTGTGTCAGTGAAATTACTGAATACTGGTACTGGATTGAGTCCTTTCAAGACTTGTAATGCCTGTATGGTCAAATAGCTTGCAGTTTGCCAGTAACAGAAGACCAAACAACTGCACTGCACTATTTTTCTACAAGGGTTAAGAGGCATCAGTATAAGCCATTGCTGTGACTTTTGCCACACCAGTCATGGTATAAGTAGAGACCTCATTATAGAAACATAGAAACAGAGTGAGTCAGAAGGGGTCTCCTCGGCCATCTAGTCTGACCCCCGGCTCCAGCCAGTTCGCTCACAACATGCCCACCATTATCAAGATGAAAGTCACAATGAAGCCTCTTAAATTCCTCGTGGGTGTCTTCTTTCCAGGATCTTAATCTTAGCGTGAAAGCTGAAAACATAATTGTACATGACAGATTCTAAACATTGAGTCCTTGAGGGGGAGAAGTAGTTACTCACTTTTACTCAGTCACGCAGGTTCAAACTTCAATAGTGAATGATAAAAATAGTTCATTTTAACCTGAACAGCATTTTAAAGCCCAGAACTAGTATGCAGTATAGCATAAGAATGCCTTTTTAATGAGCATGTTAAGCCTGATCTTGATTGAAGTATGTCAGTCTGAATGCTTGATTGTAACTCTTCAACTGAACTACTATACGGATAGGTTCTACATTACTCAATAAGACTCACTTCCCAACATCTATGCTCAGGGTTCTATCTTTTCAAAATTTTGCAGGACAATCTGTGTATGTTCTTTGGGGAAGGGGTCCCACAAATGTTTAGTGAGACTTACTCCTGGGTCAACAGGCTTAGATTGTAGTCCCAGGTTCTCTTTGATTACATTTGGATGACATTAAGCATTTTCTAATGAGAGCAAAATATGGTAGCTTATCAATCTATCAAATACATCCCTTGCTTCCCTAAATTGCCTTTATTTAAGATCTTATGTCATACTTAAACCTAGATAGAATTCAGTTAAGCCATCATGTCTTCAGTAGGTGATAGAGATTTGTTTTAGGGTCCAGAATCTCAAATTCAAAATGCATTTCACATGACTGAAGTGCTTCAAAGTCAGGGCAGTAAGATTTCACTTAAGAACCATTCCCATTACTCCAGCTCTTATGAAAAGATTCTTATTCCCGTCTTTCCCCTATATATTTCTGTGAGAAAAAACATTTTTAGTGTAGCCTGCAGATGTGGCCCATGGCCTGTAGAGGCCGCTGTAGTCCCTACAATAGTTGAATGGCCTTTGGTCCCATGTATTTAATCTTTTGGTGGCTGACAGAACAGGCAATTTAGGATGGATCCAATACTCTCTTCCTAGGAAGTAAGATCCACTGAACCTAATGGAACTTACTTCAAAATAACACGAGTAGGATTGTACTGTTGATTATTGGGCACAGCCACCAGCAACAATGTGTCACCAAGTGCAAGAGGTGGAGGGGAATGACTGGAACAGCTGGGGCTAGCCTATGGGGCAGAACTGCATTACAGAATGGGCATTACACCAAATCTGATTATAGGACACTATTAGAGCAGCCACCTCTGCAAGTGTGTGCACATGCAGACCTGTCCATATTATAATAGCCAAAGTTCTTGATGATTCACAAAACCTCTAAGTGCCATCCAGCAGAGCTGTGCCGATTGGTTCAGGGGCTTTTACAAACTGGCCCAGGTGAAAGAAATGTTGGAACCCTCAGTGGCCTGCTGTGAGGAATTTGCACAGCACTTTGAGGGTGAGATTGCTTGGATCCATCAAGATTTGGACTCCATGGTTGATGCGGTTCCTTTGGCTGAGGTGTCCAATGCACCCTCTGGTCTGAGTTTACTGAATGAATTTCAGTTGTTGAGGCCTAAGGATATGGACAAGGTGCTTGGATTGGTTCAGCCTATAACCTGTATGCTTAACCCTTGCCCTTCTTAGTTGTTGTTATTGTTGTTGTTGTTGTTGTTGTTATTATTATAACATTTCTATGCCGCCCCTTGCCGAAACCTCGGGGCGGCTTACAACACGATAAAATACAATGAAATACAATAGCACATAATAAATTACCATTAAATACAAAATACAAAAAATACATTGGTTTACAAATATAAGATTAAAATTATCAGTATAACTTAAGTAAATAAAAATATAGGAGGAGAAAGAGAAGGAAGAAGAAGTTGCCCTGGCCAGATCATATGTTTTAACAATTCAGATGATGTTTAAATAAAAAGGTCTTTACCTGGCGCCGAAAAACCAGTAACGACGGTGCCAGGCGGACCTCTTTGGGGAGTGAATTCCATAGGTTGGGTGCCACCACAGAGAAAGCCCTCCTCCGAGTACTTACTCTCCTAATTTCTTTCATGGAGGGTTCCCGGAGAAGGGACTCTCCCGCAGATCTCAAAGGGCGGTCGGGCATATACGGACGTAAGCGCTCGTTCAGGTAGCCAGGACCCAAGCCGTTTAGGGCTTTATAGGTCATAATCAACACCTTGAATTGGGCCCGGGCTTCAATGGGAAGCCAGTGAAGCTAACAGAGGACTGGAGTTATGTGAGCATAACGCCCCGTCCCCGTCAGCAACCTGGCAGCTCTATTTTGCACCAATTGAAGTGTTCGGACTGTCTTCAGGGGAAGCCCCACGTAAAGCGCGTTACAGAAGTCTAGGCGGGAAGTCACCAGCGCGTGTGTCACCGTCACCAGGCAGTCGTACTCCAGGTAGGGGCGCAGCTGATTAATCAGCCGAAGCTGAAGGAAGGCGTTCCTCGCCACCGCTGTCACCTGAGCTTCCAAAGAAAGCTCCGGGTCGAGGAGTACTCCTAAGCTGCGGACCTTGTCCCTAAGAGGGAGTGTTGCACCATTCAGGACCAGGTCAAATCCACCCTCTCCGAAGCCTGATCCGCCAACCAACAGGACCTCCGTCTTGTCT
Source organism: Varanus komodoensis (assembly GCF_004798865.1). Classification (NCBI taxonomy): domain Eukaryota; kingdom Metazoa; phylum Chordata; class Lepidosauria; order Squamata; family Varanidae; genus Varanus; species Varanus komodoensis. Next base: position 10,065,022 of record NW_025335587.1, read on the forward strand.
GGGTTGAGTTTCAGTTTATTGGCCCTCATCCATTCCATTACCTCGGCCAAGCACCGGTTCAGCACAGCCACTGCCTCACCTGGATTAGTGGAGAACGAGAGGTAAAGCTGGGTATCATCAGCGTATTGATGATTCCGCAGCCCACACCTCCTGATGACCTCTCCCAGCGGTTTCATATAGATGTTAAATAGCAGAGGGGATAGAATGGAGCCCTGTGGTACCCCATGGCATAGCTGCCATGACGTAGAGACATGGTCCCCCAGCACTACCTTCTGGAATCGACCGTCGAGATAGGAGCGGAACCACTGCAAAGCAGTGCCTCCAACCCCCAATCCCGCAAGTCTATCCAGAAGGATACCATGGTCGATGGTATCGAAAGCCGCCGAGAGGTCCAGAAGAACCAACAGGGATGTACTCCCCCTGTCCTTCTCCCTGCACAGGTCGTCGTACAGGGCGACCAAGGCAGATTCAGTACTGTACCCGGGTCTGAAGCCGGACTGAAAAGGATCCAGATAATTAGTTTCATCCAAGAGTGCTTGGAGTTGTCCCGCCACCACTCGCTCCAACACCTTGCCCAGAAACGGGATGTTGGCCACAGGTCTATAGTTAGTGGCCATCTCTGGATCCAGTGACGCTTTCTTCAGGACCGGTCGTATTACCGCCTCCTTTAAAGGGGCAGGCACTCGACCCTCCCTCAGAGAAGTGTTAACCACTTCCAAGATCCAGGTCCCAATCCCGTGCTTGGAGTTATTTATTAACCAAGACGGGCAAGGATCCAATAGGCAAGTGGTGGGACGTACTCGTCCAAGCACCTTGTCCACATCATCGGGCCGCAATAATTGAAATTCTTCCAATAATTTTGGACCAGACGGTAGCATTGGTGACTCCTCAGAGACCTCCGATTCATTAGTGGAGCCCAGCTCGTGACGAATCTGAGCGATTTTCTCCCTGAAATGCCTGGCAAAGTCGTCACAGCGGGCCTTTGAGGGTGGCATCGGATCTTCCTTAGGACCCGGGCGAACCAGGCCTTGCACCACTCGAAAAAGCTCCGCCGGACGGCATTGTGAGGAGGCAATGGAAGCGGAAAAAACCTTCTTTTTCGCCGCCTTCACCGCCACAGCATAGGCCCGATAGTGGGCTCTCAAGTGTGTTTGGTCAGATTCATTCCGTGACTTCCTCCACCTACGCTCTAGCCGTCTCCCAACTCGCTTCATCGCCCACAATTCAGGTGTATACCAAGGGGAAGAGCGGACTCTGCCCGGTGGGAGAGGACGCTTGGGAGCGTTCGTGTCCACAGCCCTGGTCATCTCTCCGTTCCACAGTTCTACCAGAGCCTCGACAGGAGCACCAGTCTTGTCAGCCGGAAACTCCCCCAGGGCCTTCAGGAATCCAACCAGATCCATCCGGCTCCGGGGGTGGGCCCATACAATCGGGTCTGCACTCTTATAGAGGGAGAGGCCACTCTCAAGCACAAACCTCACCAGGAGGTGATCTGACCATGACAGGGGAGTCAAACATAAGTTCCTCACCCTCAGGTCATCCTCTTCCTGCCCCGTCGTGAATACCAGGTCCAGAGTGTGTCCACGTTCATGGGTCGGGCCGATGACGTGTTGAGACAGGCCCATGGCCGTCATAGAGGCCATGAAGTCCTGAGCCGCCCCGGTCAGTCCAGACTCGGCATGGAGATTGAAGTCCCCCAGGACCAACATCCTGGGGGTCCTCAACACCAGGTCCGAGACGGTCTCTGTCAGCTCAGATAGGGAGACTGCTGGGCAGAAAGGTGCACGGTACACCAATAGAATCCCCAATCTGTCTCGTTCGCCCAACACCAAGTAGAGGCACTCCAGCCCTGGTCTCAAAGGGACCGGAAGACCCGTGAGAGAGATGGAGGCTCTGTTAACCAACGCGACTCCCCCTCCCCTCCCTTCTGGGCGTGAACAGTGTTGAACCAGATACCCGGGTGGGCACAATTGGGAGAGGGCAACATCCCCTCCCTCTCCCGCCCAGGTCTCCGTTACGCAAGCCAGGTCGGCCCCCTCATCCACAATCAAGTCATGGATGAGGGAAGATTTATTATTGACCGACCTGGCATTGAGCAGCAGTACCATCAGACCCGAGGGATGGTTGACAAGGCTACCTGGCGCCCTCTGGTTGGGGGCAGGACCAGAAGGAGGGACAGGTGTCAGCCATCTGTCCATCCTTCTTCTACGTGGACACGTTAAGCCCCTATTGTTGTAACGACCATATGTTGTTAGCTCTACCTTTATTTTTCATCTGACTCAGGTGTGGTAGTAGATGTTCTGAATCAAGGTCTGACCTTTATCATGGATTGGATGAGGGCTAATAAATTGAAACTTAATCCAGACAACTCACATGTGCAGAGAGAAATGGCATAGGTATCAGGGCATTAGAAAGGGCTTCCTCTCTCCCCTCCAAGAGTTCTGGACACACAAGCTCTACTGCTGCGAGACTGGTAATGGACCAACCCCATTTCTGTTAGTCTTTCTGTTTGTTAGGTAGGAAGCTCTTTCTCGCTTTCTCTCACATGTACAGAGATAAATAGAAAAGAGACACACTTAAGCACTCAGTATATTAGCTCTGAACATGCAAGCTCTGAACTCAAGCAAAGGTATGCTCTGAACATGGGCCTGCCCCCAGCCTGCTCCACCCAGCCTGTGAATGCCTTGCTTCTTTTCTGCCCATACAGAATATTGCTGATGAGAATCTATGCTGCAGGACAGGTAATGGACCCTGTGCCCTGCTCTCTCTTTTAGCCTCTCTCTTTGTTAAGAAGGAAGTACAAAGTCTTTAAAAATATAGAGTACATTTGGGATGCAATAGGAATTCTTGCTGTCTAGGCAACTTTGAGGCAAAAGCTTGTGCCTACTTTTTTATGAATAAACTTTCCCTTCCTTTTTAAATGGTGTGTATGAATGAATGAATGAATGAATGAATGAATGAATGAAAAACTAGGGCTGCTTCTCTCTAGCCACTCATGTTGAATCCTTGAGCAAAAGGTTTCAAACCTTTTGAGACAATGAGGCAGGTCAGTGCCTCCTTTTGCTCCCCAAGATGAGCAGTGTGCTCCAGGAGCCTGCTGGTTGCCTGGATGGTGAGTGCTGTACACCATATCCTATCACAAATGTCAGAGCAAGATTCAGCTGTAGATAAAACAAGAAGGTTGCCACCTGCCTTTCAGCTCAGGCCGCAAAACATCTTGGGCTGGCCCTGGCTTTTCCACAGGTAGGATATCACTTGCACAGGTCAAAAAATCAAAACTTTTAGATAGCTTTAAAAAATGATCCAAGTGCTTGATGCTTGCATTTACACGGGTGTTTCTGGTGCCTTTTTCAGGAGGCAAAATGTATGTATCAGCAAACTTTTCCTGATGAGTTTCTTTTTTGCCACAAATGTAACTGGTGGGAAACTAAATGGAGCAGGGATATTTATCCTACATTTTTTTCAAGTGAGGAATATGGCCTGAATTGTGATGAGAGTGCAGCCAGAAAGGTCAACATTACTGGAAACTTCAGCCAGGGAGTAAACAATTTTTTTCCAGACAAAGAGAAGCAATGTTCTAATGTTCTAACTGTGGTATTAATTTTGACCCATTGTCAATAATTTAATCATTGTACTGCTGTAATGAAAGAAAATGGATACTTTGTTTTGGGAAGGTGGGATTATTTGCTCAGTTTTGCTACTTCCTTAATTTAGGTTCCCATGGAAATCAAAGGGGACTACCAGTGCAATTCAATACATTTACACTCAGAAATAAACCCTAATGAGTTAAATGGGACTTACCTGCAGGCACACATGCATAGGATTGAAGATTAAATAGGCTTGCAAGCAATATTTATGTCATGGGCTGTATCTTTCACTCCTTTTCCCTTCCCAGTGTCAGGATCCTGGCTGCACCAGTGACCAGAGCCAGAGCAATCACCACCATATTCACAGTCTACTGATGAGCACCTGGTGGTAGAGCTATTTAAGAGAAAGCTCTTCCCTCTGGACCTGGTCTCAGGAACATGGATCATCCTGCTCCAGCGCCATGTGGCCTCAACAGCATAGCTTCTACTGTTTGCTACTGTGCCTGCCTGTTGCTTAGCCAGTCCCACTCCTGATTCCTATCTTTCCATGTTGCCTTGCTGTTGTGCCTGCCTTTTGCCTGACTGAAATTTGTGTATCCTCTTGCCTTATTTGTGTATCCTGCCTCACCTTGTTACCTGAGCAATACTTTTTCAGCTCCTGCTTCTTGCCCAACCCTTGCTGCATCTGCTTCCTGCTGTGTCCTTTGTCTCACCATGCCATGTCTCCTGCCCTGTTGTCCTGTCCAAGGTACCTGCACCTCTGATTGTCCTCCTGGCTCTCAGCCCTTGGCTTGTTTCTGACCACACCCTTGCTTTTCACTCATGCACTCTTGTGGTTCCTTACCTCAGGCTGTATCATGACTATGATTTGGAGTTGCCATTAAATGCTGATTCTGGATTGTCTTTCCTGAAAGTCTGTTACCCTGTCCAGCAGGTCAGGAGGAGAGGATTGCTAACTACAAACTTTAGTATATAAAAGCTGGCCAGCCAGGACTGGATCTGTGGTATAATTAGAATAATATAAAGGTCATTAGCAAGAGGCATCAATCAAGGTGAAGCTCTCTAATGTTGGAGTAAATTGTTTCCCATACTAGGAGTTGATCTGAAACTGGATTCTTCTTCTTCCTTCCCCATCAAATAGAGTTGGCTCATCCTTTAGGGAGACTCTTGCTGCTTGTGGGCCAGGTGGCAGGAACCCTGGATATTAGTTAATTGGTCTGCTTGTTAGACCTGATGTTAGACAATGGTGCTGAGAAAGTACACCCCTTTTCCTCTGACCCTCTCTGTTCCACAGTGTCTTTCCCTAAAACCAGAGGCAATCTGGTTCTCACTAGCCACTTGACTTATCTCAAAGCTTGTTAACCCTGGCATAAGCGATCTGACTATACCTCTTCTTTGTTCAGATTCAGAGTCTGAAATAGCTACCTTGGAATGCTGTATTTTGGAAAGGGCAGGTCTTATCCCTACAATTTAGACTAGTCAATGTAATGTCCAACAAAAATTTGTGATTTTGTTTTCCTTTTTGGGGGAATTACACCAGCACATAATGATTCCAGATGTGCTCCTAAAAATGAAGAGTTTGCTCATAGTAAGTTAAACAGTGCATTTATGTCTGTTGCTACAATGTTGATTATGCTTCCAGTTTTAGCTTTTCTGAAATTTTCTGAAATTCATCTAAGAGTGCTATAAAAATTACAGAGCAAGTTTTGCTGGAGATCATACCAGAGCCCACAAAATGAATGCAAGTACAATGATAATAGATAACTCTAAAATACAACCTTCAACTCTCTAAATCAAATCAGGGAGCTTTTTCTGTCTGAGATAATCCTTAATGGGGTGATCTGTTGTGGACTGCTTGCCAGCCATGGGTATGGGGCAGGGGAAAGAGGTAGCCAGTTTCTCCTTCTCTTACTACTTCCAGACAAGGCTTTAATTATGCAGTCATGCTGCCTCATTCACAAACTTTCAGACTACAATGTTTTCCATTTGTAGCCTTTTCATGTTTTCTCAGTGCTTCTTCCCTCTTTTTTCCTACTAGGAACAAGAAAGAAAGAAAAGACAGAAAAGCTGCAGAATGCCCGTTGAATGCTAGAAAGAGGAGCTCTGTGTCTGGAAGTAACCTTTTTCTGCCACACACTCTTTTCTGACATGCCCTTTTTGTCAACAGAAAAAGAGATCACTCTTGCCAGAGGTCCAAAATGTTGCCTGCACCAGACCTCTGCAGATGTACAAATGCAGGCAAACAAATATTTGAAATTTGGTAGGGGCAAAATGCACTTGGAGGGAAAGCATTTCCAATGGGGACCTTGTAAGTGAAACACTTCTGCTGCTTTTTTGGTTTTTGCTGCTCTTTCCCACTTTTAAAAGCACCATATACTGTTACATCCCTTTGCCTGTAATGTCTAGCATAGACTCAGTTGTCATGTTGGAGGGGTCACCTGTTTGAAAGTATGGGCATGTCATCATGGCATCTGATGTCAAAACTACCTCTAGGCTTCGGTAAGCTGCCCATGGACTGGAATCTAAAGAAAACAGGCGCCAATGGCTTTTAACTGGAACCTTCCTGTGTCTAGCTGTAACTTTTAAAGAACAAAGGATCAAACCTAATATGTCAGTCAATGTATAACCTCCTTCCCTGAGCCGGTGGGAAATTTAATCACCATGTACAAGGTGATCTCTCCCCATAGGTTTCCTTGTGGTTACAGTTGTTCCACAGTTGTTGTGTAAATGATTACTGCTGGCACACAAAAACCCTCCAGGCAGCTGAAGAGTAGAAGGCATCTGCTTGCATACTAAGGAAAAAGTGTACTTGTCTTATTGTTGTTGAATTCAGTGATTTGTTCTCAGTACTTACTGCCAGTCTAAAAGGGCTCATCATGATATGAACAACAAGGAACAGAAAATTAGATTATTTTGTAGAAAAAAATTCTGTTCATCTGTTTTTAAAAAACAAATATCTGTTCAATCTTTTGAAAAAGAGTGACACTTTCATTTGCTGGCTGTCCTTTTTTAACCCTCTAATGAAACTGTAGTTACTTTTCTTAAAATCTCTCTAAATAAAAATTATTTAATTTAGAAGAGTAACCGTGACCATGATCCCATATATGGATTGGAGACTTAATTTTTAAGAGAGATCAAATTGATTTGGGGGAGGGGTTGCTTTTCTTGCTGTACACATGTTTCTTTTGACTTACTGTGGCCTTAGATCAAGAATTTTCAGAAGTTTAAAGTACAAAAATAAGAAGGAAAGGTATATGGAGTGTGAGGAAGAATCCTTGTGGTTTCTTAATCCTCACCTTAGCCCTCTGAGAAAACTGTTTTCAATTATTTTTACAGGAGAACCCACCCTGATTCACATATAAAGGTAATCCGCAGGTTAAGAACAAGTTCCATTCCTGAGAATGTCCTTAAGTTGAATTTGCATGTGAGCTGGAGCACATGAATAAGCCAGATGTTTGTCTTAGTATATGTATATATTTTACCTTTCTATGCACTTAGGAAACATTTTCATGTTCACTAAAAAATCTTAAACACAATAAAACCTTGCAATAATGATAATAATACTGTAATAATAAAGTGACTACAGGCGCTGAAGAGAGAGAATATGTATGTATGCAGGTATACAGTACTGTAAAAAACAGCTGAGAACATTTTTGAGGTAACATTAAACCTAACATTAACTGATGATGATGGAGATGGACCTGGTCCTGGAGAGTCAGGGTTAGATCATGCTGCAATCAAAGTAATAGGTATAGTTTCTGCCTGAAGAAAGCCTTTCACATGCTCTATTATTCTCACTTTATCCTTTACAATTGTTCCAGTTGTTGATCAGCTAAAGCCCAATGCTTTGCTAATGGATGATACCATCTCTCCTTTCTCCAGTTGCTTTGTTTTTTCCACTTTCTTCTCCATAGTGACTGTTTTCTTTTTGTTTGCTACATCACTTGCCCTTGCATTGGATTTATGCTTTGGAAGCATGGTTACAAGGGCAAATGATAAAGAAAAACCAAAGGGAAACTATGTACCCTACATGTGCCCCAAAACACTCTGGCTTGGGTTCACTTGAGCCATGAAATGAAAAGCTGTGAATACTGTATCTCCAGGGAACTATGTGGCCAAATGTGTTGCTTAGTTCCCTAGCAATATTCACAGCTTTTCTCTAGAGATATTTATATAGAGTTTATGGCAGTCTGTTCATTTGTAAGTATGGGTTGTTTGTAACCTGGACATTCGTGACTTGGCGACTACCTGCAATGCTAGTATGGTATGAGATGTTTCATTCTGGTTCTCAAGACCTGTGAATGCAACTGTGCCAGCAAATCATGGTTTGTTAGTCACAAACTACCCAGAAAGTGAACCAATGTTTGTTGTTAGATTGTAAATTCTGGGTTTTTAATAACATAGATTTTTGTTGCATGTGACCCTAGAACCATGGGTTATTTTGCCAGCCTACAGAGGCAGCGGACAAAGGAGTAAAACAAATAAAATCCCCAGTTGCTCTATTTACCAATACAACAATGCCACAAATCCATTTTTGATACAGGGAGGAAACAGGCAAAAGAGAAAGGAACAAGCAACCCATGGATTGAAGGGGGAAAATCTGTTTGACTGTGAAACAAACAGGGCAACAAATTAACATTAAATATGAGCCAGGCTAGCATCTAATTGATTTCAGTGAAACTTACAAATAACTATGCTTAAGCCTGCAGTTTGGACCTCAATAAACTAATCTGAAAGGAATTTAAGTTAGCAGTATTTATTCTTACTTTTATGCATGTAAAATGTTTTCTTCTTTGTGACTACCTTAAGTATTATGTAGTCACGTTCAGGCTTATCTGACTGATCATAAATTAATCTAAGGATATTTTCACACATGCAATTATCTGGATCCTTTTCAGTCCGGCTTCAGACCCGGGTACAGTACTGAAACTGCCTTGGTCGCCCTGTACGATGACCTGTGCAGGGAGAAGGATAGGGGGAGTGCGTCCCTGTTGGTTCTTCTGGACCTCTCGGAGGCTTTCGATACCATCGACCATGGTATCCTTCTGGATAGGCTAGCGGAATTGGGGGTTGGAGGCACTGCTTTGCAGTGGTTCCGCTCCTATCTCAACGGTCGATTCCAGAAGGTAGTGCTGGGGGACCATGTCTCTGTGCCATGGCAGCTATGCCATGGAGTACCACAGGGCTCCATTCTATCCCCTCTGCTATTTAACATCTATATGAAACCGCTGGGAGAGGTCATCAGGAGGTGTGGGCTGCGGAATCATCAATACGCTGATGATACCCAGCTCTACCTCTCATTTTCCACTAATCCAGGTGAGGCAGTGGCTGTGCTGAACCGGTGCTCGGCCGAGGTAATGGAATGGATGAGGGCCAATAAACTGAAACTCAACCCAGACAAGACGGAGGTCCTGTTGGTTGGCGGATCGGGCTTCGGAGAGGGTGGATTTGACCTGGTCCTGAATGGTGCAACACTCCCTCTTAGGGACAAGGTCCGCAGCTTAGGAGTACTCCTCGACCCGGAGCTTTCTTTGGAAGCTCAGGTGACAGCGGTGGCGAGGAGCGCCTTCCTTCAGCTTCGGCTGATTAATCAGCTGCGCCCCTACCTGGAGTACGACTGCCTGGCGACGGTGACACACGCGCTGGTGACTTCCCGCCTAGACTTCTGTAACGTGCTTTACGTGGGGCTTCCCCTGAAGACGGTCCGAACACTTCAATTGGTGCAAAATAGAGCTTGCCAGGTTGCTGACGGGGATGGGGCGTTATGCTCACATGACTCCAGTCCTCCGTCAGCTTCACTGGCTTTCCATTGAAGCCCGGGCCCAATTCAAGGTGTTGGTTATGACCTATAAAGCCCTAAACAGCTTGGGTCCTGACTACCTGAACGAGCGCTTACGTCCGTATATGCCCGACCGCCCTTTGAGATCTGCGGGAGAGTCCCTTCTCCGGGAACCCTCCATGAAAGAAATTAGGAGAGTAAGTACCCGGAGGAGGGCTTTCTCTGCGGTGGCGCCCAACCTATGGAATTCACTCCCCAAAGAGGTCCGCCTGGCACCGTCGTTACTGGTTTTTCGGCGCCAGGTAAAGACCTTTTTATTTAAACATCATTTTAATTGTTAAAATATATGATCTGGCCAGGGCAACTTCTTCTTCCTTCTCTTTTCTCCTCCTATATTATTTATTTACTTATTTTATACTGATAATTTTAATTTTATATTATTATGTTTGTAACTCAGTGTATTTTTTGTATTTTTGTATTTAATGGTAATTTATTATGTTCTATTGTATTTGAATGTATCTTATTGTGTTGTAAGCCGCCCCGAGGCTTCGGCAAGGGGCGGCATAGAAATGTTATAATAATAACAACAACAACAACAACACTCTGCACTTCTTATGTACCCCATATCAGTAATACCAGCACCAGTCTATTAACTATGCCATAACTTTGATTTTTTAAAACAGCTTTTCACTATTATGCCTCAACAGTTCTTATGTTTGGAATGGATCCAGATCAAAATTGCAGTGCGATGCACATTCAGACTTGCTGCAATCATTTCCCTTCTGCACAAACATGCATTATAATTAGTGCTACTGCTTGCTTGCAGAAGTACCCCACCCCCACCCTGCTTTGCAATTCGTAGCATTACTAAGGAACAAAGTTAACATATCCCACATGTTTGCTCTTCTCCTGATACAAGGAAGAGGGAGGGAGGGAGGGAGGGAGGCAGAGAAGACAATTCATCATTTGTATTTCAACTGACTACAGCAATTGAAGTCATTTGGTCTGCCTGCTAGAATGAGACAAGAAAAATTGCTAGAAGGTATAAGTAGGTCAATCAATTCTTGCAAGGTGTATTTGTGCTTTGCATTGGCTGCACATTAGTTGCTTATCTGAAATTCTTTCACACAATATGTAGCAATCCCACATTACACAAAATGTAGGTAAAAACACTGGCTACATGGTGCTTGTAAATAGTCCTAGTCAACTAAGAATGCTTTTTCTGGTTGGTTTTGGCCACTGTGATAACACTGATGCTGTATGGTGAGAATCCTCTTTCCAAGGTCACAGCCCCTGAAGGTAACTTGTCATACAGTAAAGTACAGTCAAGTACAGTAAGTACAGTCAAGTGCCATTGAAACCCAATGCACCAAAATCCAAGCTCTGGCATGGTACATTGTATACTGTGCTAGATCAGTTGCATGTGTTGCTATCACTATGTCAGCAAAGGCCATTGTCTACCACACTCAGTGAACTGGAAATGCACAATGGCTGTATGTAAATAAAATGGTGTGGCAAGCCCCCTGAAAACTGGGAAAGAGAAAATAGCTTTGTACTTTTTTTGACCCATGGAAAGAACACAGCTGCACTATACACTGGATCAAGTTTGTGCATAAAGACAATTCATTGAATCATGGGATGTTGAACAGTGGGGTGTAAACCCTACACTATGGTTCAATTATGGGTCATTAAACATAGACAAACCAGGAAGATAACAAATGGTTTGTTCTGACCTCTGGGTTTTTCAATGTTAACAACCTATAGCTAACTATAGTGCAGGGTTCACATCTAAGAACAGCCAACCGTTCAACAGCCCATGGTTGAACGACTCATATTCAACCTATACTCTGTATTGAATCTGTACTCTGGGCTGTTGTTACTTGTAAATCAAGTCACTGGTTCCAAAGGCAGAGAAAGAGCATTTAGCTGTTTCAAAGGAAGAAGAGAGTTTGTATAGCCTCTTCAGTCTATCAGTCACCCCATCTGATATGTTAGTGGGTGGAAACAGTTATACAGCAAACAGTCCAGAGTTATGTGGTACAAGTGAGTGTGGACAGTGTAGGATGGCAAATTCCAATGTTCATTTGTACCCCCCTAATCTCCAGGTGCATTGTATTAAATGTGAATATTTATAGTTAGTGGATGGTGTAGCACTTGAGCCTTTTGTTTAAGGAATACTTAGTTCCATTTTGGATAAGAGATAGCACTAAATAATTTCACAGAGGTCAAATATCCTTGTGTAAAAGAGTTGTGTGAGCAGTTCCTCCCACACTTTCCTTTCCCTGCTGGCTATTGCAAATTCTACCAGAATCCAATTAGATCCAGATGTTTCTGAGTTTGTGTTTGTATTCTTTCCTTCCACACTCCCTTTGCCACTTCACCTAATGTATTTAACTTGTACAGCTAAAAAGCTAAAAGACGACAAGGCCTCATCTGCAGAAACCTCTTTGCCTGGACAACAATGCTCTTCTATGCCACTTTTTTCTTATAGTGATTAATATAATATGGTCCCAAAAGAGAAATTTGAAGATCTGTGACATTACTAGACTCTTCTATATGAAGGGGTGATGCTTAATTAAACTCTGTATTAAGCTGTTCTTTAGAAGGCTCTGAGATATCAATCCCATCAAAAATTATGCATTGATATTCTATTAGTTCAGAACATCTGTTAATCTTATGGTAGTTGATGAAAATAGCTCTCTCAGTAAAGTTCAAATCCCAGAATGTGCTTTGTGGTTCTGAAACTCTACAAAAATAAATTAGGAGTGCATACACATTTTGATGTGTCTATCAAATTCTGTATCAGGCTTTGAAGGGAAGGACTGAACTAGACTAGACTAGCCTATGGCTAAATCCAGATTGCATGTAACTGCACATTACTTGTTCTTATTTGCAGGAGGAACAGAGTGTACCCCATTCCTGGGCTTATGGCTGACTTTGAAAGTGACTCTGATATTATTGGTCCTGTATCTTGAATTAAATACTTCAGAAAATTACAGATTGGACTCAACAGGTTCCCTTGCCCCCCATCGCTCCCAAGAAGAAACTGGCATTGATTTGAGGTTAACTGCAAGCATGTCTGACCAAGTTCACAGCTTCCATTACTTCACAGTCCTGAAAGGCACCAATAATGAGTAGATCTTCTTCCAGAAATTTAGAGAAGAAGCTGGTTATGTGGTTGTTTATCTGCAACAAATTGGTTTGTGAGGCTTTTAGGAAAGCTGCCTTTTTGCCCCATGTGTTTGGCTAGCAGGTATCAGACAAAGAATATGCGACACAACATACTTCCTTCACTGAGGCTGTAATCCTGGAGTCCCACTGAACTGCATGGGACTGTGTGAGCAATACCTCTCTGCCCTGGTTTTCTGCATTCTCTGAACATAGGTGTATGTGTGCACATGTGCGTGCATGGACAGGAAAACTGGTCACACTGGACTGTCTGGTGTGAGCAGATCCAACCTTGCACCACCTATATCTGTCCTGCTTTCTCACACACATATATCATAATGAGAAGGAAACTGACATTTCTCTTATGTAGAGTGTGCAAATATTTATTCTATACATTTTCTCTGAAATAAAGCAGAGCAAATCAAGAGACTGTGACTGTAAATTTACATCCCCTTCCCCATGCCATAAAGATAAAAGCATTGTGCTGCTCTGTAATTACAGGGCCTCAAAGAGGAAAGTTTTATAATGGCAGTTTTCAGGCTCTCCGCTATTAAAATCCATGGCACAAAATGAAAGAACACAATTTTAAACAACTCTGAGCTTTTAATTCTGCTCTTTAGCAGTAGGAAAGAACTTATTTCAGAATTGTACTGAAGTGGTTGAGGGATATACACATATGAGGGTCACGCTATTTTTCGTGCTCCCACTGCTATAAAATCTATTTTTCGTATTTAAATATTAGTGATATTCTAAACTGCAGGACAGCTGCCAATCTAAAGGGTGCAAACTTTATAAAATAGAAACATCATTGATTTAATATAGCTAATTTATAGTTCTTAAATGCTACTTTCCTCAAATGCATGGGGGATGTCTTTGGACACATTTTAATTATCCCGAATGTCCTTTCTTGCTCTGTTCTATATTGAAATCTTCAAAATAAACAAACCAAGCTGACTGTCACTGTTCACCAAAGCCAACTAGTAGCTCAGTGTAACTGTTATGTCAAAGAAATTACCGTAAAACATATGAGGTTATGATTAGTGAAAGGCTAGTTTTTTATGTATTTCCTTTTGGAATAGATATGTAAAAGGCATGATTTAAAACTATCATTTTCTGTATGTTCATTAAATATTTGTTTAGGATTTGTCATTTCAAATGTTCATTTACTTGAATGTTTATTTTTTTAAAAAAAATCCTATACAGTAAGTTTTAATGAAAAGTTCAGAAGATTATTTAGTTTTCATAGATAGTATGATATTATATGCGATATGAAAGAGAGAGCAGGAAGGAGAACCTAGACATCTGAGGGAGTTTACCTTATAAGTAAGGAATCATGAATTCATAATAAATGCCTCATGCAGAGGAACCCTTACATTTTTCAAGCCACACGTACTAACACCCAAAGGAATTCTTGGATCCTGTTGGGGCCCTGCAGATTAGAAGACTGTCATATCATTTAATTAGATTTGAGAAGGGATAATGTCATCCTTTTATACTTCAGGGAACAAAAACAGGAAAGGGATTAATAGGAGAGGATGAGGGATTAAAAACAGTCTACTTTCCTATACCCCTTCTTTCTCTTTCTTGTTTATAAATCCTCAGCACTGCTCACCAGATGACTGACTACATCTCACCATAGCAAAGTGTATCAGTGGTATTTCATATGGCCACAGTCATATCAGTTTCTAAAATTCATAGCCCCTGGGATTATACACTTCTTCCATTGTTTCCACATGATGCAAGTTTCCCCACTCTTTTTAGAATAAGCTGTCTTGTCATTTCCAGAAAGACTTAAGTAAGACTTTAATGGCTCTCACATTTCAGACTGGATGACCTAGTGAGCTTGTATTGTTTGCCTTTCCCTGTTGAGAAAATGAAATAAAACTCAGGCTAGTGACCAAATATGTTCTCTTTGACATTTCTCTTGCAAGCAAAACAAGGTAATACTCCTGGGATTTGAACACTGCCAGGAGAGCAAAACTTCCAAGCTTTGTGGAAATAAAATACTAACACTATGTGTTCATTTCAACTATTTTGTATTTATCAAATCAGATATATCTAAGCTGTAGTTAAAATGGGAAACTTCATGTTGCTATTACCAATAAACACCATTAAAATTTCTCATTCAAATTGCAGTGATGAATCCAGAAACTCACCTCTCCCAAGTGCACTTTTGAAGGAATGTTATGAACTGTATCTCATTCAACTATAGAAGAGTGATATAATTCTTCTCAATGTATAGAATAAATATTTTGGACTGTACTCAGGAACCAGAATATTGCTGTGACCTTGCATTTTATAAGAGGGTAACTCAATGGGTGGCTTTGAGATGTTCATCTTGTGGTAATTATGCTGATTTATTTTACAGCATTATTTGAGAGTAATTAACCTTTCAAAGACAGTAAAGGAATGTGTGTATTAAGAGTACAGTGATCACTGCATTTTGCTGACATGTATGTGAAGACAAGGGTGAATGGCATCCTCTATTACTGTAGTAGTATTAGCAGTGGTATTAGATTATAATATTTTATTAACATTATTAACATTTCATAGCACAGAGAGGAGTGAACTATATTATATGGAGCTGCTTTTTGTTCTGTGTGTGCTATTGTTATTTTGTAGACTGAGAGACAATGACTACTACATAATCATATGGTGAACTTCATATGGTTGACTGGAGCTTGGTCTCCCACATCCCATTTGATTCCCTGACCCCTGCTCTACATTGGCTCCCTATCTCTTCCAGTGCCTTGGTTCCATCATGCGCAAACATGCATAAAAGTAGTCTTCTCCAGACATAGAGAACAATCATCATCGATCTGGCTGGATATTTCATTTGCTGTGTATGGACAGCATATGCATTCCTAACTTTTCCAGATTTCTGAAGGCTTTTAGGAAAGACATCCTCAATGGCTCCCTCTGCTTTCTCATGGCCATTGTCACCAGCTGCTATTGCTCATCCTCTTCCTTCTCATCATTGCTACCCTTTGCTGGTGTGACAAGCAGAGAACCAGTGAACAAGTAGGCAGTGACATCCACTGCACTTTCTTATTATCACAGTGAAGCAGGTGGCAGTGATGAAAAGCAGAAACAATTTCTTGGAGATTTGGTCAGTTGGCACCTCCTGGGGCATGAACTCTTGGCAAGAGCCCAATGTGCATACCTTTGACTGGCCCTGATTTTCATATAGATATGTGCAACTAGTTTCCCATCTGTACAGCTAACACAGAGCTCCTTTCTTTTTATTCAGTGCATAAGGTATGCAAATTGATTAAAACTGAAATAGTGCCTACCATCTTAGGCAAACTGAGTATCAACAAAATTTGGGTTATGCATTGCTCACAGAGCACAAAATATGTTGCATTAAGTGGATACACATCTGCAAAAAGATTTCCCAATTTGGCGAATTGGAAGTGGTTGAATGTGTTTGCCTGGGACCTTGAGCAAGGTTTCGTCTGGCTACTAGTTTCCCCTCCAACTCTCTGTAGATATTTCAAGCCTCTAGCATGGAAATCATAGTTGAATAAAACCTGGTCCCTGATAGTGGTTTTGTTCAGCAATGCGATATTCTCCATGTCTGATGTCAGTGCTCCAGCCAGGACACAGTTTTGTAAGGACACTAAACATGCATGTCCAAAAGCCTGATGTTTGAACCAGTTAGCTCATTATGACAAAGTATGTACATTTTAGAATAAAAAGTCAAGAAGCCTGTTCAGGTATCCAGCAAGATGCCAGATTACCATACACTGAATCATGCACTGTTCAGTTACAACACCATGCAGGAATCTACCACAATTTTAATCTCGCTTTAGGCCTGGTTTTGAGGCAGAAACTGCCTTGTGGGATCTTTGCAGAGAAGGGAGAAGTGTAGCCATGCTGGATCTCTTGGACCCTCAGTGGTTTTTGATACCATGAAGTGTCATAGCCTTCAGGATTTACTGCCTGAGCTGAAGCACAGTTTTATGGTGGCTCTGTTCCTGTTTCAATAGCTGTTTCTAGAAGGTCAGGCTGGTGGATTATTCCTGTGTTCCGTGGCAATTATGTCACAAAGTTCTGCAGGGTGCAATTTTATTCCTGCATGCACTTTATCATCTACATGATCAGTTCACCTGGCACTGATGTTATTTTCCCATTATTTTAATGTTTGATTTTAATTGGGGTTTTAGTATATTAATGGTCAGATGCTGTGGAGCTATTCTGTTCTATTTATTTATTGTAAGCTGTCCCAAGATGTTCTGTAGGGGATGGGATAGAAAAACTTTTAATAAATAAAATAAATAAATGCTTTCATTGCAAGCAGTTACCTAAAATTTGTGGGTCAGGTGTCATCAATAGGCAGATGACACCCAATTTTACCTTTCTTTTTCATCTAATCAAGGGGAGCCAGTAGATGTTCTTAATCAGTGCCTGAGCAGACTAGAGAACTAAATGGGCAACAACTGAAGCTCAGTCCAGACAAGACAGAGATATTATTATCAGGTGGTGTTTAACCAATTCTGCAATTATCATCTGCTTATCTTGTTCTTAGATCCACCAGTCAGCTGAGCCACAGGTGGCCTTGATGACTGGGAGCTGTCAGTTTAGATTGATATATGAGTTGTGATCCTAACCTGCAGTGGGACAGCTTGAAGGCATGTTAACCAGTCACCTCCCACTTGGATTACAATGCATTGTGCAAGGAGCTACCTTTAGAAATTGCTCAGAAACTCCCTTGATTTAAAAGAGAACTGGAATGACAATAACTGAAGCTAGTCAATATGCCTTGCCATGTGATGTTCTGCTTCATATCCACACTGGCTTCCAGCCCATTTCTGAATCCGATTCAAAATGATAGTGTTGCATGTTAAAACTTTAAATGCCTTGGGACCAGAATATCTAAATCAACATTTCCTCCTACATGTACCTGCTCAAACCCATATATCATCTCTGGTGGTCCTTGTTCAGTTGTTCCCATTGAAATAAATTAGGTAGGTAACCACACAAAAAAGGCCTTATCAGCTATGCACCCTGATTGTGGAATGCCATCTCTAGGAAGGCTTGCTCATCACTTACATTGTTATCTTCTTGGCAGTAAGCAAATAACTTTCTTTTCTCCAAGGCATGTTAGAGTTTTGTAGCTTTTATGGCTGTTTTTATAGAAGTTTATGAGTCCTGTGTTGTTTCTTTTCTTTTTTAATTGTATTTTACTCTTTCAGCATGTATAGCTTGATTTTGTATTTAGTTCTTTTAGCTTTTGTAATCCACCTAGAGAACATGTGTTATGGGGAGGATAAACAAATAAACACATGCAGCAAGCTTATGCTTTATCTTTTTCCTTTTCTTTTCAGTGATATGTAATACTCCTTATTTACATGTATGTTTTCAAGATTAGCCAGAAGGCACATGCTCTATAAAAGTAATGGAATCTTGAATGTAATAGACTCTTTTACCTTTAGTCTTAGTGTGGCATTGCTCAGGCTTGAATTGGCTGTACAAACAATATCATTAAAGTTCATGTGTTGCAGAAGTGGATATCCATAAACAGTCCTTTAAAGCTTACTGAAAATCTTGTCCCTGACACCACTGAAATGGTCTGCTTCTGAAGATACCGTAATTGTGATCAGAGCTGGCCCTGTCATTTAGCAAAAGATGGCTGCTTCCGGTAAATGATTTGGGACATTTTGAAAGCTCAACAAATTGTTGGTTCTTTAAGGTGCAGATTGATACATGCTTAGACAGAAACATATCCTCATCTCCCAGCATTCCCCAGGGAGCAGGGCCTTTTTGCTTTCTAACATGCACACTTCACTGTGTACTGTCTCTCTCCTACAAATTGCCTCCATGGTTTTCTGCCCACTGGCACAACCCCAAATTCAAAAGTATGTTGGACAACGAATGAAGAATATTCTTCTCAAATATTTGAAACATGTCAATAAAATACAGAATTTATTGGCATGATTGTGAAATATATTCTGAAGGAAAATACAGGCATTCTTGCAATGTGGTTTACACAAGAGTTGATGCAAGCAACCAGTGTGCCATAGGGCTGAAGTTAAATGTTCATATTACAACATTTTTTCTCACATATTTGTATTCCCTTTACAAATTATTCCCAGAGAGTAAGCCTCATGGTTATCTTTTAATTAAAAAAGTTGTCTATAGTATTTTTCTGTTAGAATTAATTTTATGGATATTGATTACAAACTTTTCCTTGTTTCAGAAAAAAACATTTGAAATCACAAAGTCTTATAACAGCATTACCTTTCTCAAAGTTTTATCAGCCCATCAGACCTAAATAAAATCCAGCAGATTATGTAGGAGATATCTAATCACTATACCAGGGACTGCCTTTGTCCTGCTCTTCATTATTCTTTAGCATCACGTATTTATGGATACCTGGTGGTTCATTTTTATGATAATGATGATTTTTAACTTAAGTCTCTGTTTTGTTTCTTTCTCCTACTTCTTAAGGTTATTCTGTTTTCAGTTCTTGTAGCATACCACAGGTTTTCTGGTTGTTGAGCGTCAAGGGGAAAATAGCAAAAATATTTGTGTTGACTTCAGAATGCTGCAGATTAAGAGCAGATGTATTCCCAGAGCATGTGTTTTAACTTTCATTGATGTGCTCTGAAGAACAGTCTCTAAGCCAGGAAGTGCATCACATTTACTAATTGTGGACAGTTTGGCAGATGGAGAACTAAAACTAATGTTTTTTTTAATGTTTTATTACTGTAAGCTATTTGGTTCCTCCTCCCAAACTGAATATATCTGGTGCATTAAACATGCAGATCAGTTGTATATACAGTATATTGTTGTATTATTTGCCAACAGAGTTGTCCTCATGGTTTCACTTTGCTCACAGGGTCAAATCAACAGACATATATATTCTTTTTTCTACCAATGAAAGAGAGGACAGAAGTTGTGTTATGTTGCCTACTTCACATTTCTGAATTCTTAAAGGAATCCTTACTGTAGCATGTATGGTAATCGACTGAACGTCTTGCCTAATGGATTATTTATTTATATTCATCACAGTCAATCCTTTCTGTTCCTGTGATAGAACTGTATAAAGTTGTCCCTAAAAGTGACAGACGGTTCTCTGCTTCATTCTCCTGCCTCTTTCCTCACATTTTAAGTAAGTGACTCATGTAGTGCTGGAAATGTCTTCAGTCAGCTATCTTAAACATGCATTTCTGTTTTAAGAGGGGCTTCAACCTGATACTGCAAGTAAACTTGATCACTCCATATCTATTTAAATCAGAGTGTGTGTCTTTTCCTGTCAACTCTGCATTATCTTGCTTGAAACCTGTTGCTTTTCAGCAGTGGGTGGGGCCAGAGCCCAAAGTGGGTGGGTTTGAAAAAAACTAGAACAAAGTCTGCATTGAACTAGGTCAAAGTCTGCATGGAATTAGGCCAATGTCCTCATGTGACCTTCAGACTGCAACTTTTCCATTGCAGCATAACTAGCCATTCTAGTATTTTATTAGAACAACCAGTATGAGAATTCTGCCCTGGGATGCAATCAAGATTTCTTGGAGAAAGTGAATAATTGCTATGAACTTCCAATGGGAAGTGGCTTGCAATTCTAGTTTTCCCCCAGCTATGTTTCTGTCTGCTGAAATGGAGTGTGAATGAGACTAAGATTAGTGCAATTTCTGAGGCACTCACAATTTAAGGAGGCCCAAGAATATGCAATATTTTGTTTAAAGAAAAAAAGAAAAAATGAAATTCATGTTTAAACATACATAAAAGTTTGAAAAATTGTGACATCTAAAAACTATTATGCAACAGTATCTTTTGCAGGCTGAAGACATAAAACACCCACAGCCACAGATCCTAGACCTGTTTACTTGGATACTTCACATTGGTGAGATTTAATATTCTACATAAATATACCTTATATACTTAGCATTGCAAGTGCACTGTTATAAAGCTGTAAAACAACAAGAGTTTGTATTCTTTCTGGGCATACCTCCACTGAGCAAATATGTACAGTTAGTATTTCCTTTTTTCATGATGGAAGAACTAATGGCCTCCAACCTGGAAGTTCTTCCCAGATCCCAGATGTGTGCAGGTCAGTTACTCAATGTGTTTGTATGCACATGCGTGTGTAGTAGAAAATAGTGACAGAGATATTACCTTCCGTATTACTTTTACAAGGGGCCAATTTTAAATGAGTTAAGTCATTTAAAATATTAGTTAACTTGTACAAAGAAAGTATATGTGAGCGAATCTGTGTGGCATGTGATTTCTTGTATCTGATGAATAGAACTTGCATCTGATAAAAGGGTATGTTACAAGGTTAGTCCTTATGGAGCTGTAAGAGCCTATTGTTTTGTTCTGTTCTACATGGAAGAAGTCCCCTCCTGGTGTTAATCTTGGATATAAATATGATTCAGTGGAGAAAAATTTTATTCCCTGTGTGTTTAAAATACTTTGATTTTATCATTTACTGTTATATAAACAAATATACAAAACTTTTCTTATTTTTTGCTTGGAATAATTGTCATATGTTCTCTGTGGTGGAAGAAATGGAAATCCAGTGGAGAGGACAGCTGATCTCTTCCAATCATAAATATGGATCAGACATTTAATACATTTATTTTAAAATTGCTTCACATGTTCAGAGGTAATATATACTTGGTAATATATCTAATTTAGGTCATAACTAGCACAATTCTATGCGTGTATACTCAGACATAAGCCCCATTTTGCATTCCCAGGTAAGTGTGCAAAAGTTGAAATCCTATACAGACCTGGGAGTAAGTCCTATTGGATGTGGCATCAGAGCTCCGTTTCAGGCATGTCTGAAAGGCTGTAAGTTTTGAACCTGCTCTGCATCATGGGTTAACTGTGTACTAACAACAGTCTTGGTAATGCTTCTTCATACTAGTCCTCAAGGGTTTCTGAGAGGTGAGGGAGGTAAACTCAGTTCACTGATGAAGAGTAAGTAGATCAAATCTGTCTGTCAAACATAATAAATGATGGCCCATCCGCCATTATGGAAACTCCTAACTCTGTTCCAGCTACTATTCCCACTTCTGTATTTTTCAAAGTGTCTACTCTTGATCATACAAAAGTCTTGCATTTGATAAAGAAGATTTCTAGGCTTGTTCATAGCATGTTCTTCTTATGGTACTGCAGTATGTATTTCACCTAATAACGGAATGATAAATTGCATCCTAGAACCTGAATATAGTTCTTCCTATATTGGATAACTTTTCTTCTACATATGTCTTAAAGACTCATTACCTCTGTGGGCACTTGGAACATACCATTTTCAGTAGTACTCTATTCTTTGCAGGTCTCCCTCCTACATTTTGTATGGTTCACTCCTTCAGTTTTGGCATTCAGAAAAGTCTTTAAAAACCTTTCTCGTTCAAATGGGTTGTAACTGATGGTTTTTTATTATTGACCATGCAGCTAAAAATGGTTATAGTCTATATTTTAGTATTTCTTATTTTAGCATTTTAAAATTTCATTTTTAATGTATTTATATTGGGCAGAAGCCAACAGGGCTCTTAGGCCTCTGCCAATTTCCCCCCCTACAAGCTGTGAGGCCCATCAATTCCATTTGTACAACAGGACCCTCCACTTAGGCAATGAAGTTTAACACACCCTATAGGAACTCCCCATGATGAGCAGAAAAGTTTATAAGAGGTTTTAGACTTCTGTACTGTTGTCGTGTTTGGCCTTTTTTTAAAACAACTGTCATTTTAAAATGATAATGATTTGTACTAACTGACCTGTTTTTATTTTATTGGAGTATCTTTTCATAGTGCTCCTACTGCTAGTTTTAATATATTAATAATAGCAATAAGTAACCATGTGTAATAGCAACATGGTCTTGTAGAAAAATTGGAAGTGAGGGCAGATCTTTGGTGGGAATTCCCAAGCCTTGTCCCAAGTCCTTCCAGTTTTCTCTGGTAGAATGGAAGGCAGGAATCACTTTTTGATAATTTCCCCTCTGGCAATTGCTTCCTATTTTCCCTTCCCAAAGATGGCTGAATTGTGAATGTGGGGAGGAACCCAGCCATTCCAAGGTAGGACTGCATCGGGAAGGCATAATTGATTTGATTCACACTCTAACTTGGTACCTATCAATTACTTGTGTTCCCCCAAAAGGTAACATGTACCCAAACTTCTTGGCAGGCCCATCCCCCACCCCCACTTTGCTTACAAAACTACTGGATTTGATGTGACTACAGAATCAGCCAACCTTCCTTGCTTTAGGTTAGGGGAAATACTTTATTTCTCCCATGACCACCTCTATATAGCCGGTCTTAACAAGAGATAAAAGAACAAAACAGAGGTACAAAGAGACGATCAGCAACGTTGCCTGTATACTTTAAGTTATAAACAATATGTGAAAATTCCAATTCAGCAAAGAGATTTAACCATTCCAGAATGGTTTGTTTCTGGTTTCTCCCTTTACCTTTCTAAGTCTTTAATTATCCTTTTAATTGCCTTTGTATGCGCTAAAACAAATGTTAATTAACATTTAATGTTTTGTTTCCGTTGTTAAAATACGCAAACAAACATGAAAACGTTCCTCAGGCCGAGAACCTGGGCGGGCTCGTTTGTGGCACGGCCTCAAACAAGAGCGCGGCGCCTTCGTCTCTGGCCCAACAGGAGGCGCCGGCGAGCTAGCGCTTAGTGCTGGCTGTCTTGGCCTAGGATGGGTCGGTCTGGAGCGGAGCTTTGGGAAAGTGACACAACAAGCGAGTAGGCTGAGAGGAACCAGAGCGCGCTCGGAGCGGGAGGCGGCGGCGGAGGCGGCAGCCACCTGGAGGACAGCTCCGCAGTGCAACGAGGGCAAGGGACGGGAGACGCAGAAAGCAGCGGCGCCAAGAGCAGCTCGCTCGAGCGTCGGTGGTTTCCTGGATGTGGGAATATGGAAGGCGGACGAAAAGCCGGCTCAGGAATGCAGCGGCAGCTCCGGCCGGGAGGCTGGGAGAGCAGCCCTTTCTTCCTCCAGCTGCTCTTATGGCTGCACACGCGGAGCCTCGCGGAACCCGCAGCCCCAGGTAAGCGAGGCCGCCGACGGGTGTCTACGGCGAAGGATGCGCGGGCGGAGAAAGCTCCTCTCTCTTTTCCGGCTCCCTTATCGGGCTTTCCTCTCCTCTTCCTCCGGGCGCTCGGCTTAGCCGTGACGCTGCACAAGCCTGTCGGGGCTGCTTCTCTTCCCCGCGTCTGTCTTTCCTATCCAGTTGCGAAGGGCCGGTGGAGGTTTGCTGTTAGAGCTGCTGGAACGAAGCTCTCTGTAGTCAAGTTCGGTTGGAGTCGGGTTCCAGCGCTACCGGACTGCCTGTACGAATTGATTTTGCCACGTCAGGTCCCACTAACTTTTTCCATTTAGGCGGCAATCTTGCACTGGCATGGAAAAAAGCCCCAATGAGCTCTGTGGGAAGGACGTGTCGTATGCGGGTTGTGCGTTATCGGGCGGCCGGACTTGGATGGGGCTTGACCAGAGCCGTCACTCCGCATCGCCCGAGGGATTAGCCTGGCAGTAACATAGGAAGAAAGGGTACCCCTGAAGATGCGCGGAAAGCATTTCTTTTTATACTGACGGCTCGCGCCTTCCTATTCCCTTTACCAGCCCAGTCTAAGATTAGGGAACGTGGCATTTAGGGCAGGGTTGAGAGCAAGTAAAAAAGGAATTATCTGTTCCTTGCTCTAGTAGGAAGTACGGTAGACCATTCTTGACCGACACCTCCGAACGCCGTTCAGCCTTGGCCTCCTTTCTCTTGCTTTCTCTCTGAAGTCTGCCGGCCGAATGTGCGGGGCGTTATTTGTTCCTTTACTGGAAAAAGGTGAGGTTTCAGGGTGGTCGTGGCCGCTCCTCTGCAGGCCTACTTGAAAGCCAATTCTAGATGTGTTGATTGTGCTTATTCCATGATCAGAGAGCGGGGGAGGGGGAATACTTTGTACACGCTCAGAGCAAACTTGGTGCTCTTTCCTATGAGCATTGAAAACCGAATACGAGGCTAAGTGGGTCCGTTCAAGCGAAACCGTCTACAAAGGGCGTGCTTGGCTATTGACTTAGTACTTCTAGCCTTGCGTCCAGCAATGGGGGTGAGGGGTTATTGGAGGGGAGCGCCGGCTGCAGAGATGCTGCTCTTTCGAATTCCATTGGCCTTTCCTGCTTGTTTGGCTGTCTTTCTTTCCTTCCTTCCTTCCTTTGCAAAGA
The DNA here is from genome assembly GCF_004798865.1 of Varanus komodoensis. Lineage (NCBI taxonomy): Eukaryota > Metazoa > Chordata > Lepidosauria > Squamata > Varanidae > Varanus > Varanus komodoensis. The sequence continues at coordinate 10,089,725 of NW_025335587.1, forward strand.
CTTTGCATTTTGTGTTGCACGAATTTGGAGGTCAGTGCGTGAATCTGAATAAACAAAAGTCCGGAGCTCGCCAAATGTTTACTTTAGCTCTTCCACGTTTTCACAGTTTGCAAGAGCAGAGCTCAGTGAGATCTGTGCATACTTTTCTTCAGCAGCCTCTGCAGAATTATTTGGTTAGTTCAAGCTGACTTGTGGATTCCTAAGCATTACCTGAATTGGCATGTTTAAAAAGAAGAAAGCACAATGACAAGATATAAAGTCAGGCTAATAAGGCAAACCCTGGCCTTTGTTTTCATGCTGGGAAGTCTTTAGCCCCCCGCCCCGCCCCGCCCCGCCATTCTCGGCTTGGGCTGGGACAGAAAGGGAGGATGGGTTGCTCCAGTGGATTCAGTTCAATTGTTCTTTAAGAAGGGGCATTTGAAAAGTTAATTGAGGTAACTGAGTTTGGGAACTGCAACAGTGCTGAAGTTGACATTAGAAGAATGGAGGATCATCTAGTAAGGAACATCTACTGATAACATAGTATCTTGCATCACATTTGATTTCTGGAGTTCTTTAGAGCTGATGCCACCCCCCCCCCATCTGTATTTGCAGTAGTGGAATAAGAATGTAACTTACACAGTACCAAAAATAACTTGGAGTCGCCACAATTCATTGTTGGTTGGAAACTTTGTGGAAAGATGTGTGCTTAGGATTCTGTATGAGCTAATCTGGTACATATCTATTCAGAAGTAAATTCCATTGACTGCAAGGGGACTTACTACCAGGTAAACAGGGACAGAATTGCAGCTTCATATAGTGTTCACCCAAATTGCACGTGGGAGCAGTTGTTAAGGCTGCATATTTGTGTCATAGGAACAGATATGACTGATACTATTCTGGCAGCCATATGAGCACATGTTAGCTACAACACTCATCAATTGCAGTAATTAAACCAAGAGGTCACCAGAAAGAACAGCTGCAACTGGCAAAAGGCCCTACATGCCGTTTACATCACCTGGGCCTTAATTATATCACTGGAGCTTAAAAACACCCCAAGCTGCCAATCTGTTTTTCCAGAAGGAATGCACCCACATGCACAATAGAATGAATGCTGATTCCTGGTGCTTCTGGACCTGTTCATCCTTTGTCTGTCCCATTGCTCTCCTTTCTCTACTCCCTGGAGGCAAGTACCTGTTTTATTTTTTGATCATGTTGTAGAAGACAATACACTTGATGCCACTATATAAATAATATTAACACTATTATGAATTAACACACTATAACTATCCTGCAGTATCCATAATTGCAGTCTACCCTTTCAGTCAAAGGCAAGGTGAAGCATGTAATCTGCATTACTGATTGTTAGCAAAAAGAAGTGTCACTGATGGTTAGCTTTCCAGAATACTGTGGAAAACAAGATACTAATTGTGGATATGTGTGTGTGTGAGAGAAAGGAGATTGTTGAAAGTTATAGTTGTGACATCCAGTTCACTTATCATGTACACTGCTCAGTTGGTTACTCTGTTCTGGATGGCTGGCATCTGAATGTGTGAATGGCCCTCACTAAAAAGCATTGTGTGAGGTCATTTGAGCTAGTTTGAAAGGTTTAGCTCTGATGTGAAATCTGTATCATTCACACAAGAATGTTATCACTAGATACAATAATCACCAAGTAATGAATTTACAATTTTGTACCACTATTGATAGTTGTGAAATTGTGGGACACGGTTTCACATAAAATGTGTTTGCACTGAAATGAAAAATCCATCTCAGTAAAATCTTACTGCAGAATTAGGCCTATCATACTTCTCTTGGGAGAGAGAGATTTATCTGTTGATAATGAGTTGCATCTGTGAGTTGTATTATTAACTCCAGATGTATAATATAAAAGAAATCAAATGCCCCTTTCAGCCTTCTTTTACTTCAAAAGTATTCAAAAGCAATGCTCCAACCACCACCACCCAAAAAAAAAAAAAAAAAAAAAAAAAAAGATTCCTGAATTTAATGATTGCAAATTATTGTAGTAAAACATTTCAGGTCAGATCAGCAATGTTGTGAATCTTTGTAGGGAAAAATGTGTTCTTTGTAACTAAATTTGATGACAGGACTCATCTGTTTTACATGTCTCTACAACTGTGACTATAACAAAAAGGGTTAAGTCAGTTTTGTAATTATGCAGTCAATCTTTATAGTCCAAATTTAAGAGTGCCAAAAATAAGAACTACTTATAAATTATAGATGTTGTAAACTTTTCCTTATAGGATTGCAACAGACATTGACACAATCCATGGGAATCCAAAAACTGTTGATCTACTCCCACCCTCCTCCTGTCCCTTAAATTCATACCATTTTTCACCTTAGCCACTTTCCTCCAAACTGAGAGCTTTCACCCATGTTTCCCAAAGGTAAGCAGCCATGAGGGAGATTCCAAAAGTATTTTTCACTTATGCACTTGATCAGTAACTACCAAGTTATGCAACAGTAATGAGAGCATGATATGCCAAAGAGGAAAGGTGCCTCTGCTCATACTAGAGGAAAAGGGATTAAAAACTATTTGCCTATGTTTTCATTTGTCTGGGTGTGAATCGGTGGCTGGAGCCAAGGCTGACCCTCAGTAGCTCACTTAGTTCAAAGAATAAACTCTCTTGCCACATTTTTGCTTTCTGACTTAAATCTGAGGATAATGGATACTAAAATCTGCTCCCACTAAACCAACTTCTAGATTATGAGAAATGCAATTGATGCTTCAACCACTTGTTGATACTGAAATGGATATTCCAAGTAAATTGGGTCATTTCAGCGAGTCCTACTACAATACGAAATACATATAAATTCTTTTGAACTCTAGAGTTCTATGTATTATGATATCATAGAAAAGTAGAGTTGGAAGGGGCCAGAAGGCCATTGGGTCCAACCTCCTACTTACTTTAGGGCTCTGAGTTAAGCCATCCGTCTTGGATAGCCGTCCAATTGCATCTTCAGTGCCTCTAGTGTAGCAGAGCCTACAACCTCCCTTGGTAATTGGCTCTATTGGAGTACTGCTCTAACAGTCAGGAAGTTCTTCCTGATATTCAGCTGGAACCTGGCTCTGTGTAACTTGAATGGGATATTCCATGTACTGTGCTCTGGGATGATAGAGAAGAGATCCTGTCCTTCCTCTTCATGACAGCTTTTCAAGCACTTCTGAAGTCCTTTCACATCTCCCCTCAGTCTTCTCTTCTCCAGGCTAAACATGCCCAGTTCTTTCAATCTCTCCTCAAAAGGCTTTGCTTCCAGTACCAGGATTACCCTATTGCCCTCCTCTGAACCTTTTCCAGCTTGTCATTTTCTTAAAACTGTGGTACCTAGAACTAGACATAGTACTCCAGAAGAGATGAGGCTGAATCAGTGCTGAGTAGAGGGGAACTAGTACTTCACAGGATTTGGAAGTGATACTTCCATTAATGCAGCCCAAAATAGCATTTGCCTTTTTTTGCAGCCACATCACATTGTTGACTCATATTCAGCTTGTGATCTACAACAATTTCAAGATCATTCTCACACTTCTAAAATTGGTTAGCCAGCGTACTAATACTGAACTCAGGAGATGCAAGAAGCCCAGGAAATCTTGAATTGGATTCCAGTTATCCATCAGCAACACCCTATGAGTGGGAAACCCTTCAGAGAAGTTTTCAGATCTGAGGTATGCCAAGAGAGAAGGAGAAAACTGCATTGGACCACTGGGCACCTGCTAATGTGGCACTGGATTCTGCTTACTTATTTACAGTATAACCCACCCTCCTTCTGAGAAAGGTCAGGAAGGCAAAGATGATAGAGGTGTCCAATTGAACTAGGCAACCTAGTTAGATTGTATAATTTCCATGAGTCCCATCCAGCAAGGTCAATTGTCAGGGCTGATGGGACTTGATTCAAAATATCTGGAGGGTGTCTACTTGTCTACAGCTGCAAGTTTCCATTTACATTTGAACACTTGACAGGAAACAATAGCCAATGCTGATTGCCTGGTGAGTGTATATCCACAATGCATGTGTTTGATCACTGTGATGTTGGGTTTGTACTTTGCATTTTATTATATCCTTACACTGCCCTTAAGCATACTGGCTGAATACAAGTTTAAAACTTGAGCCTTAGACTTAAGCTCCTCCTTCAATCTGGTGCCCTCCAAATATTTTGGACTGTAATTCCCAATGGCTGTGTTGGCTGGGAATGATGAGAATTGTAGTCTAACACACCTGGATTGTATCAGGCAGGGTAGGGCTGCTACAATTGCTCCAGCATGCTGGATCTTATTTTTATAATGTGTCATATGTTTAATATTGGGATGCAAGTTGCAATACTGTACTGGGAATACAAGTCTCAGTTAATGCGAAAAAACTCATCTATAGGGGAGGTCACACTGCTGATCTTATATAATTATCCTGTGTTGTTCTTTTCATGTGGGAGGATAAGTAAATCTCACTTATTAGGCTGGGAAGAAGGAACCCTTGAAGCTGGAATATGTAAAAGCCAAAAAATGTGTTTTATCTTTTTCTTAGGAATTTCTTTCATAATTCATCAGTCTAAAGATCTAAACATTGAATTCAGTAATTAGATAATGCTCTGCTGTGTCTTTACATTTAACATTACTATCACTTTTCTTGCAAAATGCTATGACCCAGCTGTCTCCTCAGAGACAAGCTTGGATTGTTTACTTTGATTCCAAGCATTCCTACACAATTCTTTTGTAAGTGCTCAAAACACATTTCTCTGTTTGACTGTGCATTCTGTTTTTCATTTGATAGTTGACCAAAGCAGGATGCAAAGGTAGCATTGTCAGTGAATGGTTCAGTAAACACAATACTCTATAGTCAAGGGTTGTTGTTAATTATAGTGTCTGATGGATTATCATGTTGTCTGAACCCAGTAAAGATAGCAAACCATGGTGAACTACTTAAAATTCATAACCCAGGAACAAACCATGGGTTCTTTTCATGGGTTGTTCGTGCTAACAAGCCATGACTTGTTAGTGCAGCTGAGTTCAGACAACACGTTAACCCATGTTTCAACAACAGCCCACTGTTCAACAGCAACTCACACTTAGCTGTTTAGTGTGAGTCATGTTGTCTGAACCCACTCCTAGGCTTCTTGTGGAGATCTTCTCAATGGCAGCTGGTAGTTGGTTCTTTTGTCCTCCATTATGGGAGAATTCAAGAAACGAAGGGGGATAATGGAAAAATAAGCTGTCCTTCCCCCTTTGCCTGTGCAGTTCCTCAATAGGCATATATTCTTTGATGGCAGGTGTCATTGTTCTTAGTTTTCATGAAATGTAGGACATTGATACTCTTTTTCAGTGCCTGGTAAAGACCTTTTTATTTAACCATCATTTTAAGAATTAAGGATTTTAGATGTTTTAAGTTTACAGTCGCATTTTCATTTTTTTTAGTTTTGCAGAATATATTGTTATGTTTTGCTTTGTTATTTATTGTTTTAATCATTGTACTATTAGATTACGATATTAATTATTGTAAACCATCGTGAGATGTTTTATTGGGAAGGATGGGATAAAAATGTTTTAAATGAATAAAATAAATACATTCCTCTGCCATTAAGGAGTAGGGCCTTCTCTGCTGTGGTGCCCAGACTCTGGAATGTACTCCCCGGAGAGGTACGCCTGGCACCAAGTTTATACTCTTTTCGGCGCCAGGTCAAACCTTTTTATTTAAACAGTATTTTGAACATAGTTTTTTAGTCTTTCTGTTTGGTTTATTGCTTTGTTCTGTTTTATTGTTGAAATTGATGTTAATTGTCCTTTTAAATTTTGTAAGCCATCCTGAGATCTTGTATAATAGGACGGCATACAAAAGCTTTTAATAAATTAATAAATAAATAAAATGATAGGACACAGGCATTTTTTCTGTGACTACACTTTCTGAAAATGCATAGCTGGCCATAGTTCTCCAACAAATTTATTCACATATCAGGTAGTTACATAGACCAAACCATGAATCTGTGAGTGAATGCTTTAGCATACAAAAAATCATCATGTATGAAGTAGCCCTTAATATGCTACTTTTGTAAAGGAAATGGCTTGGTACCTTTGTGAATGTTGCCCCATTCTTTTCTCAGTGGTTCTGCAGAGTCAAAATCTCTTCTCCAGATGCAGATGTATATCTGTCAGTATTTCAAAATCTCAAGCAGGTGGAATTCTGCTGTTTCCATTGACCTAGCAGTCTTCCTATCAAACCCCTTGTCCATGACCCTTAAATCTTCACCCCTTGACCCATGCTGGGGGGTAACTCCAATAAAGCTAGATGGTATTTTACTAGCTGCACTGATTTGTATCACATTTGTAAGTGTTAAAGTGAAGATACAGGGCCACTTCAAAGTGGCAATTGCTAGGTTACAAGACTTTGATCTGCTATTTCTAATGTTTATTTAAATATGTTCTCTTGCAACCCTTAATTGCTAGGAAACCCAAAGAAGAACTACCCAGTTATTAATTCTTCATGAAAAATGGATCAAAACAAATGAAAGCGAGACGACGAAGGTCAAGGGGCAATGCCAAATACCTTATCAGTAGGCATTGGCTGGTCAAAGTCACTAGTCCTGTAGAGAAGCCTAGAAAGGAATGCAACAGGAGAATGGCCTTAGGCCATATTTTCCAGTGAGGAAGGCAGAAGGTGCAGAGCAGGCAAACAGATTTGCTGTAGCAGTGGGAATTCTTGCCTCCCAAACCTGCTTCAGTGAGCCAAAGGATTTGTACAGGAAAGACTTTTCCTCTCTTCTTTTCCTTTGTGTTCTTGCTCCCTGGGGTTGGCATTTTATGCTGGTGCAAAAACATGGCAATCACTGCAACATTTTGGCTGCCTGAGGAATATTGGAACTTATAGGGCTAAGCATGCATAGGATTGTGTCGTAATTACATCTTGCCTTCCTGCCCAATAATGACTGTGTAACTAAAGTAGTCCTATAGTTACATGCTACTTTAATAAATTTATTTGGGGAGATCAGTGGTGGTTTATGTACTCATGAAAATATATGGCCAACTTAAGTTAAACTTTCTGAAGCAAGAGTTAGACATTTGAAAATTGCTTGTGAGTCTGGACAAAAATGTCTTGCCTGAGTTGTGACACTGGATACTGTTTTTCAGACAGGCAGAGAAATGCAAAAGCCATCTGAGGCTCTGAAAACCTCACAGTTGAAAAAGCTTCAAAACCCCTTAACTAAAAGCAGGTGCAGATGTTATCTTGCATACCAGGAATATCGATAAAGTTGCTTAATGCAAAATAAAAGCAATAGCTTTGTGAAATTGTTAAAATAAAAACCAATCTCTTGTCACTGTTAGCCTACTGCACGGTCTAGTTGGGTCTGGTCCACAAAAAATTAGGCCATAATAAATGTGTTCCTCTTTAAGGTATCTCAGGGCATACTGTTTTTTTTTTATTCCCACAGTCCAAAAAGGCTACCCTCCTTGAAAATGTACTGGTTAGTTAGGAAAGCTAATAAACACTGCCTTTTTTAGCACTGAAAAATCTTGGTTTTTGAGGCATGTTGTCTGTCCTTATTAGGACATTTTTAAATTTTCTGGTCTTGTAAGCATTTGAAGTAGAAAGACCTTTGCTTCATAGCAGAAAGAGAACCATTAAGGTAATCAAGAGCGTGTTAGACCAGAGGGGGATGTCCACACCATCCTTTTTGAGACAACATGCTATAGTGAACCTTCAGGATATATCAAATGACTAAAGGATTCCACCACCCAAATATAATCTTATTCCACCCTGAATATTCCCCTAGTAAATATTTCATAGAGTTATGGCACTGGCCAGATGTCATGGGAAGATTGAATGATAACCGTTGTGAATTTTTAGAGCATTATATTGTGGCAGGACAAGATGGCACCTCAAGATACCTGCCTTCTGCAGTGATTGCCATGTTTTTGCATCAGCATAAAATTCTCTAGATGGTATCAAATTTTCACTCTTTCTTTTCCCTACCCTATTACTAACATCTAGTGCTCAGGACCAGAGGACATTTTTGTTGCTTCTAGTCCCTGGAGCAGGTGCAGAAATAGAGAGGCTCTCATTTAAGGTAGCTCTTCATTTTATTTGAAATACTTGATTTTCATACTTTCTAAGATTCCAGAACACATTTCTAAAACAGTTGTTATGTTCTAACTGCTTGGCATCTTATAATTGACATAAAAAGTTTGAATATTAGATTTCTAGCAACCTCATAATCCTTCAACTCTATGTTTGGATAACTTTATCAAGACCACCCAAATTTTCTAATAAAGGTATTACCCAATTGTTTTTTCCTCATGGTCCAGAAATTTTGGACTCTGGACTTAATGAATATAATAAGCAGAATATGTAAGAAAGAGTGGCAGTTTATTCTCTCATTTAAAAAAGTTGGTGCCTTCATCTTACACTCCCTATTAATCTGCTAAGGGACAAGTTCTGAGAACTCTTAGTAACTGCAGGGCTACTGAGTTTAGAGAGAAGAAGCAGACTTGTATTAAGGTAGATGATGACAGTGGGGACAGCTTCAAAAGTCCAGGCCATAGCTCACAAAATCCAGGTACCTACACTGAGGTGAGTCTCACTAACACTGCCTATGCTTGAACAAGTGAGAAAATGCTTGTTCTCTCTGTCCCAGCTATTGTACATTACAGTAGTGACTGTCTCCCATGTGTCATAAGCACCTGCCCTGCACACCCGTTTTTCTTTTCAATCACTTCCAAGCTCAATGATGCATCTTTATTTTAAATATTGCTGTATCATCCATCTTGTAAACCCTTGAAGGCAATATACAAGTGTGAAGGGTCAACTGGACTTGCCACCTCCTACCTCATAGCCAGCCAAGAGGGTTGCGCCATGGGTAGTGAAGAGACAAAAAAGCCAGCTCCTGGAATGTCAAGACCTTAAGTAACAGGGTGTTGGGTGGGGGAGGCATGCACACCGGCAAACACTGAGCATCCGGGTGTGCAGTTGCTTTCCCCAGGAGGAAACCCCTGGAGGAGAGGGCAGAGGCAGGGCAGTGTTGGAGGGTTAAAGAGGAGACATAGGAGACCAAGGAGGAGGACATGGAGGCAGGCACAACGGAAGAAAGAGGAAAGCTACAGCAGGAAGACAGAGGTAGGAGAGCGGTACTCAGGGCAGAAAAGGAGCTTAACCCCTACAGTCTGGGGCAGAAGCAGAGGTCTAACGGTGGGCACAACTCACCTTTTCACCCTGGGAAGGGACAGTCTGTCAACGGTTGCAAAGGTGGAGAGAAATTGTATATGCACATACAAACATGTTATAGAATTGTAATGACTGGGGTCTTGGATGTTGAAAACATCTGATAAACCCAGGGAGGATTAAGCCTTCCCTGAGCAAATCCTCATGGGAGGAAATTGCATTGCAATTTTCTTCCCTGCCAAACTTTTTTCAAGTTTTCTTTTTCTTGTTGGTGTTGATGTGGGTCAGTACCAGATCTGGCATTTGGCTTTTCCATAGAGAGAGAAAATTTCCATTAGATTATGAAGAGTCAAAGCTCTGTATATTTTTAGCTTGTGGGCCTCAATTGATTTTAAGGTCAGCTGATTAAAATATTGAAGATTTAAGGTGTATTGCTTGACAATATTTTGAACCATTAAGCTAGCCTGCTTAATTCTGCTTCCTGGTGTCCTGTACTCTCCATTGCCCAGTCATTCAGAGTGTAAAGACAGAACTGTGGATATGGGGCAATAGCCATGCTTCTGGGATTCCTCAGTATGGACCAACTTCCTCCAAGGGATTTATGTCAGTGCACATAATTTTGTACTTTTGATCATTTCTTCAGGATTTATAGCATACTATTTCTGAATGGTTTGATGTGGGTTGCAATGTATTTGACTTAGTGAATTCAGAATAAAGGATTTTCAGCATTGACTAATATCCACTATGTATGTTTATCCTCTTTTTGTTTCTCTCTGTTTGGGCCCTGTGGGCCATTTCAAATCTAAATAATGAGCTGGTAGTCTTTACATAAGGACTTCAGCACCCTTGTTTCATTCAGGGTTAGTTTTAGGGTATGTTTGAGAGGGTCTTAAAGTTAAGAACTGACTACTTCAGTGTGAATCCTTGAGCTGTTTTTCTTTCTTGCTGATGTGAAGAGGTGGGCTTTTTGCATTCTTTGATCATCTGAATTTGTTCAGCTGTTTCTAAGCAACTATTATCCAGAGCTCATTACAGGGTGATGCTTTTGAGATTTGTTCACATGTTTTAGAAGACTTTTTCAATATTTCTAAAGCCAAATAAAAGAAAATACTCAAAATATGAACAGTGTTCCAGGGAATGACATTACAACAAATAATGTGTCCCACTTTTGGTTAGCTATTGCCTAAGTATAGAAAGTGTTCCTTTTCCAGAGCGTGGTTCATTGTCAGTACTGCCACTCTTGGAATTACTTGAGATAATTCTGTAAAATGCTTAAAAGACCTAATGGTAGCAAACCAAGGAAGAGTTTTAAGTGTGTGTCCATTAAATCTAATTAGTTAAAGGTTAGGCTTACACATGTTACCTGTCAAAGGAATGGTAAAGAAACATTCAGATCATTAGGATAATACATTGATATGTCACCCATGAAGTTCTTATTTTGTTAAAGGACATGGCTGAAAAAGAACATGGTTTGTTACTGTTATATTATTAAACATAACAAACAATTTTATATTTAATTATATTATTAAATAGAATTAACTATTATAATAGTAATAGTTTAGTTTGTTAATATTATAATACTGCTATATTTAGAGCAGTGTGGTGTGGCGATTAGAATTTTGGACCAAGCACCCAGGAAATCAAGCTTCTTGCCCCCACTCAGCCATGAAGCTCACTAGGTGACTTTTGGCGAGTCACTCATTCTCAACCTAATCTACTTTACAAAGTTGTAGTAAGGATGAAATGGAGAGAAGGATAAGACAGCTTGGATTCATCTCAAGAGGACAAAAAATGTGGGATATAACTATATGTCATCATTATCATCCTCAGTTATGTTATGTCACCTTTCATGGCAATCCACCTCTCTCCCCAGGAGTCTTTCATACAAGAAAAGATAAAACATAAGTACCGTTCAGATCAATTAACTTATTACAAAATTAAAACATACCTCTAGAACATAAAACAAGTTAAAATGAAGAGCATAGTATCTTTGGTGATTGGCAGAACAGAACAAAAAAGCCCATTTTTAAATTTGGGAAAGAAATGACCAAACATTAATCCTTTGAGAGGAGGTCTCACAGAGACCGCCCCCTTTCCTCTTAAATGAGTATATGATGTTAATTTACCTTGAATTCCTTCCATTCAATTGGTGAAGGAACAATCAGGCATTATCCTCTTGATAAGAAAAGTTTACATTTTCTCCCTCCAATTGTATCTTGGGAAGATATCAATGGAACCTTATAATGAACTGGAGGGGTTGCATTTTTTGTGTGGTGTACTGCTTTGAATGTAGGGACTAACTTCCAGTGTTTATTACATCACAGTACATCATAGTTATGCCTTACTTAACTTCCTCTTGCAGGGAATGCAAGGCAGCTTATAAGGTAGCTAGTGTTACTTTGAATGGGAAAGTCCTATTTCCTTCTCAGCTGTGAATCCCAAAGGGCAGCTTTGGGCAAGTAAGGCTAACAGTGCAATCCTATACATGTTTGCTAAGTTCAGTGGGACTTATTCTCAGATAAATGGGTATATTATGGCATCCTTAAAAAACTGATCTTTAGTGGCAAGACAGGATGTAAACTGATAAACATGGTGCACTAATGCTGCCATTTTCTTACTGTCAGGAGGCCTTTAGCTGTAGCAGCTGAAACAGTGGCTTGTACCATTGTAACTTGATCAGTGATTTCCCTCTGGCAAGAAAATGATAGCCATGTTGTCTACTATCAACAAAACTATTGTACCATAAGTGAGATCCTGAAAAGCTGCCTAAAGGAGACTCAACTTTTACTGCTTGATCAGAAGAGTGCAGAAGAAATACCCTTTCATATCACCACTGGGCCATGTTGGGAACAAGAAACAACTGCTGACAAAGTCAAAGTAATACCTGGTGCTAGGGAGTCAGGTCCACTGTGCAGTAGTCAAAGCTTAGTGCACTGGCTTAGAGGACTGAGTGCCTCTTCTAACACTGTTAAAACACAGTGTTTAAGAATAAGCCAGTTCAAGGGCACATTACTTAGCTGAAGTGTGTTGGGAGTTACAGGCCTTTTCCCTGTAGAAACGTGTATAGGATCGTGTCTTTATTAAAGAATCAACTAAAAATCAGAGAGCCAGTGTGGTGTAGTGGTTAAGAGCATGGGACTGGGACTCAGACGATCTGGGTTCGAGTTCCTGCTCAGCCATGGAGCCAACTGGGTGACTTTGGGCCAGTCACAGACTCTCAGCCCAACCTACCTCACAGGGCTGTTGTTGTGGGGATAAGATGGAGGAGGAGAATGATGTGAGCTGCCTTGAGCCCTTTGTAGGAAAGGCAGGATATAAATCGAAAAAATAAATACAAATAAATAAATAAATCATATTTGAAAGAAAAATATTGGATTTGGATTTGTTTGCTTATAATTTACTTCCAGAGCACCACACTTCTAATTGCATACAACAATACTGCTTTGGAAATGCTTTGAAAACATTTTCATTGTTACACATAGATCATGTCTGGAAATAGAGCAATTACCAAAGAGACACTGCAATGTCTGTGGTGATCTACCTATTTAGCATTTTCTTTCTTATGCCCTCTGTGGGAAAGAATTCATCTTAAGTGCAAATATGGCCTCAAATAAATAACTTTTGAGCTTTCATAGTCTTTATTTTAGGAGTTGCAAACCCAATCAGCTGTTCATTAACAGTTTTAGGCATACAGCAGTGGAAGTATGGTTTATCTGCAACTGATGAAATTTGGGCTTCAGTTTTTTGCACATTAATGTATTGGGAAAGATAATCCCCATATTATATCCAAATAATATATCAAAACATAAATGTACATTTTAAATGAGGTTTTCATTAAAATTAGCCTGCATTTTGTAAAATTTATCACATAAGCAATATATTTATGAGGAAACAAGTGGTCACTGTAATGTCCGTTTTTCTGTTTCATTCTTTAGAGGAGAAAAATACTATAGGAAAACCATATCTGAAGATATTTTGCTGCAGTTTAGGGAATTTGTTCTCCTGGATGGGAAATGGTTACTTTCTTTGGTTCTCTGTGTGACCTTTTTTGTTTATACTGGCTTGCTCATGATTTGTTCAGTGAAAAGATTCATTTTAGTTCACTAAAAATGTTTTTGTTGACTATAGCTCTGAAGTTATTTCTACATCCTTTTGAATTTTCATGGCTTTGTCCAAAATAAATGGCTTTCTTGTGCTTCCAAGTGATGATTATTCATATTACATGATTCATGGGTCATCCTTGTTTGACAATTACATTGTTCTTTGAAACCTGACGGTTTGGATCCAGCATTGAGAAATACTGTATATGAAATAGCACTCAGATGATTCATCTAAGGGTTTTCTTCATGTTTTAGAGTTGGTCAGATTTGGTCAGATTTCAAAGAAAGTACCATGGTTAATGAAAGTATGTGAAATTCAGTGAGCAAGACATGAGATGGGATATTCTGACAAATGGCTTTGGTCACTGTCTCCCATACCCTGGGATTGCAGTATCAATGTCCCTTGCACAGATGAATCACTGTAAGAATCAGACATGACCTCATCACTAGGTTAGCAAATACATTGGTAACAGAAGTTTGCCAGTGCAGTTTGCCCTTCTCTGATGCCCTGCTGCAGGGATAGTATTCATGAGCCAATTTCTTGAGATATCTTTCATCTTATTTCATATACAATATTTTAAATGAATATACTATACCCATCTTCTTTTCTGCTAAAGTCTTTGCAATGTAGGACCTGCTACTGAAGTTGACATTCTGTGCATACTTATTTGGAAGTAAGCTCCATTGACACATTGACTTGTATCATATAGCACTAGAGTCCCTGGGGTAAAGAACCAGAGGCAAGTGTCAGAGGGCAGACATGTTACCTGTAGCACACCTGGTACTTCTGCTTTTATTCAGCAACTCACAATTTCCTTCTTTGTAGGTTGTTAGGGTGTTGGAATCTAGACCAATTAACCCAGGGTTTGTTGTTGGATTGTCCACTGTGTTGTTGATAATCCATAAACAAACTAGCAGTGTGGGTTTGAACAATATACTGTGAAGGAGCCGATTGCTCAGTAAAAAGCATAAATAGCAGGCATACCACTTGTTTCTAGTGTTTTCTGCTTATCATTGATTGTCCTGGGTTCTTTAACCCATGGGCTGTCATGTAGTATAAACTGACCCATTGGGGCTTAATGATCAGATTGTGTTGTAAGTCTTGTGAGGATTGTGATATTATACAGCTAGTACAAATGCCGCATACAGTAACACAAATGCATTATGACAGAGCAAACACAGACAGTAAAATAGTATTGTAGCAATATGTTTTGTGGTCTGTGAAATTCCTAGTTAGTTTTAACTAAATCATTTTTCTTCCAGTGTTGCTTTTCTTCCTTTGTACATTGTTAAAAACATTTTGTGAAATGTATTTTTTCATAATGTATGCTTTTAGTTGGATTGTTATTCGAGTTAGTGTTACTTTGGTTCTTCATCGTGGCCTCTGTGCATCACACATTATGGGTGCTGTGCCTGCGCAGTGCCTGTTACCAGGAAGATTAAACAGCTTTAACAGTTTTGGTGGGAACTCTGCACCCCCCCCTAGTATAAATGGGCTGAGTGCCCACCATTTCTCCAGTCTTCTTGCGACCACTGTTCGCTGTGCCTTGAGCCTTTCAACTTGCCTCTCATAGCTATATTCTAAAAAGTTTTACTGTTATACTCTTGACTTTACATCCAATCCCCCCCACTTACTGTTCATCGTTTTTCCTCCCTTACCCCTTTCCTCCTTTAAAAAAAAAAATTTAAAAAACCCCTTCTATCCTTCTTCTTGTTGTTAATTCTTCTGTCGTTAGCTGTTTTCCTCTCTCTTTCTTGGATGGCGCAGTGGGCAGCTTTCTGCAAATGTTTGCAGTGCAGGGCTAAAATGTCCCCCACTGACCCACACCACTTGTGCCTTCTATGCTTAGGAGAAGGTCACAGGACTGATAAGTGAGGCCATTGCCAGTCCTTTACCAGACAGGCCAGTAAGAACTGGGAAAACCATCTGCAGAAGATGCTCTGGGACCATCTTGAAAAAGGTCATCATGAAAAAGGTCTCAGTGGAGACCAGTGCAGCAGGTCCATCTAAGGTCGCTCCTCCTCGTCCATCTGAGGGAGATGTAACATCTAAGGAGGGAAAGTGCTCTTCTCACTCCCCTCACCGCAAGCAGAAGGAGAAGAGGAAGCACGTCGAGTCCGACAAGTCCTCTGCGTCCAAAAAGGACAAGCCTGACAAGGCGGAGCTCAGGCACAAAAAGCATCCCAAGGTGCCCCGCTTGGAATTGGTGTCCACTCCACCTTTGGTTCCGATCACCACCTCAATCCTGGCTCTGATTGAACCCACCATTCAGTCGGCTACAAAGCCGACTCCCCATCTGGGAGTCCATCACATCTGATAAGTGGGTACTTTCCATCATAGAGCACAGATACAAAATCAAGTTTGATACTGTGCCGCCTCCTGGACTGATTCGATATACGGCTGCTTCTCCAGTCCTTTTAGATGACGTTTCCCAGCTGCTGCATAAAGGAGCGATTTGAAAACTGCACTGTTCTGAAGACCTGCACAGTTTCTACAATAGGTACTTTACAGTACCAAAAAGAGATGGTGGTCTATGCTCGATATTGCACTTACGTGGTGTCAATAAATATATCAAAATCAAAAAATTCAGAATGACCACGCTCCACAATATGCTTCCGTTGCTCAGGAAAGAGGATTGGTTCTCATCCTTAGACATGAAGGATGCTTATTTCCACATAAGCATACATTTTGCTCACAGGCATCTCCTCCAGTTCACTGTCAGCACTGACATTTTTGAATACAAACTCTTGCCACTGCACAGATGGCCACTCAAAGAATGACAGTAACAGGTAAGTAACCTGCCTTTGTTGTGCATATAGCTAGATAAATAATGGAGAAGTTTTCTAAACTTTCTTCTTGTCTTTAGTATGCCTTAATCTGTAACATGTGGTTACCAGTTGAATATTGATCTTTGGCCAACTTTTGTTTTTGCTTTTGAAGATTTTATTTCCTCTATAAGGGGTGAATAGTTTCATTGGATTTAGTAAGCATAATATTTCTTTCCTTACTCATACCTACAACTCTACAGATAAATTCTAACTGAAGACACCTTTAGCAATCTGTTCCTGCTTCAGCTGGACTGTTACCTTTAATTCACAACATATATACCAACCTCCTGC
Source organism: Varanus komodoensis (assembly GCF_004798865.1). Taxonomy (NCBI): domain Eukaryota; kingdom Metazoa; phylum Chordata; class Lepidosauria; order Squamata; family Varanidae; genus Varanus; species Varanus komodoensis. The sequence goes on from NW_025335587.1 coordinate 10,106,085, forward strand.
AATATGGAGTTATCCAGATGTTTTGGACTTCAACTTCCCTCAGTCCCAGCCAGCAAGGCTAATGGTGAGGAATGCTGGGAGTTACAGCCCAAAACATCTGGAGGGCACTAGGTTGGAAAGGCTAAACTAAGGTTAGAATTCAGTGCAGGGTCACAAGGATGTTAGCTAGATTGCGGGGGAAATACCATATGAGATGAAATTGAGGGAACTGGGGCTTTTCAGCTTGGAGAAGAGGAGATTCAGAAGGGATCTATAGTGACTTTCAGGTATGTGAAGGGATGTCACAAGGTGGAGGGTCATGACCTGTTCTGCTCTGTGGTGAAGGGAAGGACATATCCAGTGGGGCAGAGCTAAAGGACCCAGGCTTTAGGTTGGATGTCAGGAAGTATTTCCTGACAGTTAGGACCCCTAGGATATGGAATGGAATTCCATAGGAGATGATGGGGACCCTGTCAGTGAGGGTGTTCAAGGAAAGTTTGGAAAACCACATGTTGGGTATTGTATAAGCAGAGTTGGCTGGAGCCAGGAGTATGACTAGATGGCCTGGGAGGCCCCTTCTATGTTTTTATGTCTTCTGTGTTTCTATTCTATAGCACAGGAGCAGCCCTGAACATCCATAAAAATCTTCCTAGCATGGCTTTGGTGGGCAAAGCTTCACAATGGTAATTCGCACATAAATATGCATTGCTACAGCATACCTGAGCATTTTTCTTGTGTGTCTGTACATAGTTTATTGCTCAGACTTCTATGGCATTTAGAAGCCTGCACAGAATGGCAGAAAATCCTTGGATATGACAGCACAACTGGGGTAATCTACTCAAGCTTCTCACAAGAGACATCATGAACTGTATGTAAACTTTATTTGGAGTTAGGAGTGTAAACAAAGGGGGAAAAAGCAGAAAACAGATTCACAAAGGCAGATGTGCAAGTCTTAAGAAAATCACATTGGATATTTATGACATTGTTGGTGTTACGTGCTGTGAAGTCATCTCCAGCAGAAAATACAACAAAACTTTAAAGCTAAGTTTCCTATGAGTCCTATGAATATGCTTTTGAACATAATGCCAGTGACTTTTTCAAAGAACATGTCAGAGTTATTAAAAAACAGTGGTGCCTGGTGCCTTGACTTCAAACTAAATTTGTTTCAGGAGGCTGTTTGAATTCTGAATCGTTTGATGTTTGAATCAGTTTTCCCCATTAGAAATAATGGAAAGTGAATTAATCCATTCCCATTCCATAAACAATACCCATTTTGATAAACTTAAACAGTAAATACGGCCACCTAAAACAAATTAAGTTTGAAGTACTACTGTATTAGAATTTATGTTAGTAAAGTTATATTAGTGCATTTACTGTGCCTTAGTTAGGACTGGTTATATTTATAAAACCAAAAAATAAAGCGAAAAAACACTGAAAATGCACAAAAACGTATGCACTGAAATGCATGAGCATTATGCAAGAATGCATTTCACAGCGAGAAATGATGTGAGTGCACAACAGATGTTTACACTGTGACTGCATTTTTTTCACTTCATGTGCAGTTCAAACACAGAAGCATTGTTCAAACTTCAGAGTGATTTTATCTCAACTTTAACATTCGACTCTGGATTGTTCGAAGCTAGAGTCATTCGAAGTATGAGGCACTAGTGTACATGACAACTACAGCAAGAATCCCATTTGTTTCTAAATGGAAAACACCAGAATGCTCAACAAGTGAAGATTGGAAAAATAAGTTATCAGAGTATGTCATGGTGATAAAATTAATTGATTATGTAAACAGAAGACCAGTCAAAGAATTTAATGATAAATGGAAATTCTATTATATCCAGTATAATTAATATGTAAAAGGAAGCTTGTTAAAATATTGTTGATGATTTATAATTAATTTGAAGTGATTGGAAAATCTGTCACTGTAGAGAACTATCTTCATTTTTTGAGCTACGACAGAGTACTGATTGACAGAAAGATAGAAACTTTTGGTCCCTTGTGAATTTGCAGGTTATAAACGTATTGGTTATACTTGTTGAGAATCCCTTGGCAATTCTATTTCACTTCTTTTTCTTACATCCTCCTCCTTTCTGTATCTTAACTGTTTTAAGAAAATAACTTTTTTTTAAAAAATCCACAGTTGGACAATACCTTTATTAGGTTGAAATTTTTTAGGTTGAAATTTTTTATTTAAATAAAAACATACTACAAAAGTTACAAAAGGCACAAAAAGTGCAACCTTACAAAAATAGAAAAGTACACCATCCAATATTTACAAGGTATCAAAATGCCAAATGTACACACGTTTACAGGATTCCCAAACTTTACAAATCAAATTTACAGAAAGAACATTCTACAGACTTCTCCTTGATAGGTTCATGCCAAATTCTACGGAATTATTTTATTTATTTATTTTATTTGAAGCATTTATATTCTGTCCTTTACAGCAACATGTCAATTATGTAAGCTTTCAAGTTCTTTGCAACTCTTCATCAGGCTAGGTGGCACAGAAAGTGGGGAGTATGGGAACCAGATCCCAAAATGTGGCCAAGTGTTATTACTATGAGATCTGTAGTTTAGATGGACCCAGTCTCAAACTGAAGTTTAGTTGTCTGAATTAATAAGTCAATGGTAAGGATGGAACCAGAAGATTTTTTACCACATGAAGAAAGACTGCACTGAAAATTCCACCCAGCCACTAGGTAATATTTTCAATTTGGTCTCAGTTGACTTTTTTCCATCACTCACAACTTAAAATTAATATCCAGCTATGTTTGTATAAAGGACAGAACCCTTGTATATCACCAAAAACAAGAAGCAGATTAGTTACCGCTGGCTTTTGAGTTCCCAGAAATTAAGATCACCCATTTCTTCTACTTCCCAAGTGCTTTGCTAGGAGATCTAGTATATATTGCTGGACTGGACCTAGGGAGATTCATGTTCTCATATCCAATCAGTCATGAAACTCACTGAGTGACTTTGTGTTACTCATGGCCAAACCTACCTCATACGATTGTTGTTTTGAAAATAAATGGAAAGGAGGAAGACCTTGTGATCCATTTGGGGTTCCTTACAAGAGATAGAAAGGTGGGATATAAAATGTAAATAGTAACAATTATGAATTGCTAACACTGATTAATCCATTCAGATTGCATTTGCAGATTATCTCATACCTTTGGAGAGGTTTTTCAGGGACCTAAGTGTTTGGAAGTGAGATGAAGGGATGGGAAACTTTCCTTCTGTGAATGTCATGAAGTTTTTATCTTAAGATTCAAGGCACTAACTGGTATAGTCCAAGTACAGGTTTAGCACTCCTCTGGGAACTAGGCATAATTCTTAGATTGTCCAATTATACCATGGCAAAAGGACTGGGTATAGATGCTGGCAGTTTAAGAGCACCCTTGACCCGCTTTGCGTGGTCACCATGGTGCACACCGGGCCTAATTACCTGCCCAGGTGCAGCTTGGCATTTTGACTAAACCTGAGTAGCAAGGCATGTTTGAGGGGAAACAATCATAAAATTTGAGGGTTGTTTTCTTCTTAACCAAACCATGTCTCCCAGGTATGGACAACATGACAAACTGGTTACTACCAAGGTTAATTAGTTAAGTGGCACATGGCATATGCTGTGGTCATCATGGCTTGTTTATGCTGTGTCCTTAACATTACTGGGCTTGGGTTGGAACCTAATATGAAGGCATCTGTTGTGATAACACATAGAATTAAAATATTAAATTTGCCAATCTGAACTCTCTGGTAAACTGTCCCGTGTTATCTTCCATGGAGGAATGGAAATCCAGAATCCTGCTTTCTGCTCCCAAGTCTGTGCTATGTGATCTTGGCTATGTTGCTTGCTTCCTAATTTGTAAAGTGGGCACTAATAATATTTATCCACCTGCATAACACAGTTCACATCCTTGAGTCATTGAAAGGTGCTACTGTATAGAAATACAAGGTAGCATTATTAATAATTTCACATGGAGTGCAACTTTCTGACTGTTTCAGCAGTAGCTTAATGGTTTCTTTCACAAATTGGCAAGAGGTCATAGCAGAGTACAACATGATCACTGATAGACATGTTGCTTGTATAAAGATAAAGAACAAATTTTACTAGGCAGAATTAATGACAAAATGGTGAAAACCCAGTCCATGCTTGTCTCCAGTTACTACTATTGACTATTTTCTACATGGTCTAGTGGCTGAATCCTAAGCCATGGTGGACTATTTGGTGATTGAAACCAGCCCCTTTACCCTTTATGCAGCAAGGTCTTTGTTTGCCACCAATTTCCCCATCTATTTGCAGGCCCCAACACCATTTCTCAATCCATTCCCAAGTGTCCCCTAACGTCTAGGAACAGAATTGGGAGTGGGATACAGGGAAGTGCTGGGGAAAAGAGGAGATGGGAGAGTTTGGCTTCATTAACTGTTTTTGATCCATTCATGGGCGGATAGTTAGGATCCAAGCCAATGGGCTTGTGTTTGTACATGTACCCTCTCCCTATGCAACATTGTTGTATATATGGATATCAATGTGCTGAATGTAACTGGTTTGAATTAGGTGGCATGCTGGTTCTTTCCAGCATGGTGTAGTTATATTTGTACAATTTATCACTGTTGGAACTGTTGCTGGAACTACCCTTATTGCTATACAGGCACTTGGTGTTAATTTTGTGTTGAGATTTAGCAGTATTTTACTCTTCCTTCCCTTTAGATGCTTGAAAGAGGGAATGTTTGATAGTTTGTGCAATATTCTCCTTCGTTGTATAAAAAAGCATTGATGAAATCACACTTTAGCTAATTATTTCTGCAGGAAAACACAAGTTTACATGCTATCCATAAACACGAGTAGCACATAACCTTGTATTATTCTTTATTAACCCACAATTTGCCATCAAGTGCTGCTGTTATGGGCAAACAATCCCAGAGTCATGATAGAGTACTGCTTTCTTCTTTCATGTTCAGTCAGGAATCATTTCAATTTGCTGTTGTTTGCTGCCAGTAATCTAGTATCATATGCATATCTTATATTATTGCTGTATCTTCTACCACTTTTCATTCCTCCTTCCTCTGATCCTAATCTAGCTTTTCTTATAATATGTTCTGCATACAGACTGAAAAGATAGGTAAAATACACCTTTGTCTGACACTTTTGGCTATAGGAAACCAACCTGTTTCTCTGTATTCTGGCCTAATAGTAATTTCTTGTCCATGATACAGGTTATGCATAAAGACGATCAACTGCTCAGGCACACCCATTTCTTTCTGGACCATAATTTTGGGGAGGGGGAAATCAGCTTATCTAACACAAATCAGAACCCCAATTGTGACAAATATTGAGTCAGTTGCTTCAAAGTCCAGTTACACACTTACAACCTCACTCTTACAAAAGCTTTTTTCTTATGTTAAGCACTGTACACTTACAGGGATTTTATAAAAAGGGAATCCTTCAGAAGTTAACCAGGTATTGTAAAACTTACAGTTAATATTTTGCTAACCTCAGTGCAGTGGCTGTTTGGATCTGCTCACCATTACTTATTTTGTCTATACAGGATTGCAGTGCATGTGAGTGGCCATTTTGAGCATTTGGTGCTTGGCTGTGGCTTGTTGTTTCAAGGAATCATGGGTTATGTGAGGGTTAAAGAGCCAAGCACCAGAAATTCAAAATGGCCACCTGGCATGCACTGCAACACACCGTGGCTTAAGCAATCCACAGTAGGCATGTCTGTCTTTGAAACTTGTGTGAAAAATTATCTATTTACATACAGTTGGTAATATTGACCACTGTTCCATTTTTTCATTATTGTGATATGAGACATAGCAGGTGCAATGGATTTTATTTATTTATTTATTTATTTATTTATTAAAAGCTTTTCTAACCTCTCCACCACTAGTGTCTCGGGACAGCTTGCATTAGATTAAAACCACTGCCCTGCTCTTGTGCTTGTGTAAAAAAAGGTAAAGGTTTCCCCATGACATTAAAGTCCAGTCATGTCTAACTCTGGGGGGCAATGCTCATCTCCGTTTCCTAGCCAAGGGAGCCAACGTTTTTCTGCTGACAGTCTCTGTGGTCATGTGGCTGGCATGACTAAACACCGAGGTGCATGGAATGCTGTTGCCTTCCCACTGAAGTGGTACCTTTTTATCTACTTGCATTTGTATGCTTTCAAGGTTGGCAGGAGCTGGGATGGAGCAACGGGAACTCACCCCATTGTGCAGATTTGAACCAGCAATCTTTTGATCAACCAGCACAGCAGCACAGCAGTTTAAACCACTGGCAGCAAATTCTGTGATTTCACTCCCAGTAATTAGATTGTGCCTAGCCATGTAACAATTTTGTAAAGATGGCAGAAATGAACTGAAGGTGAAATAAAAACAGGAGATGAAATAACTGCACAGAGGACTGTATGGTTTTCAGTTCTGTTTGTAACAGTTCATGAAGGCATGTTGATCAGAGTTTTTTTGGCACGAGTGCAACAAATATATTATGCTTAATTTGAACCAATATACCAAATGTGGGAGAGAATCTCCTGTGCCTGTCTTGCTAATTTGTCAGCAAAGATCCTGCCTATAAATACTGGCACCATGTTTTTGTTAATAAAAACGATGAAACATGAAGTATCTTGTAATGCTTCAGTTCTTAGGGTGGTGCAAAATGTGGACAAGTGATTTAAGGTGTTCTATTCAGATTTTCCTACTGCTTTATGTTGCTTGAATTGTGTCAGTGTTTTGGAAAGCTCACATTTGACCACTGTAAATTTGTTTATATTTCCAGCAAGGCAGTTATTTAATTTCCTGTTGGAAGTCTACATATGTCCAGGCTGTTTGCAATTTGGTCAGATTCCAGAAGAGTCTGTTGTATCATTAGCATGTTGTCGTCTGTTGGATGCTTGTCTTTAAAAAGGGTTCCATCAGTACTAAACTCTGTATCTTATAAGGCTTTCTTATAGGGAAATGAGACAGCAAGCATGTTGCTATTGTTGCTTTGTTTTGTTTTTGGTATCTTGATATTTTTTCTTCTAAGTTCTGAACTATTTCAGCTTTATGAGATTTTCCTTCCAATAAGATGTGCTATAAGTGAAAGATTCTAAATTTTATTTTGAAGTTGGAAGCTTTCGGGATATGCTGTGTTGCCTGCAAGTGGCTGTTCTTTAAATCCAGGGTTCAGAGGGTCTCAAATGCTTACTTTGTTAGGGAGTTCCCAAGGCTAACCCCTCCAAGAAGCTTAATAACAGTTCACCAAAAAGCTTAGAAAAGAGGAAAAAACAATGGGGTAAACAATTGCTGCATAGGAGACTGAAGAGTAAGTCATGGCTCAGTGACAATTTGTGTTTTGCCAACAGAAAGCCCCAGTTTCAATGTCCAGCATCTCCAGGTCTAGAAAAACTCCTACCTGAGAACCCTGGAGGGGCACTGCTAGTCTGTGTTGGGTCTGATATATGTTGGACAAAGATCTATCAAGCTATCTATAGTATATGCCATTGTGTTCTTGCATGTGTGTGTTTTGGGATTCTTTTCTTTACCAACAAGACTAGCTAGCTGGATAAACTTCATTTGGCAACAAATCTCCAGTTCCTTGTTATTCTTATGTAATCCTTCAAAATATGGAATTGTTAGAGCTTTGTGCCTACATGCACTAAATGTTTCCAAATGCAGGAGAGCATTTGTGTTTTCCCCTTTCAACATGCTGCCCTTTGTACCATTAATGAATGATTTAATAAGATCCTGATTAACCAAAGCCTGTATCTGTGGAACTGGAGTAACAGAGCCTGTTGATCATGTATTCCTGTATTGTAATTTGTACTAAAGAAAGGCTGATTCTTCCTCTGCTCAGAACTCTTGTGGAGTGGTCTTCTGAAGATCTGTTATTGTTTTGCATAAAGAATGATTCATCGTATAGTACTGAGATCAGTGGTAATTTTTCTTGTTTACTTAATATAACTTATAACTTAGACTCCTTGCCTGTTTAACTTGTTAGATTTGTTCTTTGTTTGAAAGTTCTGTGACTATAATAGATGATTCAATCATATGCTAAGGCATTGCAGCAGGCACTACTGTTGCTCACCTCACACATGCATTTGACTGATTCATGGGTCTGAGAATGAACATTTGAATATTGCTTGGGTGGTTGCCAAGCAATTATATACTTGCTTATCCTGATCACCTCTAAATTCCAACAGGAACTGATAAGGGAACACATGCATGTCTGTCCCCCTTCTTGAATAAGCATTCTGGTGTTAATGGAACTAGTAGTGGTTACAGTTAACTGCTCAGGTAAACCAACATTTTAAAATAGAAACTCATGGCCCAGCTTACTCATGGCCTAGCTAACTAGATTGGATCCAGTTCTGTACTACTAAGTAGAGCTCTGCAGGAAGTTCTATGAAGTAAAGCCTTAGAGATTGGATGATGGCTAGAACAAAGGACAAGAAGAACCAGTACAGAGACGGTGACAACAGCACAATGAGGAATAAGGACCACCCCTTTTGTTTTCCAAAAGACTCTTTTATGGCCTAGAATAGTCAACAATTAATGAGGGTAAATATTGCTACTGCACATTGCAATAGTAAATTTCATTGTTGTAATGTAGAACAGCCTTACCCAACTTGGTGCCCTCCAGATGTTTTGGACAAACTCCTGTCACTCCTGACCATTGTCCATGTTGGTAGTGGCTGATGAGACTTGAAGTCCAAAACAACTGGAGTGCATCAGTTGTGGAAGACTGAACAAGACTAGAGTTCTTTACTGATGCTTGGGCTCTTTTCTGCATAATCACTGGATATGTATAGCTTAAATAGAGATTGAGTAGCCTGGAAAGTGTAACTCATTTTCCACTTATGCACTGTTGTTAACCTTGGTGGTGGTGGGGTGCTGACAGTTGTAAGGAAGGGAACGAGCAGGTTTCATCACCGTTGATACATTGATTTAGGTAAGTAAGGGGTTTCCTAAGAACTCTGAGAGAACCTTAAATATCACAGGACATGTTTTGGGCAGATACTTACTTGGCTTCATGAGTGGTGAGGTCTTTAATGACGTACTCTTGTGGAACAAAGAGTGTTTCTGTGTAAGGCTGATTGAGAATAATAAATCATAATTATAGTCTTCAGAAGCTGGCTATGTATCCTAAAATGGAGTCTGGTTCAAAATTGATCCAAGATACTCTGATCAAAATACTTTGATTCAACTATGCTTAGCTGAACCTAGAATAAGGCCTCTGCAAAAAGCATTATATATGCCATGTGGAGGACCTAAAAGTGTAAAGAACATAGCTTTGTTTGTTTGATGATCTTAACTGGAGTTCATCTATGGATACTTAATGTATAATATCACAAAATTGTTTTTATTTTTTTATTTTGCAGTTGGATTGGTATGGACAGAAGTATCTTCATGGCTTAATTTTTAGAGTAGCTTTTCAATATCTTGATAAATATTTTACGTTTAAAGCCAAAGTACACTGGAAAGCATTATATTCTTTTTAAAGCTAATTGTATTTTACACTATTCTGAATCTGTTCAGTTTAATTCAGTTTTACTTTTCTTAATGATACATGCACTGATTACCTGCACAGTGTTGTCTTTTTGTTGTGTTACAATTTACAATAATATTGTCCTTTGGCTCAACCATTGCCCATTTTGGCTGGGAAAGACAGTCATCGCAACCCACCTGGAGGGCATCAAACTGGGGAAAGCGCCTTTTGGTATGAGTATTTAGGAACACGATAAACAGTAAATTTAGCTTACTAAATTAAATATAACTGTTTTCAATTTACTTGAGGTTAAATCTCATCTAACAAATATATAACATGCATTTTGCTCTTATGAGATCATTAGTACCTGAACTTTTCATAAACTGCTGAAGGGCTAATAAAGCTGTGGAAAAGGGAGAACATGTAGAATTGCATGCAGAAATGATTGATCCTTATCTGTGTACAGGTGTGAGGACATGGTAGGCGAAGGCACAATAGAAAGACATACTTAACAGCAACAACATCTCAGTAGAATTTCTAAGATTACACAAGTGACATGATGGAAAAGCAGGGATAGAAGGAATGATCAATCATCTGATATTGTGATGACACTTTAAAAAAAAATCTAGATTACCAGCCTGATTTCATGGCTTGCTATTTTTTTATTTCCATCAGCACCATGTCCCCACCCCCAGATGATTGAACCAAGCCAGTACAGGGAAGACTGTGATAAGGAGGAATGGGCTGTTAGTAGAATAATTTGAATGCTTATTGGATTTCTTGAAGAGGAGTAAGTTGTATTCAAGATTAGATCTATTACACAATCATGCAAGAAGAGCTCAATCTGTGGTTGCATCTGCTACTTGAAGGTAAAAGAGGTGAATGCATGCAACCCCAATAGCATTAAGAAAGAAAGAACAGTCAATATTCTGTAAGCCATCCTGAGACGTTTTATCAGGAAGGATGGAGCAGAAATGTTTTAAATAAATAAAATATTGGACTCCTCTTTGATACCAAAGTGCCTGGGTTTGCAAAAGACCTCTTATTGGAGGAAAGATAAGTGTCAATACTGGCAGTGATCCCAGATGTTTCTGGTGCTTGCTTGGAATCAGACAGAAATGCTTACTTTCAGAACAAAACTGCATGTGTTATGAAAGAAATATAAGATGTTGTATGTTTCCCTCATAATGCTTATGCTGGATAGGATCAGCAAATTAGGAGGGGATGTGTAATCCATCTGTCTGCCTATTAATTCTCTCCCTGCACACACTCCTGGTTCTAGATTTACATGCAGCTGGGCACATTTCTTCCATCCTCTGTCTTTTCCTGTACTTAGAATGAATCAGTCCTAGCTTAATGTTTTGTCATTTTAGAGCTGTGTAGCAAAGTCAGTGGGGGGTTGGCTTGAGATACAAATCAGTAACAAAAAGCTTCCAAGACTGAAAGACAGCAGACCACCTATGTTAGAAATTCACTTGTATGCCTGCCAAAGCACAATCTGAAATGGCATTAATTCAGCATCTCAGTTTCTAAGAGTTGGTGAAAGATTTATTGTTTAGTTTGTTTTGGTGTAACTCTGGAGCGCACACAAGATTAGATGGAAATCTACAGGAGACTTTAGAACAAACTGATGTCTTAGTAATGTACTCTCAGAAAGGTATATTTTAATAATGCAAAAATTATTAAAAATTTGCTATGCAGATAAGCATATTGGCAGTGCTTTAGGGAATCAAACTATTCAGCCGTGGATCTGTGCCAATCTTGGATATATTCTTCTGCTATTGAAAACAACAGTGATTTTTCTGTTTAGTGTTGTTCAAGATGCTTGTGTGTGTTTAAATGAATTGACATGATTTATACTTTCTTGACTAATAAAGGGAATGATACAGAGTTAGGATTCAGTTTTGTACTTTTCTGAATTTTGGGTATGGTTTCTCTCCCAAAACAAGTATCAAAATGTGTATAAAATGCATATTTCAGGTTGAATGCATGCAAAACTGTTTTTAGGATAGTGTCTATATTTATGAATAAAATGCATACAAATAGGCATATTTAGTGAAAAATGCCATTAAAAGTAATTCACATTTTGTGCAGTTTTTTTTAAAATGCAAACTGATAAGAAACAAGACAGAAAAGACTCATGTGGAACAGACTGATTTAACTCTATGCCAGTAAAACCAGGAAGTCAAAATTCCTACTGTAAATAGTTCTACCAGGTGCATAAATAGTTTATAATTACCTAATGAGAGAATTGGTAAAGATACCCTTAAAGATAATACCAGTCACAAGGTTTTACTCTTGAATGGTGGTGAGCAATCCTCTAGGGGGCCACAAATGTTTGACTTCAGAACTGGGAACCCATGCTCTGATCCTCCTTGCTACTTCTGCGGCAGCTGGCATGGGAAGCACTGCACCAGCTACCTCTCTGAGGTCAGGAACTTGGCCTCAGAGGGGGATATTCTGGGGAGTAGGAAGAAGCTGAAGAGGCAAGGGTACAATCTATTTTGTGTCTCTTACAGTCTCCCTCTTTCCCCCTCTGAGGCATGCCCATTGGAGAGGCAAAAAAGCTCATCTAGTAAAAATGCAGAATGTGAGCATAGGGAGGTGAAGTTTGCTGTGCTCCATGAAGTTCTCTCCGGCAGTCCATAGCATGTTTGCAATCCCCCTAGTATAAGGATTTAAGAGCATTGAAGGTAGAACCCATAGGACTGCAGCTGTACTAATCTCTTCATTGGATTTTTACTGTTTAGTAGAAGAATCTATTTCAGAACAGCTGAATATAATGAACTGCTTTTAACTATAGATATATATTATTTACCTCCACCTTTTTGTTGTGCTTTTAATATCATTGATATTATGAGTAGCTAAGTTCAATGTGGAAGATGTGGGGAGATGTTCCTTAAATGTCACACAAGTGTAGCAAATAGATGTTATTAATATTGAGATCAAAGACAGTATCACCTGGACAGCTAACAAAATAAAACCCCCAAACACAGTAGGTGACAACTTGCTGTCATAATGTTGGTAAAATTTCCACAAACAGCTTTTAGTTTAGCAAGAGTTTAGCAATAATTTATGACAATAAAGTCAACATATGTTGAAGTTTTTCTTTTGAAAGTACCCCTGGCACAAATCAGGTTGATATTTGATAGCATGCCAAGTAATTACAAGCAACCTTTTCATAGATTAAATTTACATCTGACCAGTATGGGCATACATGCATAAGACAGCTTCCTCAAAAAAAAAACTACCTTGTTGCAAACTTCCTATTTATATTTTGTTATCTATATGCACCTTTAAAGCTGATTCACTCAGAAGTTTTGTTCTCAGAATTAGATTCTCATGTATAAAATTAATTGATATGTTGTCACGTACATACAGGGGACAAGTTCAAATTTTGTATAATGGTAGTTAGAGCTGGGTAGTTGGAATAAAGTCCATTTCTTTCAGCATCCTTCCTGATGGGCTTGCAACATCTCTTTTTGATCCTTAATTTCTTTTTCCCCCTACTGAGATGATGTGCCATTAAGAAAGAACCATGATTAAAAAAAAGAAACATTTCTATTCCAGAAAGTTCTTTCCAATTCTTTCAGAGGAGTGTTTGGCATTTAGTCAGATTTGCCATTTAAGAATGATGATGCATCAATGCTTTTAGTAACATCAGAATGTTTTTAATCCGCATTAATGTAGTCCATTCAACTCCTTACTTTCTGAGAGGTTCAAATGGGAAACACAATCTCCATTTTTCTATAAAAGCTTAATGGAGTTTAAAATGCTTTAGGTTGATACTTCATTTAGGATTCTGGCTGAAATGGAGGAAAAAGTATTTTCAAGTTCAACATAAAACTATTCCATAAGAAATATCTTATATGTACATAAATATAAAATATTAAAAGTTGGGGATGTTTCTGTAAGTAAGCTGAATCTCCATTTATATGGAGATTGGAGACCTTTCTCTTTAACTCTTCTTTATATCCTAAAATATGCTATAATCTCTTGTGATGGTGGGAGGGAAGACTAAATGAAAGCCAAGACATAGAGTAATGCCTTTATCTAGTAAGCCAGAAGCAGCAATTCTTGCATTTAATCAATTGGCTAGCAGCCATCTTGATTATTTTGGAATCAAGTCAAACTGATTTTTAAATTAAACTGATTTCATTTCAGTATGCTTATGATTACCATATAAAATAGTATGAATGATGTAGCGAGCCTGAGGTTGTGTTTTGAACTGATACCAAGGACATATTTTTGTCTTAGACTGTTTTATTTGAAATGGTGAATACAGTTAATATGGCATTCAAGGCAGGAAACTTGCATTTTTTAATTTGACCAATAAAGGTATGGAGAGCCAAAAAAAAAAAAAAAATCAGGCTGAAGAACCATTTCATGACAAGGAACCATAACCAGTGACAAAAAGACAGCTGCACACATTTGAAGAGAATTGTTTATATTCCTTATGAAAGACTGCTTGAAAAAGTTTGGTTTGAGTTGCAGCATGAAAGTAATTTTAAACAGAAGAGTACAAATATTGATAAAGAAACATTTTTCAAATGTCTTAGGAACCGCCCATCTATAGAACTGTTCTTTTGTTTTCTTGATTTTTCTTCCAGCTGTATTTGATCTCTCGCACACATCTCTTTTTTGTGCCAGATCCAGAGATCAATCTCACAGAAGCCAGTGTTGCTTTCATCTGAACTTGTGGAAGGCTGTTTAAGGCTTGTTTTAAGGGGTTTTTGCCTAGTCAAGAAGTAACATCTTGAGTTGTTCTAACCCAGTACTTGAGGGCTTTGGGTCCTGAATAGTATATCCAGTTAGAGAAGGGAAGAGAAGGGGAGTCTACTATATTTTACAGATTAAACCATTGGCATGGTCAGGAACTGAGGCCAGGACATCAGATTCCAGTGCTTGAATGTTGGTGGTTATTAGGACCCATTCACACTTGAAAAGTTTCTCTGAGAATATTGCTTGCGTGAAGGAAACTACAGTATATCTCAGAAGTGAGTACACCCCTCACATTTTGTAAATATTTTATTATATCTTTTCATGTGACAACACTGAAGAAATGACACTTTGCTACAATGTAAAGTAGTGAGTATACAGCTTGTATAACAGTGTAAATTTGCTGTCCCCTCAAAATAACTCAACACACAGCATTCACACAACTCACCCACTGGCTCCACTCAGTGTCAGTGACTGGGTATTTGTTTAATTCATTCATTTACTTTGTTTTTCTATATGATAATGTGTATCCATATATATTTGTGTATATGCCTTTTTCTCGGGTATACATATTACATGTATACTTCCCTTCTTTTTCTGTCTACTTGTCTTACTAGTATTTTTTTCTATGAGTCGGATTCATTACTGACTCTCTCCACTTGGGGGCGAATGGACAGTCTCCCGCTGACTGGGGAAATGGTGGGCACTCTGCCCCTTTATACTAAGGAGGGGAGGGTGCAGAGTTCCTGCCAAAACCGTTAAAGCTGTTTAATCACCCTGGCAACATGCACTGTGCAGGCGCAGCACCCATAATGTGTGAATGAACAGATGGCCACTTGAAGAACAACAGTTATAGGCAAGTAACCTGCCCTTTCAGATATTAGACATTAGCTTTCTTCAAATATCTTGCCTATACCTACAAGGGGGAGTTGGTTGCCGGAGTGGGGCAAGGATGTCAACAGCATTTTTGTGCTGTTTTGCTAACCAAACTTGTTACTACAACACATGCAGTCCAGTGGACACTTGCTTGGGATTAAACTCTGTTTAATGTTTCTCAGTATTATCAAACTGCAACTTGGGGTACTACCATTCTAATCCCCACTTATTATTTTGGTTCTTTGTTTTCCATATGAAAGTAACTGTAGGGGAGTTATGGGGGAACATTCACTCATTCTGCATTCTGAAGTTGAGCAGTCCAGGTACCAGTTCATTGAAAGTGAGCAATGCTATATAGACCTGATCCCATATGGTGGCTCAACCTGCAAACAGAACAAACCCTTAACCAACTTTCCACTGTGGATTTTAAAATTTTGTTTTTGGTGGGAATGGAGGAAGGGACATTGAGCAATCTGTTATCTGACTGAGTCTTGCATTCTGACACAGGAGGCTCTAGCAGCAAAGAATCTTATAAGGAATCTGGTAGGATTATTAGAAGGAACCTTACAGCATGTGTTTAGCTTTCACACTCCTCAGAAAACATACAGCTGATGACCAATTGCAATAGGCTCAAATAACATTTTCAGGACATGGTATCCAGTACTGCCACTGCACCTCCACGAACCTCCACTAGTTCCCTAGAATCCCCCTCCCCCAACCCCGGCTAATGCAACATGAACTAGCCCTTTGGAAAGCAACCCTAGACTTGAGTTGAGATGTCTGTTTCTGGAATTGGACAAGCAAGCAGAGATTCCTTCTTCCAGCTCTGCTGACCTGTCCCATTAAAAAAAAAAAGCTTAATTATTCTTAATGGTTTCTGTGCATCACACATATAGGCTCTTCGTGCATGCATGAAGCAGTTTTCAGGAAGATTCCAAAGCTGATTAATTAGTATTCAGCAGGATTCCAGCCCCCAATGTGATAGCGTGAGGATGGGGCTCCCACTGAGATCTCAGTTCTTCTTTGACCATGATTGTGATTGCATCGGCAAGTTCTTCTCCTACTTACCCTCATGATTTGTTCATCTCTGACAACTTCTTACCTGTTCACCAGTTTCTTTGTTTTTTCATTCTATGTCATTCTGCTCAAAGCAAACAACCACAACAACTACTACTACAACAACTTAAAACAAACTTCGATATTAGTGCTCATCACTAAACCCTATTCTTCATTGCATCTAGACAAAATGGCACTCAAGGCTCCATTTTGCAATTGTACTGTGTGCAGCAGCAAAACTTCCAAAAGTGGCAAAACAGAAAAAGAAGGCAAAACCATCTAAATCACTCACCCTTAGCATGTTTGGGCACTCTTAACACCCTTAGAGTGTTAAGAGTGCCCAAACATGCCCAGAATCTTCATTACTACCTGGCCTTTCATGTACTGGAGATGCTGTGCTGTTGCAAGAACAAAACAGACCCTCTGTTCCAACATTGAGACAGTTTCAGGAGCTTTCTTCTGAGAAGCACTTCATTGTCAGCGGAGAGATTCATGAAACTCCTCCAGCTCAACTTCCTAAATCTAATCATCCCTTGATGCAGAAGCAGATCTATCCCTCAACTTCAGTCCCAAGTGTCTTTCTTCAATAGGAGCAGCAAAGGCATAGATATCTCTCTCAATTCCCTTTGGTTGAGACTTAGCTTAAAAGACACCAACCCCCCTTAAGACAGCAAGGGAATTTTGATACTGATTATTACTCAGGATGATGGGATCCATTGATTCCAGACAAGAAGGGTCACATTGGAGCCCTTCGGGTCAGATTGCGATCCTTTACCAGGTCCTAGCCTTCACATTCCATTTGATGAGCCTAGTCAATACCCCACTCAGATAATTCACTTCTCTGCTAGATGATCCCCTTCTACTCTACCTAGCAACCATAACAACAGAACGGAACACCATTCAGAACGAGGACAGTACACTTTGATCTCAGTAGTGTCCTCTCCTGATAGACACTCTGATATACTACCAGGTATCTCCACAATAACACTTGATTTCTCACAGGCACCAGAGGACTCGGGACTCTTCTCCTCTCAGGTCCTCCACATGGCTCACAGTCTAGGACTTTACCCTAGCCAGGAGCCTACCAGAGTGAAAGATCCAGTCTCTGAAGCCATTTTTGCAGAGTTGGCCAGCCTGGTTACCATCCCACTTCTACCAACCCTACTTGACACAGTATGACATGAGTGAAAATCTCCAACATCAGTTGCTCTTCCACCTTGCAGACTTGAAAACATGTATCAAGCCCAGGAAAAAGATGCCAAGTTTCTCTTTCAGCACCCTCAACCAAACTCCATTATTGTCAAGTCTGCTCAATCCCACTCCAGAAGAGAACATGCCACTCCATCAGACAAAGAAGGCAGACGCCTTGATGCAGTTGGCTGCCATTTCTACTCATCTGCGGCTCTCTTCATAAAAATGGCCAATTACCAAGCCACCGTGGCTAGGTACCACAGCAAGCTTTGGCACAGGATTGTGTTCCCATGCTTCTCTCTACAGAAAGCTGCTCAAGACTTAGCAAACAAGATTAAAAATGAAGCCACTCACCTGGCTATTCAGGAATCCTTTCGGCTTGACACCAAGCAGAGGGTGGCGCACAGAACATGGCCAGGGTAATAGGTCTCTTTCACTTTGCATGGTGAAGCAAAAGCAAGAATTGAGGATGTGCTGTTTGACGGTGGTGGTCTATTTCATGAGACCACAGATGATCGTATGGATTTGGTCCAGAAAGCAAGGAATACTGCATGCCACATGGAACTCAAATCATATGCCACCCCGGGTACCTCTCATAAGTGGCACAAATCCTCCTATATTTACCAGTCAAGAACCCCTGCCACCACTACTACTAGGCATCATATCACCACCCAGCCCACCTGCCAGGATCCCTTGACATGGATCCATCCATCCCATAGGCACCAAGACAATTCCAGGAGACACCTCTGACTCCTTCATATGCCTGTTGATTCCTCCCTTTGTTTCACCTATCACCTCCAGCCCTTTTTCCATTCCTGGGCTACCATCACCTTAGATTTATGGGTTCTGTCTATCTTTGCCCATTGGTACTGTATCGAGTTTGACACTCTTCCTCATTTCACGGTACTGAATGAACTACTCCATCAGTCCCTCTCCTAGATGCAATCTCCTCCTTATTTCACAAGGGAGCTATACAACTTGTACCACCTAAAACTCCTGTTTTTATTCCAGGTAATTTACAGTCTCTAAAAAGGATGGAAGCCTTCATCTGATCCTGGACCTCTACTCCCTCAATAAACATATTCGACCCAAATGTTTCAGGATGGTCTCTCTACAGACCATCCTCCCACTCCTCTCCAAGGACATATGGTTCACATCTGTTGACCTTAAGGATGCATATTTTCATATCGCAATCAAGGACCTCTAGGTTTTAAAGGATGTGGAATAAAGAGAAGTTAGAAACATAGCCAGATCCTTCAGGGGAAAATTCCTGAACTGTGGAGGTGGTTACTGCCAACTGAAAGAAAGATTACATATTCTCTTCTTGCTGCTCTCTTTCTTAATCCCACAACAACAGCCCTTTGAGGTAGGTTGGGCTGAGACTCAGTGAATTGCCAAAAGTTATCCAGCTGGCTCCATAGCCGAGTGGGGACAAGAACCCAGCTCTCAGAGTTTTGATGAGCATAAAGAAATCAGTATGCTATTGACATCATGTTTATTGCCTTGAAATAAATAGTTAACCCAACATGATTAAGTATTTGTACTTAGAGTTCTCTTTCAGCTTGTACCAAACTGAATGTTATGCATAACAGTGACAATGATAAGAACACTAAAAACCTCCCTGCCAGGAGATTGGCCTCGCTGGGCAGAAACAGCAGGATGCTAATAGAGCTTTTCTGCTCCACTCTAAACAAACTAGTCAAGCATCTTGGCTTCCCACTGCGTTCTGTCACCTTTTGTACTTTTTATTCCAGCTTTCTGTAAGGCTGTTTTCTGTGAGAGGAAGGGGGCAAAAGGAATCCAAAAACACGCAGTATCCATGCGTGCTTAGTCTTGTAATGGCATCAGCATTTACCATGCTTCAATACCATCCTTGTTGTTTTAATCCTTGGATTGTTTCTGAGAATATTTGCTAATATATACAGCTACAATGATGGCATAGCTAAAATAATTCAGAAATATTTATATACAGCAGCCTTTTAAAATACTGTTATTACATGTTGAAAAGATAAAGTCAAGTCACATTCTAGACTAGCAGAGGCAATCCACAGAGGCAGATTTTTATAGTTGCGTACTACCTCAGCTAAATATTTGTGCTGATGTCTCTGGCTGTAAGGGGCCATAGTACTATTATGGTCAATCATGTGCTTCTTCATGATTCTTTCAATGTGCTGGGATTGCATATCTTAGATGAAGTCAGACTCTAAGGTTAATGGGCTGCAGTGTGGTAGATGGAGTGGGTGATGTGAGGATTCTGGCTAAAATGTGTTCCACTGAATCACATGTGCACTTGAAGGGTTCAAATTATTTGTTTCTGAAATGAAAGCTGCACTCTCAGCATGTAGCATGTTTTGTTTTACTTTTTAGAAAATAATTCCTAGACAGGATAGGAAGTGGCTGTGTGAGCCCATACACACAGATTTATGACAGGTCATCAAATTTCTTTGAAGGCACATGAGAAACCTGATAAAAAGTGATCTGTAACATCATATGTTGTGCTTGGATCATCTGAGTAATTCTTGACCCATCACAGATGCCCTTTTTAATCAACAGAAGGCTATCTATGCTGAACTTTGCTGACAGAAACAAATCGGCCTTGTCCCTGCTTTGCTGTGATCCTTCAGCTGGAGTTCTCTGGAAAATCCCTACAATTGGAAGCCTTGTGTTATAAGTAGAAGTTGTTAGGTAAGACATTATTTAGAGGGGCATGGGGAGAGGGAGCATTTGATTCTAAAAACTTAAAGAGCTCTTGTTGATCTTCAAATCTAATTGAAAGGCCCAGTTGAAGCAGAAAGCCCCAGAGGGTTAAGTGGAGGCAGGTATTCTGTGAACATGATAAGCTATCTGTTGCTCAGCAAGTTTCCTGCTTCTACTTTAGAAAGAAAGAGGACTCCCCCCCCCCCTTTTGGCATCTTTGTGTCTAAATTCTTTCAAAAGGCTGATTAGGTTTCTTGGAGACCTTGTAATGCTTTGAGCACAGCAGCCCCAGGAAAAAAAAAACTGACCTAACCATCCCCTACAAACCCAAACAAAAACCAAAACTTTGACAAATACCCTGCATGTAGATGAATACTACTTGAATACTACTTACTTCAAGTAAGTAGATGGGAGGGGAAACCAGGAGGGAGGGTGATGCTCCTTGGGTCACTTAGCTATTGAGACCTAAACCTGGTGGATTCAATAAGGTCATACAAATAGAGTTTTACAGAACGCAATTAGTCCCATTCATGATGTCTTTCTCCACTTTCTGTTTCTTTAATTCAGTTTGACTCAAGTCACTTAACCACTGACCAAATTATTTTTTTAATGGGCAAAAGAAAATATAGGAAATCTGAGTATTGTCTTTAGGAGGGTTGTTTTTTGATGAAGAAAAATGATACTAACTTGCAATATCTGACATGTTCTAAGCAAGAGTAGCATAGCAAATTATGACAACAGAAGAGGAACTTTTAAAGCTATTAAACATACCAGAGTATAATTTAACTTTTTTCCAGTTCAAATGACAAGTGTGTTCCTAAAATACTGACAGAGTAGGAATAGTGCAATATATTCAGTAGTCCAAGCATTACAACTTTTGCTTGCATGCCTCAGTTCTATTTTCCATAAAATTACTTTATGCTTAGGTCTCCTGCCTCTTTCACCTTTGTGTCTTTTGTCCTCGTTTCTAGCACTCCTTTGTGTACAAATCTGGCCCTAAGGCAGCAGGCTGAGGGTTCACTCTGGTACTCAAATGTCAAGCTTCTCACATGCCTATCTAGGGAATTATCTGCATGTTTAGACAGAAAAAAGACCTATAACTCCCAGCATGCATCAGCCATTGCTGGGCTTTTTAAACTTGCATAGGATTGCACCTTTAATTGTTTTATCAAAGGGTACTGGCTTCCAATAGCAGTAGCTGGCATCACTTCTGTTCTTAAGAGAAGAATTCTGTTCTTGACACAAGACCTTGAGTCCTTTCTCTGCTGTAGCTCCAGTTCCTTAAACCAGTTCTGTTTTTAAAATATATTGCATGATTTAAAAAACAACAACGTCCCCCTTCCTTTCCTTTTCAAGTGACCAGCTAACTTGGTGGTCTACTCCTTGATTGTTTCGACTTCCAAGCCTTAGTGCAGATATTTTCTTGGAGCCATACCAAGACCTCATGGCCTTCAGCTTGTTAGGGAAGGCACCAGAAATAATTGCCTTCAAATTGCCTTCCTCATTCCTTGTGTAGATAAGACCTGATTTTACTATAAGAACAAAACTGTTTGCTTTATTGAAACATCTTTGCCCTTTCCCTGTCCCCCAGGAGGAGGGGTTAGAACTTTATAAAATTAATGAGAAGAACATTGTTCCCAGCTTGGGGAGAGGAATTGATGCCTCTTCCTCAGGCAATTTTGGGGACCAGTATGGCAACAGATAAAGGGAGCATACACTTTCTTTTGCATGTTTATAATCTGCATCACTATTTCATTAAATAAACAGTATAGAATGTTTGGCACAGGTGGTTTTGTTTCTTTCTAAGAATTCTTGAATCCAAAGTGAATCCAAGCCTTGGCTAGACCAAGTCCCTAGTGAAGGATGCATGCCCTCTGATTGAAACATAAGCTTCCTAAAGAAGACTGGACTTATTGTGCTCTCTTTTACTAAGATGGTGAAGACTTAACTAGTTTATAAGCAGGTGAAGCCTTGACTGGTAAAAGGCATAATCTTATGCATGTTTAGAGTAAAAAAAAAATTCAGCTTGCCAGCAGTTGGGCATTGGTCTGGTCAAATGAGGATGTTTAATGTTATTTCTGCATTTTTACTTTGTTGCGGTAATTTTCTTTTTATTGAACTTTCATTTCTGTATGTCTTTATTATAGTTTTATTCCATAGCTCTCGATGTAGTTCTATTCCATAGTTAAAGTTTACAATTTATTTAAAAATTAAAGTTATTTAAGCTCCTTGAAAGTTCTCTGGGTATATCGAGCTTGACTAATGTATACTACTGTAGCAGTGCTAGATATCTTCACTCTTCCTTTCTTTTTCAATTGTGGCAGAAATCTTTAAACTTGGCATTGATTTACTTAGTCACTTCGTATCATGTCATCTAATTAAAGTATTAGCTGTGTTTTGTTTAAGCTGGCAAAAATTTATGTGTTACTCAAATGATTACTCTATGTTAGATAATGAAAAGGATCATCTTAACAATCTTACATTCCTGTTTAGGACAATAATTTGGCAAAATATTGACAAAGAAATTGCTTCTTGGTCTTGGACTAGGAGTTCTGAATTGTTATGTAAAACCATGGCATATAGTTATACCACCTTAGATGTAGCACCTTTGTTGTCCTCAACTTCAAGGCTAGGGCTGCCACAACTTCCATTTCTATTGTCTGCGGTATGTCATGTGATGTGAGTTGTTTACACTCACATCCTCCCTGTGTAATCTGCACATATGAATGTATTCACCTAGGTCTCATCTAACCAATAGCATCACATTTGAGTATATCCACAAATTCAAGGTTGGTTCTTCCATATGTGTTCCTACTTTACTCTGGGCTTTTAGAACTTTAGCTTTCGTTTATATCTGCTCCATGTAATAAAGAAGTAGGGATGTAGGAAGCTGATTCAGTCCATTGGTCTGTGTAGCCCAGTATTATCAACACTGACTGTGAAGCCCAGTATTATCAACATGACTTGGCAATAAACCATGGCTTGTTGCCTTGGTGTAAATACAGACCACTTTCCCTAGGGTAGCATGTTTTTCCTCAGCAGGCCACCCTGACAAACCATGGATTGATTTAAGGATCTTTGAACTGATAACGGCTTGTCCTGCCATCTGAACCTGGGTGACCATCCCCAATCATGGGTTGTGGGAAGGGCAGAGTGTTAGGAGTGCGAAGGATGGCTGCTTTGGGCATTTGTTCTCAAGGACTGCTGGCTGGGATTCCATCAGAATCAGAGTGAAGCAGAATTGGCGGGGGGGGGGGTGCCAAGATACTGAGATGAGAGAATGGAGTCTATTATCTAAAGGCCAGACTCCTCAGGTGGTTAGGCAGTTCCTAGAAATATTCAAGATATACATCAAGTGGGAGGGACTCTGGACATGGGAGTTTCTCAGATACAGACCAAGCAACCCCAGTTTTTGGACTCTATGATGAGTCATCAGTAGAATCTGGCAGTCCAGTTAGACAATCGGTGTGCAAAGAGAAGGCATGCTCACTTTCAGAAGGCCCCTCCTGAGGGGATGGGCCCCAGACATACTAGACTGGGTTCAACAGATGGCTAAATTGGGTTCAACAAATGGCTCTGCATGCTCAGAGATTTGTTCTGGATGATTAGTGCTTTTTTGGTCAATTAAAATTGCTTTTGCAAGGAAAATGGTCTGTGACTTTTGAATGGTCAAAAGAGGCAAGGGTTGTAAACCTAATCAAGATTATATGAATTTCTGGAGGGGATATGGATATAATTGAAGTATTATATATATTATTAATTGTTATAATATATGAATTAAGTGGAGGTATTCTTGGTCTCCGGGGTGGTGGGGGCACTTTATTATTTACTTTTTCAATTATTAATTGAATTTTTGTATGTTATATTATTGATGTTGTGAAGTGTTGTATGTATGATGTTTTTCCGTATTTTTTTAAAAGGGGGGAAAAAACTGTCAGAGCAATGCAACAGTGGAACCAGCTGCTTAGAGTACTATAGACATTCAAAAAGAAACTGGACAGCCATCTGAGTAGGATGGTGTAAATTAGTGTCCTGCAATAGCAGTGGGTTGGAGTTGATGGCATTCATGGCCCCTTCTAACTCTACTATTCTATGATTCTGTGATACTTTTAATTTAGTATTTACAGCCTTGTTTGGATGATGTATATTGCTAGTGTTTTGTGCACTTTGCAAGTAG
The DNA here is from genome assembly GCF_004798865.1 of Varanus komodoensis. Lineage (NCBI taxonomy): Eukaryota > Metazoa > Chordata > Lepidosauria > Squamata > Varanidae > Varanus > Varanus komodoensis. Next base: position 10,130,252 of record NW_025335587.1, read on the forward strand.
GCATTTACCATGACATTGAGCAGCCAAGACTTCACATTTTGTTAGTAAGGCAGGGAGGCGAAGGAGAGTGCCGCCATGGATGCGAAAGGAGGTGGTTAGAGGGATTAGATGCAAGAAGAACCTCCATAGGAAATGGATACTGGGGCAAATAGACAAAAGGGTACACCGGGAGGAGGAGGCCCTTTGCAGAAGGATCCTTGCAAGGCTGATTACGAGCTGAGACTTGCAAAGGATATCCAGAGCAACAAAAAGGGCTTCTGTCAAATGTAAATAGCAAGAGGAAGGGGAGACAAATGGTAGGACAGCTTGAGAAGGAGGAAGGAGATCCAGTGACTGATGTGAAGGAACAGGCACAGATGCTAAAAAACTATTTTGCCTCTGTGTTCTCCCCAAAGCAGGACGGGGGAGATCCGCATGGGAGATTAGATGAGGCCGGGGACTTAGTGGCACAGATTAGAGTCACCCCCGCAGAAGTCAAGGGGCTCCTCAGGTCACTGGATGTTACAAAGGTGCCGGCCCCTGACGGGTTACACCCTGGAGTACTTCAAGAGTTGGCAGGGGTTCTTTTATGCCCACGCCTCCATTTTTGAGGCCTCGTGGAGAATGGGTGAAGTTCCAGAGGAGTGGAGGGTGTTGTCAGTGGTCCCAATGTTCAAAAAGGGTAGTAGAAGGGACATGGAGAATTACAGACCAGTTAGCCTTATGTCCATTGTAGGAAAAACAATGGAAAGACTCATAATAGCGAGAGATCTAGTGATGGTAGATAGGGAAGGGAGGCTGGTGGCGACACAACACAGCTTCTGCAATAACAGGTCCTGCCAGACAAACCTTGTGGAATTCTATGACAATTCAATTCTATGAAGTGGCTCGATAGAGGGGATGCAGTAGATGTGGTTTATCTGGATTTCAGCAAGGCCTTTGACAAAGTGCCCCATGATATCCTGGTTGAGAAATTGAGGAGTTTTGAGATAGACCAATGCACTGTCTGATGGATTAGGGCATGGTTGACAGACCAAAAGCAGAGGGTAACCATTAGTGGGGAATAATCAGGATGGCAGCCAGTGACAAGCAGGGTCTGCCAGGGCTCTGTCCTGGAGCTGATCCTGTTTAATCTTTTCATCAATGACATGGAAGAAGGGGTGAGAAGTCAGCTGATTAAATTCGTAGACGATACTAAAACCGGGGCAGTGGCCACAATTGAGGAGCAGGTACTCCAGATCCAAAAGGATCTGGACAGACTATGGAAGCAGGCAGGAGACAACAGGATGGCATTCAATGTGGGTAAGTGCAAGGTCTTGCACTTGGGGCATAGGAATAGCTGTCATAACTACAGGTTAGGTGACAAGTGGCTGGAGAGCAGCACTTGTGAAAGGGACCTTGGGGTACTGGTTGACTGCAGGCTAAACATGAGTCAGCAGTGTGATGCGGTGGTCAAGAGGGCTAAAACCCCACCCTTGGTTGCATAGTCAGAAGTGTGGTTTCTAGATCGAGAGAGGTATTACTGTCACCCTAGAAGACTCTGGTGTGCCCACAACTGGAGTATTGTGTTCAGTTTTAGGCGCCTTTGTTAAAGGAAGGATATGGCCAGGGTAGAGTCAGTGCAACATAGGGCCATAAGGTTGGTGGCCGGTTTGCAGGGAAAGTTTTATGAGGTGAGACTGAGGGAACTGGGTCTCTTCAGCCTGGAGAAGAGGAGACTCAGAGGAGATCTGTTGGTGACATACAGGTATGTGAGAGGTGTCACACGGAGGTGGGTAGAAACCTGTTTTCCCCTGCAGAGGAGGGCAGGACGTGCTCCAATGGAGCAAAGTTCAGGGAACCAAGGTTCAATTTAGATGCCATTTAGATTTAGAAGTACTCCCTGACAGTTAGGACCCCGAGGGTATGGAATGGGCTTCCATGGGAGGCGGTGGAGGTCCCATCGGTGAGGGTGTTCAAGGACAGACTAGACATGCACATGGTGGGCATGTTGTGAGCGGAGCTGGCTGGAGCTCGGGGTCAGACCAGATGGCCTGGGAGGCCCCTTCACCTCACTCTATTTCTATGTTTCTATTCCAGAACACCTGAGAACCCGTTTCTTTAACATATCAAAGTACATGCTCTTGTAGGCCAAAAAATTCTGGGGGGTGTATATGTTGGACAGTATAGTATAGCTCCCTCTAACACAACCATGCCACATAAACATACAACTACGTAAGAGTGTAAGAAGAGCTGTACCATAAACCACCATTCTCTTCACATGGTGGCCAATCGCTTATGGGAAGCTGAGAGGTATGTCCTGAGTACATCTTTCCAGAACCTGGTTTATACTGGCATACTACTCTGATACTGGAGAGAATCTTTACATTACACTGCATTTGTATCCCACCCTTTCTTTTCACAAGAAAATTACATGGTGTTCCTCCTCTTTATTTTTATTTTCACAAATATCCTGTGACATAGGTTATGCTGAGAGTCAATGACAGGTTCAGACACCAAGTGAGCTTCATGGCCATGTGGGGACTGCAGCCTGGATCCCTCAAGTCTCAGTTCAGTTTTTTGAAAAGTATTTTGTTATTTTTTTGAGAAAGGGAGTTCAAAGCTTAAAGTTAGGAAGAATTGAATTAAGACCTGTATGAACGTGCACAGCAATTGTAGCTAACTGTTAGCTAGCTGAGCTGGCACACTTTGATAGTATCTCATTAGCACCACCCTAAATACAGAAGTTAATTGTTCTGGGGATGAACTGGTTAGTGTTCTAGGAGAATTTGGCAAAATCAGTGAGTATTTTACACAACGAAACTTGAATGAAAGAAATCTGCAAATTCTGTACTTTCATACTTATATTTGGATGTTTTATTTTTGCTTTTAAGTTTTGACAGCTTTCAGACTTTATATATTTTCTGATGACAAACTGCTCCATGACCTTCTTCTTTTATCTGGAGACATCTATTATCACAGGGGTTTTGGTTGGATCCGTGATTCTCTTCTACAAGCCTAGTGAAAATGTCTTCTACTCCCAGGAAAGCTAGACCTTGTAATGTAGTATTGTTAAACTAAGTCCAAAAATGATATTGTGTTGGCATAATCTGTTATAATCATAATCCTGGGAACTGCTATTGAATCTCCTTGTTATAATACTCTTCAAGCACTTGTGGAATAATGCCCACAGCTATTTTTCTCCTTTTGATAATTCTTTGGGATCAGCCGTTTGACCTGGTTAACGCAACAGGATAAACCAGAGTATGGATTGAGACTGAAATGTCATTGCAACCTGGGTGGTTGAAGCATGAGTTGTTGTATTCTATGAACTCAAACATGCTAACAGACTGTTAGGAATATTTGTATGATTTTGTTTTAGTGCAGTCAGTGAACTGCAGTAATTGCAGCTGTCTCTGTTTTCCGGAGTAACTGAAATTGGAGAAGTGTTGAAAAGGTGGAAGACACTAAGCACTGTCAGTTCAACAGTAAACTGTGAAGATAACATTGCTAAGTAGGCAATCTTATCTCTTCCTTTTCCTAATTTTTCAGTGCTTTTAAGTTGGCATCTAGGGAATCAGACCCTGACAATTGTGTATATTTGCCTGTGCGCAGCCTCAACTTGTGAATTTGTTTTAATTTTTCTTTTGCTTTTGACTAATGATACAGTCAAACGATTTTGCCAGGCCAGATTCCTTGCATTGGACAGCAGTAAATGGGCTCTTGTGCACTTGCAAAAGACCAAAAACATAATAATTAAAAATACAAACAGAATTTTTAGCTGCTTGGGGCTGAAAAATAATTTAAAAAAACAACCCCAGCTGTGCAGTTTTGAGGCAAACTGTGTAGTTTGCAATGGCAAGGGAATGTTTGGAGTGGGCAATAGGTGACAGTATGGGTTTCACCCTGAAAGACACTGAAATAAACTGTACATGCTAATACTTTTTGTGTGTGTTGCAAAATAAAATGTTGATTGTAGCAGTCGACTTTTTAGCATAGGGAACACTTAAAAATGATGAATTGTGACAAGCTATGCTCTTGGGGTCCCCAATTTTTTGGGACCTGTGAGCTCATCTGGGAATTTAAGGCATCACTGTGGGCAACACCACACAATGGCTCCCACGAAGAATGTGGCTGGTCACATAAGGGCTACCTTGGGGCCCTGGCTAGTCAAAAGTGAAGTAATTAACCTGAGTAACTGGCAAGGAAGGGTCTGAACTCCAAAACCAATTCATGTAATTGACCCCACAGAAGCTCTGCAAAATACCCATTGAAGACTGTAATTTTCTTAGGAGAATTACATCTGAGTAGCCCTACATTGGATTGTTCTGTCCATCTTATGCAAACATACCATTTTTAAATGCCAAAAAGAACAAAAATGATAAGAGAGACTAGGAAAAGGAGAAATGGTGAGTAAAGAGGTGTGGAAGAGAAGAATAACAAGGTTAGAGGCTGGGAGAAAGAGGAAAAACAGAATGCAAAGTGCAAGGAGAGGGACTGTAGGAAGAGAAATCGTGGCATTAGAAGCTGGGGGAGAGAAAGGAGGACTGTCTGTATTGGCAGAACAGGATTGGCCGGAGCCTATAAACAACTCTTTTCAGCTCACCAAACAACTGTTCTTGGACAGGAAGGAGCACCCAGTACACTACCATTTTCTGGGTCTTCTATTAAAATTTTTGAAAGGGCAGGAAGTGGAGAGCTTTGCTGGAGGCCCTCACAGGTACACTGATGTCCACAGACACTGTGTTGGGGACCCTGTTCTAAAGTTTTTCAGTTGTCATAAGAATATATGTGCGTGTTTGGGGATTAACAAGTATCTCAGCACATGTGGACTGAACCAAGAAAGAATAATTGTGAGAGAGTTATTGTTTTTTTAATGCAATACTATTCATTCTGATTTCTGTACTGCATCACAAAGACAAAGTGAGAGGCCTTTCTAAATGCTTCCATGTGTCTATTTGATTCAGGGCTGTAGAATGACTTCAGTACCCCCCTCCCCCATTTCAAGATAGAAGAAGACAGGCATGAGCAACTCAATGAATAACATTGCCATAGTCAGAAAGAAACAAGAGGACCTCAGGCTGTTGCTGTGATTGTTCCTTTCTGGAAGCCCTGCAAACCTAGGCAGCTGCAAATTCCCCAAGGGGAAAATGGGAAATAAATTTCATGTTCACTCAGGATCTCCAGGAAACACAGTGGTACCTCGGCTCACAAATGCCTCAGTTCACAACCAAATCAGGTTGCGAACAGAAATTTCAGAAAAATTTTGCCTCAGGTCACGAACTCCATATTCCCTGCATAATCGGGGTTGTGGGGAGATGGCCGCTGTCATGCTGGGGGCGGGGGAGAAGGCTGTGATCGTGCCAGTGTTCCCTGCCCAAGTGCAGCCACGATCGTGCTCATCTATGCTGTCATCTATGCTGTGATTGCGGTCACGCTTGTGCAGGGAAGATGGGAGCGGTTGTGGTCGAGTTGGGCGGGGGGGAGGAGATAGCCACGATCTTTGTTGTTCTTTGTCAATTTGCTTCAAATTTTTGTGATTGAAAAAAGATAGTTACAGAAGGGATTAACTTTATTTACATTGAACATTATGGTGAAATTTGACTTGGCTCACAACCAATTTGGGTCACCGCTAGAGTCGTGGAACGGATTAAGTTTGTGAGCCAAAGTACCATTGTAGTAACCCAGGATCACAGTTTAGGAACTGCTACAATTCAGTTATTTTGAAGCCTAATTCAGGCCTGCTTTTTACTGCCTCTGCCTGGTAAGATGTCTGTATTTTCTTCACTCAGATGTGGTATATTACTTCAGTGGCTGCTAGGTAAAATGGCTGTATGCAACTCCCAGATCTGAAACAGCAGCCTTGAAAATCAATTGCTGTGTAACAGTAGCAAAAAGAAGCACCAATGGAGACTATCTTTCAACTCTTTTTGAGTAGGTGAGGCAAAATCAGGAGCAATATAGCTAGAAAGAGGCAGTTAAAATCTCTGTACCATGTGAATGGAGGTTTTAGAGCAGGCGGGGCAGGGGTATTTCAAGTGCATAACCAAGAGTCAGTTAAGAATTATGTAATTAACATTTATTTCATTTTAATTTATTTATATTACATATACGTCACTTGATGTCTTAAAATCTCTAAACAGTATTAAAAACAAAGTAAAGCAATCTAAAATAATAAATGTATTTAAAATATATTAAAAGCATTGCCAAGTGCTCTCTATTGTGCTGATTAGGCATTGGTGATGAGGGTGATGTCGGCAGTGGCAGTGGGCCAAGGCAAGCATGGCAAAAGCAGCAGGGGGTTCTTGCCACCTCTGCCAAGCTGCTTCCAGTACCCACCATGAGGTTGGTTACCCAGGTTTGGAGGACACAACAAGCCATCATTGGTACAGTCCCTTTAAAAAGCCAGGTTTAAATGATGAACAGTAAGTCTTAGTTGTTTTTATTTGAGTATTCACAAATACTCAAATTTGTTTAGGGCTCGAATGAAATATGAAATTGTAAAGTCTTATTTTATATACCCAGAGTGAGCACTCCCTTAATTTACTATAGAAAAAAGGGAATTTAGCAACCTGTAGCAAGTGCGTACTGCTACAGGGCTGCACAGGTCATTCTTCAGTGCTGGGTTTTTCTTCAACAATGGACTAAATTTCTGGGTTAACTTGGGGTGGAGGAAGATACTGTTAGTACCCAGAACAAAACATTCTGGAGAACTGGTTTACAGATAATTATAAGTAGAAAAAGCAGTGGTATTTTGTCTTTCAGGCACAATTTGAGGAGCACTCACCTGGCCTTAATTTGTTGTGTTGTCTAAGCCCAGCCAGCATGACATGTTTGAAGGGAGAACAACTTTCAAATAACCCCTATCTGCTGTTTAAACCAGTGGTTTTCAACCTGTGGTCTGTGGACCTCTGGGGGCCGTGATGTCATCACAGGGGGTCTGCAAAGGCTTGAAGAAATGTTATTTTTTTTGCAGTTAAATCTGAATGAACAAATGAGAGCAAGAAGGAATGGGAAATAGAACAAAAGCTTAATTTTCCATGCTTGTTTTGTAAAACTTGGCTTTTTTTAACCTATTGCCTCAATTAAAAACAATCAGAGGTCACCGACGAACTGATTCTAAAAAAGATCCTGGACTGTGCAGAAATGGATAGATTGACTTGATCATTGAAGGAGAAGGAAGATACTGACTTCTATCAGACTTGGGACTCTTTTTATTATTGGCCAGGGAAACAGGACTTCGCATAGATTTAAATATGTTTTTAAGTTATCATAAATGGAAAAAGAAGGGTGTGGGGGCTGACCCAGTGGGCCCGAAGTTTTTGATGATGGATGTTGTTTTTAGTTTTTAGTTTTGTTTTTTAGGATTATAATTTTTAAATAAAACTTATTTATACACCCCCCCCCAAACAATCAGAGGTATAAATCGGCTATGAGAGTAGCTGTCTGATGTCAAATAGCTGTGTTTGGTATTTCTTCATATGCTGAGAACAAGCAAGTGAATGACCCTGAGTGGCAGAGAGAAAGCACGTGACATTTCCTGCTATTGCGCAGACAGTCCGAGACCACGGAGCAGAGAAAGACAAGTCAGTCATCATAAGTGAGAGTGAGTGTTCAGACCGATTTTGTCATTGTCTTTGATTTCTGCTAACCATTTGGTTATCATTCATTAAGGTGGGTTTTCGATAATGCTGCAGTGGATTTCATGACAGCGCATTTTGGTTTAGCCTCAGGATGGATTGCTGGCTGAATCTGAAACGTAAAGGAACTGATGATGATGAGGGTGCCCTCCTGTTCAAAGCAAAGTGAGGTTTCCAGTCATTTCAAAAAGTATCTCTGTTAAAGCAAGAAATACCTGTTGATTGGCTTCATGTGTACAGGTCCTGAGGACAAGCAACTACCACAGTGCATGTTGTGTCATGAGGTACTGTCCAACAAGGCTATGAAACTGTCAAAATTGCAAAGACATCTTGATACCAAACATAAGGAACATACCACAAAGAACATCTATGTTTTTTTTTTTCAAAGTAGGGAGTGTGAGCTTTGGGAAAGTAAGAAAATGGTAAAAAAAAAAGACTGCAGCTAGTTGTAACAATAAAAATGCACCTCATTTGAGGTTTCTCAACTAATATCAAGAACTGGAAAACCACATACTATAGCTGAAAAATGTACCTGCTGCAAAATCATGGTTTCTGCATTGATCAGTGAGCAAGCTGCCAAGGACCTTTCCATAATACCTTGTCAAATGACACAGTTAAGAGGCAAATTGACGGTTTGTCAGCCAAATACAGTTTGAAATAAATATTTGATGCAGTCTAATGCTTTAAATCTTGAGTTAAGTCTTGGTGGTCCACAGCCACAAAAGGTATTTAAAGGGAGTCCGTGGTGAAGGAAAGGCTGAGAACCACTGTTTTAAGCTGTACTGCACCATGGCTCTTGTAGCCTAGAATGATCATGCAACCTGGCCCAGAATCTGTTAGCTTTTCTATTGGTGGAATTGAAAAAAATATATACAAATTGTGAAACAGGCATGAAACTGGCTTACAAAAACTAGAACTGTTAAATTATCAGGGTACATTTATGCACATTCAAGTCAAATTGTGACTGTTTTCCTTTGAGATGAGTTTGAAAAAGGCTATGAAGAAACTCTTATCTGCTTAATAGAACACATTCAACATGTTTTATTAAAGGCATAACTTCAAGCTGATAGTCAATTTCCCTTTTCACACAGGAACTTAGCACAGGAAAATATTTTTCTTTTTCATCGAGTAAGCAGAATGTGTTATACCTGGCATGTTTTAGAAAGTAAAAGCTTTTCATCAACTGATGCTATTTGCAGGCATGAAAATTGGGTTTCTAAAGAGGGGAAAACCCCAACAACTAAAATGTTGTCTTAAATAGAACTCTGGAATTGTGAGTGGAATTTTGGATTTATTTATTTTTTTTAATTTGTAATCTGAAGGAGATCTATGCCACTATTGAAAAGGGCTTTTTCTGGATTCAGTACATCTCAGATGGTGGGAGCTCCTGGAAAAGGGCCTTGCCTAAATCTTGCTTTCTTACAGCTGAGCTATTCTGAGTGGTTTGGGGTCCTTTGCAATCTGGCTTACCAGATGGGACTCCAGAACCTTTGGCAACTTGCTGTGATGATTTTGCTGTGCACTTCAAGGAAAAAAATCACTCAGATCCACTGTGCATTGGAGTCCACAGTTTGTTTGATTATTTAAAATGTTTATATCCCACCCTTGACAGTGTCACAGGGCAGTAACATAGATAAATAAGACACAGCATCACAATAATACATAAAATCAGCGTTAAAAACAATGCTAACTTTTAAAATGCTGGGAAAATAAAATGCTAACTTTTAAAATGCTGGGCACACCTCTCTGGAGAGCCCATTCCATAGCCAGGGCGCCACCACAGAGAAGGCCTTTCTCCAGGTAGCACTTTGTTTTGCAGACATCTTCCCACAGAATTTTTAGCAGAGTAGCAATTGCAGAGTTTCAGTATTATCCTTGAATAAATAAAAACATGAGAAGTGTAGTTTTAGGGGTCTCACTCTTCCCTTTCCCATCAAATCTATCCCACTGTGGCTGCTGTTAGCCGGGGATTTTCATTTTGAACTTGGCAAAGAAAATAAGAGACCCCTGTCTCTACAGTTCTCAGAATGCACAGGCTAGGGATTTTTTTTTAAAAAAAATGGATTATGAATCTGACCTGCCAGATGGCAGAGTTGCAGTTCTAAGAACGTCGAATGCTATGAGATGTATTTCTTAATAAACACACTGCCTTGACGTTTAAATCTACACATGCTAATCCTTCAAAAATTGGGGGCCCTCCAAAACAGGGCAGGTAGAAAGAAATGCAAATGAAAGAGCAGCCCCCGACCTGAAGCAGAGAATATGCCATTGAGTTGGCTGCAAATTATATGCAGGGTGCTCATGCACATCACTGCCTGTCAGCCAAGCCTCAATCATGAGAAGCAAAATGGCAGCCGGGGGAAGGGAACTTGCCTGGAGGAAGATGTGGGAAGGGAAATCCCATAAGCTTCCCTGCTAACAGAGTACTCCTTCCCTCTCAACTAAAGGGGCCCCTCACCAGCTCCTGCAATCACAGATGTATGAGAAGACTGCTAGCTGGAGGGGGCCAGGAGGCAAAAGCAAGCAAGGCAAAACATCAGAGCAACACACGCTTGTTGAGGAAGGAAGAATGCTTTTGCAGAAGCAGCAACCTCACCAGTAACCTTGGAAGCCACTTAGAGGAGCCTCTCAAAATATTCAGTATGCAGAAGACTTTGTATTCTTTTTTGCAAAAATACCAGCGCTTTTACTCTCCTTTTCCCACCGTTTTTCCTTTTTTTTTTTTTGCAAAAGCAGGTCAGACATCTCCTATACCCATCCACACAGCTGCTTCATCTTCCTTACACACATATATGGTTATGTATAAAAAGGGAGAGCAAAAAGGCTGAGTGGTACAGATACCACAGCTCTGCTGGCCAGCAACACACCCAGAATGGCCAAAATACTAGTATGGAGGAAGAATGAGCTGACAGAAGGAACCATGTTGCTATGGTGTTTTCTGTAAAAAAAAAAAAAAAAAAAGGTCAGGAAAAACAGCAGTAGATGGTGCCACTTGAGGCAGGAAGAACAGTGTGGGTCTGAGGGAAATGCTTGAGGGTGATAGCAGTAAACAAGCAGGTTGGGGCGCCACACAGAGGCTGGGGGCCACATGTGGCCCATGGCCTATGGGGCTGGGGACCCCTGCTCCACTCAAAGCTATACAAGTATAATGCAGACACATATTTTGCTTCTCTTGAAACCTTTTTTCTCTTATTTGACAATTGAGCTTGAATGCTAACAACAACATCATTTCCAATAATGATGATGTATATTTATAAGTGAATTAAACACAAAAGCAAAGTGAACTGGCTATTTGTAGAGCATTTTCATGATAAGCTAGACAGGTCCAGTAAAAAATTCATATTAAGAGCTTATCAATCCATACCAGAATTGGTAAAGGCTTTTGGTAAATTGGACACTGGGATATCTAAAAGAATGGGAATAGGATCATGCACTGTTTCAACCTATTTCTTCTGTAATGTGAGCACACCTCCATGTCCCTTGTTTTTCTTAATTGTTGTTGTTCAGTACTGCATCAGTAATTCTTAAGCTGTGTCTGATTTTAGTTTTTTAACCTCATCTGGGAAGAAAGTCTAATCCTTTAATGTTACTAAAAGATAATGTTTCATGCAACCTGAATACTCAACAACAAGCTTATATTTGAAAAACAGAAAGGCTGCAGTGAACATATTTTTACTCCTGCCTTAATATTAGCAGTCTGCCTTTTCAGCTGAGTCAACACCGCTGCATTCAGATATTCATATTTATGCTTAGTAAGCTGGTGTATGAATGAGCCTTGTGACCCTTGCACAAAGGCTCTTCCCTCCTCCCTTTTCAGTGCACTGCAATTAAATCCAGAAGTCTTCTGTTTCCTATTTTGTCCTAAGTATGAAACTATAGTTACTGTGGTTATGATCTTGGTATTTCCAGACCTGCTAACTGTCATTTCCTAGTTCAGAGAAAATGGGAAAGATGGATAATTGAAGACTTCCTGGTTTGTTGCAGGGGAACCATGAGAACTGAATATGTGGGCAACAGATTTGTGCATGAATATCTCGACTTATTAAGCCGAAAAATGATCTTCCAAATTGGGCCAATATTTCTTATGGGTCAAAGAACAGATTGCTTAGATTTCTTTGGGAGATTTTGTTTAATATCGCTCTCTCTCTCTCTCTCTCTCTCTCTCTCTCTCTCTCTCTCTCTGTATGCGCGCGCGTGTGTGTGAGAGAGAGATTGTTTATCAATAATATTTCTGTACTGCCTTTCTACAAATGTCATCAAGGGGGATGCAGCAACTCAAATAAATGATTACAAAACAACATTAAAAATCACTATTCTAAATTAAAAGGCCAGATTAAAGATTCTGTGTTTTAAATCAATATGTGTTTTGAAGTTAAGCCATTGGCAATTATTCCAAAGCATCTCTGTTGACTAGGACTAATCTGAAAGACAATAAGCAGGGGGATTGGATACAATATTTCCTTTAAAGTAAATTGATTGACATCTCTGGAAACAAAATTATTTGAATCAAAATATACATCTAACATTGAACAGAACTGTCAGATTCTGAATCATTCTACAAACAATAGAGTATTAGACAATTATTATTAATTATTAGACAATACATGGGCAGTATAGCAGGGTTGGGCAAATTTGATACTATATGAAAACAAGTGAGCTCTGGCTATTTGCCTAAAACTGCTGGAAAACTACTATGCATTTTTCCAGTGCACTGTGGAGCACAGCCAGTAGAGCTCAATCTAAGGGGATTGAAAATGGCCCCCAACTTCTCTCAGTGATAAACATTCCAATCTGTTTTAACATTAACATAAAATGTCATTTCATTTTAGTTTCACTGTACCATCAAACTTTGTTGTCTCTCATTAATTTATGAATGGAAAAAATGATTCCTAAAATTTCCATAATATTTCACGTTAGCCTGGCATGAGTATCTGCAGAATATGCTTTAAAGTCTATGAGTTAATTAGGAAAATTCAACCCACTTTTCCAGATCCCCTTATTAGGAAAGACAGAAACTGGAGGATTTTTCCTCAAACAAGTATAGAATATTGTTTTAAAGCAATGCATAGAACAGGTTTGGTAAGCCTCTCCTCAATCAGATTTCCAGATTTCACTTTGCTTTCCTTGTGGGAACAATATTTCTTTGTTGTTTTTTTCCAGTGGTAAATCTCTTGTATATTTTTCTTCCTTTTTTCTTCTTTCCTTTTCCTTTTCTCTCCAAATGTTAAAACAATTTTGACTGTAGAACTTGAGAGCTTTCCTCAGAAAGGTGGACTAAGGGCAAGATCCAATATATGCTTAGTTAGAAAAAAGCTCTACAAAACCCAGCATAACCCAGCCAACATGGCTGAGTGAGGCGAACTGGGAGTTGCAGGACTTTTTTCTGTCTAAACTTGCATAGGATTGTGCTTTAAAGAGCTTTAAAATAGACAGGCAGAAAAGTAAATGTTAGGGAATTAAGGTACTTTCTGTTTCATTACAATTGGCCATTTTCTGTCTTCCCCTTCTGAGCTTTCTCATGTGGAGAATTGCCAGACCAGGCTGATTCCTGGCACAGTTGCTCTACTTGTGACTTTCATACTTTCAGGAACCAGAGTAGAATTAGGCTGCAATTACCTGGGAGTAAGTCTTATTGAACTCTGTGAGATTTATTTCAGAGTAACATGTATAAGATTGCACTGTATGAGGATATGAAGATATTTGATTATTTGAACCCTACTCAGATTCAGAGAATACATAGCAAGTTACCCAGTTAGGCTGTTGTTCCACTGTGTGCATGAAAGTGATGTGGATCACAGCCACCCAGATCTGACATGTCCATTCCAGCCTAGGCCAGAAAAATAGTATGAAATGGTGATTTCCATTGGACAGCAGACAATTTGGGTCTTTAACATGGCTGATCTCACAAAGATGCTATCCTTCTCTGTGTGCACCTGTTTTTATATTTGGATCTTGTCTCAGGGCAGGCTATTGTACTAGTCCATGGGATTATCTAGTACCCATGGACTGACTGCTGGTCAGGAAAATGCCCAGGCTTCATTTGCATTTTAATAGATCAGTTTTACCATCCGTTCTGAATTGTGTGTTTAGTGACCTATTAGTTTTTCATGACATGGAGAGCTTGCTGAAACCAGAACATTAATGGCAAGAGAATTTGAACAAAGCATAAGACTTGGCCAGTGTTCCATTTTCAGCATGATTCATTTTTATGTGAGTGAGAAGAATAAATTAAAAGAACAAATGGCATTGGAGAAATGTCATGTTTCTGCATCTGAAGCTGCTTACAGCAGTGCAAGTGTAGGGCTCTTTCTCTTGTATGTGCCAATCTACAGATCTTGTCCTGCCCTTGTAACTGATTTTACAAGATACCCTGTGATTTATGGTACATGTATACCCTGCCAATAAGATCAGTCTCTCACTGAACACCTGTATGTCTAAGCACGAACAGTTAGGCCTAAATGATTTACAACTGCTCATTTAATTATTGTTATTTTTTCATTTGGCAGCATTAAAGGTAAGCTCACATTTATTTTTTTTCTGTTCAGGTGTTGCTTGCAATGCCTTATGTTTTACTTAACACTGTTGTGTAGTGGTTAAAGTGCTGTAGCAGTTAGTATTTTCAAACTGGAACTTAGGAGATCCAGGCTCTAGACCCCATTCGGCTGTGAAGTTCCCTGGAAGACTTTCAGCCTAAGCTACTTCTTCAGTTGTTGTGTGGATAAAATGCAGAGGAGGAGAAATATGCTGCTTGTAAAAGAGCGGGATATAAATGTAATACTAAGTAAACAGATTGCCGTTCATGCCTGAGGCCCCTGTTTTCCTGCTGTCAAATGGCAAATCTAAGGGACACTTTACACAATCTGTTTTAGTGCATCAGCATTAGAAACATGTGGTATATTTCCCATCTAAAAGGACTAAGAGTGGTCAAGGTGGGAATATTTTTCTGTATTTTTCTCCTTTTTGTCTTTTTTTGTCATCCCCAGTTCCACCAAAATGAGGGAGAGAAACTGTGCATTATTTTGAAAACACATTCTTTAAAAAAAAAAACCTGTAACTTATATCTAAATTTTATAAGGTGCATGTGGTTTTGGATACAGTATCCAGTAGGAGCAATCTTGCCAGTAACTTTGGACAAGGAGTTTTCCTGGCGGGTTGGGAGAGATAGATGTACGTTAGACCAAATACAGATGTGCATCCTAAAATCGGATGTCTCGTGCAAGGCCTGTTCATACTGCCAGGGTGTAGCTGGAAATCCAGTCTCGCATATTTTAAGTGCAGAGTATGATCCCCTCCTCTATTTTGAAAACTTCTAGTTATAGCAGAGGTGTGGTCTGGGGAGTGAAGAAAAGGGTCAGAGGGAAACTTTTGTTCTGAGGTCTGGTGTCCTGGCAGTTCCACATTTTTTTGCTTATCATAAACTAATCAAAAGATAAATGAAGCTATAACTAGTTGTGGCATTATGCATATTTCAATATCAGTGTGCAGAGTAATCCTATAGCCCCTAAATATCATCTAGTTAATTTATTTATGCTATACTTTTATGTATAGGTATTTTATTTGTGCAAGCTGTCCTGAGGCTCTTGCAAAGGACGGCATACAAATATCTTAGAGAGAGAGAGAGAGAGAACAAAGGAATTTTTTGGGATCCCAGCTTCAATGTAGAAAAACAACTCCATTTTCAAATCTGGGACTGTTCTGCCCCATTGCAGACAGTGCTGAAAGAACCGTGGCATCTCAGGATATAGCATACCCTTGTGCAGCCTCAGCCTCCATTCCTCCTGTTCTTACATGCCACAGTTAAAGAGCCAAAATTGTCCTTTGCAGGAATGCAGAGGCAATCTTCACTTCACCTTGCATAGGGTGTCCATAACCATCCAAGTTCCAAACTTGAATACTTCTCCTTCCTTTCAACATGAGAAGAAGAAATCATAACTGTAAGGCAGCTCCTCCTGTTTCAGGACCAGTTTCTTGGTGCACCTGATGTTTCTCAGGTGCTCAGTCCTCTTAACTTGATGACATATCATTGGATGAAAGATCCTAGACTTCCTCCACATTAGCATGTTCACTAAACTTTCCTGTAGTATTTGGGACTGATTCTCCATGACTGCTTGGCTTATGTCAGGGTCTATTGGCCTTGGCATTTTAAGCTGTGGATTCTGACCTTTCCTCCTTGTTTGAGTCAGAATCTATATCTACAAACTTTGAAGGTGCTTTTGTGGAAGGAGCAGGCCCAGTGTCTACAGCAAGAAACAAAGACCTATTCTGCAACACATGAGCCTGTTCCCAGAGGAAAAGGAACTAAGGCAATTAAGCAGTGGTGAACATGTTCACATATAACCAGGGGTTTATAAATGTTGGCAAACCAAAAGCTCAGCTGTATGGCACTGTGAGGATGCACTGGAAGCGGAGACGAATTCCTTCTTCACTGCCCTCACCACCACAGCATAGGCTCAGTAATGAACTCTAAGGTGTGCTCGGTTGGATGCCTCATGGGATTTCCTGCACCTGCGCTCTAATCATCTCCCAGCCTGCTTCATCACCCACAGCTCAGGCATATAGCATGGCACTGAGCGGGATAAGGAGCTTGATGGGAGAGGATGCTTAGGAGTTAATTGCCTTGGTCACTTCCCCACCCCACAAATCAACCGAAGCATTGACAGGAGCACCAGCTTTATCAGCTGGAAGATCCCCCAGGGTCTGCAGGAATCCATCGGGATCCATAAGACTCCCGGGGAGGACCATCTTAATAGGATCTTCACCCTTACAAAGGGAGAAACTGGCCTTGACTTCAAACCTCATGAGTTCAGACCTATTATTTTGGTGCCTTAAAACTGTACAGTGGGGGTTGCTCTGAATGCCAGTGGTGTTATTCTCCAGCTTTTTTTTTTTTAATTTTTCAGTGCCTCAAAATGAGCAATTCAAGTCATAATTTTTTATGTTTTGGGTGTGTGTGTGTGGCTGTTTTATACAAGTGTGCTCTTACAGCTGTCAGATATGTGTATTGTATGTGTATGTATTGCAGAGCTTTTCTGTGACTTTTGGTCGAGTGGATCAATAGCTTGTTGACCACAATAGAATTGGTCCATGGATTCAGATGACACAAGCAATTGTGGACAAGAAAAGCCCTGCAATAGTTCTTTTTTTCCCCCCTTCCTTCCTGAAAAATAAGTCACTCCACAAAAAACACTCTGGATTTGGATAAATTGAGAACCAGCCATGACTGGTTGCCCATGTGGGTTATTGTGCCATGTGAACCCAGTCAACAGGAGAAAAAATTAATCCTAGGAAACGGGACTGTTAGTACCAGCCAGCCTTTAGATCTGTGGGTGCAGCCCGTCTCATTTTTGCCAGCACCAGAGGAAGTCCAGCAAATGGGGACATGAGTTAGTGCTTTCTCTGTGGTGGCTTCCTATCCTTATGCCTGCTGTTCACCTTACTATCATTTCAGCATCAGGGTAAGATCTTTTTGTTCATACCAGTGTTTATGGCTTCTTAGTGCTGCTGTGAATTAATTGATTAATTCATCAGAAACACACACAAACACACTCTCTATTTAAAACCAATTATTTTTTCAATGTGTGTTTTAATACTGTTTATCTATTTTTACACATTGAAGACTGGGATGTAAATGAAAATAATTTAGAAATATTCAGCCTTATTTCAGCCATCACACAGATCATTCACAGCATGCCCTGAATAAGTGCCTCAGAAAGTCTTCCACCCATTTATAATTAGCTTGAAAAGACTGGATAATTAGTTGGTTTTAAAGAACTACAAATTAGAACAATTTGTTTATGCGTCTGAAGAACTGATTGACTTAATGGTGGGCAGAAGAGAGAGATATTTTTGCTTTGTTGTGAATATTTTTGATGTTGAAATTGTATGCTATATTTGTATAATATCCCTTGGTATTCTTTTTTTCCTTTTTTTTTCTTTTCTATATCTTACTTTTAAAAAATGAAACTAAGTGGGGAAAGGGGAGAGTTTTCCACACCTGTTAGGAGCACACGTACAGTGTTCCTATCACCATCAGAAAGTCCAAGATAATTTTATGGATTAGTATATCAGTTCTTTGTAATCTTTTATCATGCTTAGTTATTTAATCACACCCAGACCATTTATTATCTTTATTTTAGAGTCTGTGAAGTAATGCCTTGGCTGATCTGGGACTTCAGTCCAGGGTCCACAGTGAAAGCTCTACTTCACACCTAGAAAGCAACTGAGTTGCTTGAGTTGCTTTCCAGCTCCCTGCCTGGTGGAAACAATGTTTTCTATGTCCATTTTTGCAGGAGCTCCTTATTCTAGAAAACGGTATGAAATAGTAGTGCTTCTAGCTCCTGCAGCACTTGAAAATTATAATCACCTGAAGACATTTTTGGAGCAACTTTCGCCATGATTGAGAACACAGTGATAGCAGGTAGAGATTAGCTGTTTGTGCCTTTTAATTAAAAGGCTGGGTGGCAAACTGAACACTCAGTCCACCGCTATCCAGAGAAATGAAAGTGAGATGTGCTGGCAGAAATGGCAGGTGTCTGCCTACGCAAATGCTGCCTTGTGAAGATTTAATTGCTAGTGATGTGGCATTTTCTCTCTGCCTTCAGTTATCGTGTAGTTTTCTTTTTGCAGTGTCTGGTATTCTTGACCTTACTGTTGTTTCTGCCCCGCATGTCATCTCTATGCCAGTTGCTCTATTTATCCCACGATTTCTGTTTATGACTTGCGATGCACTGTTTGCTTGGATAGGTTTATATTGGAATAGTACATTGATTTTAGAGTGAATAGATTTGATAAAAATTTGTTGAATTAAAGCCAGTTGAAGGGAGGCATTTGCAAGGCACTCAAAATTGCATAAATACTTGCCTTTTTTGGCATTTGGTTTTAATAAGATAGTGCATAGTGATTTACATGTCTAAGGAGATTAAATAGTTATCAAAGAATGATAGTTGGCTCTGATTTAAAAGAAATGCTAGCGCACAGCTTGGTGCCTGATTTTTGAGGGATACCATTTCACAGGAAAATGCAGTGTTTAACACTTTTGTCTACATACTAGCAAGTACACATGTGAAAACTTTCTGGAGAACAAAGGTGGGGGGAAGCATTTAGCACAAATTACGACTTGGTGCACTGAAGCCATGAAACTGTTTGCGTTATCCTTCATGTGGCTATCAAGGGGCAAAGAAAACAAGAAATGGGATGCATTCTTTAAGAGGTGTGTAAGATAAGCCATATAAACTTTTGCATTTCTTCTTTCTTCCTGCCTCTCCCCCCCCCCCCCCCATGTATGTGCTTGTGTAATAGCTGGGTACTTGCTTCAGTGTAACTGCTCTAGAAGTATCTTCGATGAATTCCTCTTATAACTTCATTATTGATATTAGTTCTAAAATAGATGGTACATGGAACTGATAAGTACACATCGGAAAGCAAGCAGGACTGAAAAAGTAACTTTAATTCTTGAGAAAGAGACTTGCTCAGCCTGGTGTTCAGATATTTTGGCTATTGATTATCCTGGCTGGGGCTGATAGGAGCTGTAGTTAAAAACATCTGGAGGGCACCAGTTTGGGGAAGGTGGCTATATGGAATATGTGAATACTGTCAAGTAGACTAGCTCTGTAACTGACACCATAGGTGTAAAAGCCCAGGGTAAGCATATGTTATGGATGCACCACTGACCCCTTTCAAACCAGCCATTTCTCTGAAATGTTTAAAGATTAGAGGATCACAGTGTTCATATTCACTAACTCACTTGCTAGATTAGGGCCCAGTTGTGAAACATTTGGGAAGGGAATGAGAAGAGACTTCAGTATGGGGGAAAGGGGGTTTTAATTCAAAATGGAAATTCTTGACAGTAGTTCAGAACAGCTGATGGAGGGAGTAGTACTTAAACATAGTTATTTCTGCATTTAAAAAACAATACAAGCAAATGCCTTTTTAAATTTTATTAACTTAAAACAATGAATCAAGTCAAATATTCATAATAAAGCTCCAAATGCAATTACAGTGCTACCTCAGCTCACAAATGCCTCAGTTCACAACCAAATTGGGTTGCGAACAAAAATTTCATTAAAAAATTTGACTCAGGTTGCAAACTCTGCATTGGGTGGCGACCGCTATCGTGGCCATTTCCCCACCCCCCTGAGTGGGGAGATGGCCGCGATCGTGCTAGGGGTGGGGGGGAGATGGCCTGGCTCATGCTTGGGGTGGGGTGCGGGATGGCTGTGATCTTTGTTGTTCTTTGTGACTTTGCTTCTTCACATTTTTCTGATTGAAAAAAAAAAATAGTTACAGAACGGATTAACCTTATTTACATTGTACCTTATGGGGAAATTTAACTTGGCTCATGACCAATTTGAGTCACGACCAGAGTCCTGGAATGGATTAAGTTCGTGAGCCAAGGTACTACTGTATTGGTTTGAAAGGCATGGTAATTCTGAATGGTCATATACTTATATAGCTGAAAAGAAAAAAAAGGAATTCACTCTGATATTAGGAAAAAGAATAACCAAAATCCTTTGTAAAGGATAAACCAAATAACTGTTTCATAGTCACAGTTAGAAAGGAAAGATGCAACACTGTGCCAAAGCCAATTTAGATAGGATTTTGTGGAAGTTTCTAAATGGAAGAAAACTTGTGGACTTACTAAAAGAATCTGTGTGCATTGTTGAATTAAAATTGGTTTTAAAAAACAAGGTGCTTTAAAAAAAGGAACTGCCAGTGAGGTCTTAGGTCTACTGAATTTATTTAGTGCAAGAATTGGATTAAATACTCCTTGAAGCCATTTCTAGTACAGTGACTGTCTGGTGCAGACCTGTGTGCACAGTTCCTTGACACTGAAAGCAAAGTTGATTTGAATGTTCAAAACTTTGAAGATTACTGTGGGTCGCTCAGTACATATTCCAGATATGTCACTAATATGATTTCACTGGACTCGAGCATTTGTGTATTATATGACCCGCTAACCCTTTTCACATATACTGAGTGTGTGGAAGCGAAGAAGGATCACATATTTTGGAGAGGGCGTCCATGCATGTACATCAGTATGTGAATCTTGCATAATCACTTACTTCCTAATTTTTGGATAGCCAATACATGTATTGGGATGCAGGTGGCGCAGTGGTTTAAACTGCTGTGCTGCTGGGCTCGTTGATTGAAAGGTCACCGGTTTGAATCTGTACAACGGGGTGAGTTCCCATTGCTCCGTCCCAGCTCCTGCCAACCTTGTAGTTTCGAAAGCATGCAAATGCAAGTAGATGAAAAGGTACCACTTCAGTGGGAAGGTAACAGCGTTCTGTGCACCTCGGTGTTTAGTCATGCCGGCCACATGACCACGGAGACTATCTGTGGACAAACGCTGGCTCCCTCGACTAGGAAACGAAGATGAGCACTGCCCCCTAGAGTCAGACATGGCTGGACTTAACATCAAGGGGAAACCTTTACCTTTTATACATGTTCATTGGTTAACAGTATGAGTAGGCATGACCTCTTCAAGTGTTCAGTGAATGCATGTAAAACCAGCTGAAGAAGGTTCAGGGGTACCCACTTTCCATACTAAATGAAAAATGCCACTTACGCGTTTCAAACCTTTGAGTCCTTCCTTTGTCCAACTTCTTTCCTTTCCAACTCCTTTATAATGTTCAAATTGGAACATACAGATACTGATCATGAATTCTTCTCAAGATAACCTTCCAATGAACACATCTCATCACAGTGAAATGAAAACTGATTTTACCACATTATGGCTCTTCATAGGTAGCTACCAATCTTAAAATGGATAAAGAGTTCAGAAGCATAATATTCCACTTTTTTGGAGCATCTGATTGTCTCTGACAGGATTAGTTTTGAAAGTGGTTGCTCTGCAACAGGAATTCCAAAATCAAGGTTTCTGACTGCTGGACTGAGGACAAATTCATTGGGAACAATAGATCTCAGTGTTGTAAGTTAGAATGGTTTCTGAATCAAAGAGAGAAATACATAAAAGCAAAATTCTACTAGCAGATCATAATAGTAAATAGCAACACTTGTGATTTGCATCAACACAGATGATTCGTAGTAGAGGAAGCGAGAAAAAGCTGGAAAGTGTTTTTATGAGCTATGGGTGTGTTCAGGGTTACATGCTGAAGGGTGTGTTTCAGCTTTAATGGAAAGAAATGAGGCAATGCTGGGATAAAGAAATAAGCATATGTGTGCAAGAAAAACTGCTCTGCTCATCAAAAGAGAATAAGCAAAGGCATAAAAGCAGGGAATGAATTCTAATTCCCAAGGATTAAGTGGCTGAACATTTAGGTTCTTACACCTTGTGCTTTTGGCTCTACACTTGGATTTTTCAAGGTATTAAGGAATTGATTCCTGTAGCAAAAAACCAGAGGGGAGATATGGAGCACAGCGGCCATGATTTTTATAAGCTATCCCATATGCTGCTGTGGTACAGAGCAGATTCCTTTCTCAGCCTGTGTATTCTTTCTGGTTCCAGGGATTATTCAATTACATGTTTTAATTGTAAGCTACATGTCTCACATCAGCTCATTTATTCAGATGATGGTGGTATTGAAATGGAGAAAGTCAGGTTGCCTGTCCCAAATTTTAATCAGAATGGTATTTCCTCTTTCTGAAGGCCAAATGCAACACCTGTGTTTTTCTTTGATGGGGGTGGGGAGGAGCTGTTGGCAGAATCTGTTGTTTCTGAGAAACTGATGATTCCCCAGTTAGGAGGCAAAATGAATTAGAAAGTTCATCTACATACATTGTCTTCAAAGGATGCATAGAATGCCTTTACAAGCCATTTCAACAAATTAAAGAGACAGACTCTGACAGAGCTAATAAGATGTCTGCTAAATTGCTTTGACAAAGCGCCCAGCTCTTATTGGAATCCTGAAGGTTTGTAGGAAAGGTCAGGGTGGCTTGGCATGATGCAATTTTTGAAGTATTTCTTAATCATCCTGCCTGATTTAAAGTGTCAGGGACATGCTTTTCATTTCAAAGGATGTTCTCAATTTAAAACTCCACCAGTAGATATAGATCCTTGAAATAAATACTGCAAGATTTAACTTTTTCGTTTTAAAGTATTACAAATGAGTTTAAACATTTCCCTTAGTTTCTTACTAGTCTTGATTTTGACTGGTCAATTAATCAATCAACATAATTATTTCATTGTAAAGATCTTAGAATATCGAACAATGGCAACTTTCTTTTGACTGAATACCAGAAACAATTTATTATTTTGGAAATTATCTTACATTAATTTCAGGAAACAGTGAATTAATTCTTTAGAAGAATTCCATTAGTTCACAAGTTGTGAAGTTGTGATTAGTAAATTGAAAGGTTAATTTCGCCAATCACTTTATTAATACTCTAATTCTGTTTCATATGCTTCATTCTGGCAGATTTTTACTTTTTCCTTTTATTCAAAAATGGGAAGCTGCTATTCTGATCAGAGTTGCCTAACACAGTTATTTTTTTGATTACTGATTGCATTCCATACATAGAAAGTCAGGCACACTTCTTTTCCATGTATTTATATCAGGACAACTTCAGTAAAGTTTGCAGTTGCACTGAATGGGAGACTAAAGGGAGACTAAAACTATATGCTAGAAAAATTGCAAAATTTAACCTTATTGGTTCTATTTATCTTACAAAGTTTTATTTTTTGAAACTTAGACATTATCTTTACTATCCTCTTTAGAGTACTTTATACTTGAGAACTCAGGGGGCATTTGGTCTGGTTTCTATGGCTCATTGCAATGGCATTTATTCCAGTTACAACCACAAGAATGGAGACAAATTTTATTTTGCTTGAATATGGAACTTTTTTAGAGACCTTTTCAAATAAACCACCCAAGAATTTTATGTAAAGAACATTGAATGTTAGTGTTTTGAAATTTATCAAATTTAAATTTATTTTGCATTTTGCTTTTTTATCGCACAAGCACAAGCTTTCTGCTTTTATTATTTCTCATTTTTCTAGTGGCCACCCTCTTTCTACTGCTTGACTTATGTGAAAACTTTTTTTCTGTGATTTTCAGACTGATTTAATTACTCTTGATTTGTAATGGTTTCTTTTTGCCCACAGTTTATGCTAGGAATATAATTTTGCAGTGCAACTCTGTTGCTGCCATTGCCCCAGTATACTGTGAATGAAAACTGTTGGGTATGGTTAAAAACACATGTGTACACAGTTGAAAAAAAAGATGGCTGGATCAGTTTTTGGGTGCTAAGCAGACAAGAGCAGCATGAATTGAACGTACTTTTAGAAGATGAAAGAGTGGCTGTGGACGGAGGACAGGCCTGGAATCGCTGCTGCACCTTCTTTCCATTTTGCAGAATTGAAATCCAGGTACTACATGAAGAGCATTTTCTTTCATGCTTTTCAGCTATGTAAGCTCGAGCTGACATTGCGGTATTATGGAACAGCGCAAAGACAAAAGGAGAAATTGGTTTCTTTCACAAATAAATGCTGCATACTCCCTGCTCTTTAAAAAACAAACATACATACGAAAGCACAGTTGAAAGACAGAAGTGAAACTAGAGTTTATTTATTTATTTATTTATTTATTTAAAGCTTTTATATGCCGTCCCCTTGCTATATAGCCTCGGGACGGCTCACAGAAATAAATAAATACAATATAAATAACAATTACTATTAAAACCCGGAGACACCCTGGCTGCGCAATTAAAACCTATAAATATTAAACATTATTAAAATATTGTTTGAAGAAAAAGGTCTTGACCTGGCGCCAAAAAACAAATAACAATGAAAAACAAATAACAATGGCGCCAGGTGGACCTCTCTGGGGAGCGCATTCCACAGATGGGGCACCACCGCAGAGAAAGCCCTCCTCCAGGCACTTTGCTTCCTAATATCTCTTACGGAGTTCCTAAAGTCATCTAAAAACCCAATGCACAACTATGACTAGGAAGTGATTAGCATAATAATTCTCCTTGGTCTCTGCGCATCACACATGTGGGCTCTGTGCCTGTGTGGAGTCTATGTGTAATGTACAGAGACCACAAGGAAGAAATAAGGTTGTTTACCTGTAACTAACGTTCTTTGAATGGTCATCTGTGCATTCACACAACCCACCCCCCAGCCCTACGTTGGTGTTGTCAGCTTCAGTACCATAGTTTTCCTTCAGACCTGTATCGAGATGGTATAGGTTGGCTGTTCATAAGCCATTCCCCCAGTTCTGAGGCTCCAGTGTTGGTCTTGAGAGACCTGGTGGAAATGGTGGGACCTCCTTCTTCATATAGTGGGGTGGTGGACTCCCACTAAAACGAGTCTAAGTTGGAAAATCTTTCCAACAACAGGCTCTGTGCAAGCACAGAGCCCATATGTGTGAATGCACAGATGATCACCCAAAAAGCATCAGCTACAGGTAAGCAACCTTACCATATCTTGTGCAGAAAAGCTCTTGAAAGCATTCAGTATTGTCACCACTGCTTTTGCTTAACATCTGGTATGACAAGGGTCCCAATTTGGTGCCCATGGGTCTCATGGCACCTACTGGCATTTTCCAAGACTCCTGCAAAAGGATCCCTATGAAAACATGAGCATTGTATTTATTTTTTTCATTTGTTAAATATACCTATATAGAGTTGTATAAAATGCAAATAACTTTCTACCAGTTATAAACAGGCTTCAACAAAAGTGGGCCAAACATCCATACAAGTTGACACCCATCCATTCTCCTAATGAGAGTGTTGGTACATGTTCTGTCCATTGCATTATAGGAGGTATTTATTCCTCCAGTTTTGTAACAGCATTATTTGTGTTATCAAGTGTATCCATGCCCCTCCCACTTGTTAATTGCCATGAAAAAGTTAAATAGTTTAAGAGGGTGTGCACATCAATGAATGTTAGATGCTGTTTAGGGTACAAAAGTTATCAGTGTACTAACTCCTTTCCAAAAAAGAAGAGAATACTTGCTGCACTGAACAGGGGGTTGGACCTGATGGCCCTCTCACCCCTTCCAATACTCTCACCCCTTCTACTATTGTATGGTTCTATATGTTGCCAGAACATATGTATAAAAGAAACATTAGTTGTTTTGCACCATCAGCAATTAGGTGAATTAACCTCCTTATTAAAAAGAATAATGGAATATTGTTGTATTCCCATTCACAATCTATGGATATTAAAGCTGGCCAGTGAAGAAAGCTGACAGGGAGAAAATCTGTGTGTTCAGAACAAGTTGCTAGAGGAGAGGTTCACAAATTTCCTGAATTGACAGGAAGACAAATAAATGGATCTTAGAGCAAATCAAGCCAAAACTTTCCCTAGAAGATATGATGAAGTTGAGGCTGTCATACTTTGGACATTTCCTGAGAAGGCAAGACTCACTGGAGAAGACAATCATGCTAGGGAAAGTTGAAGGGAGAAGTTGAAAGGAAAGACTAAATATGGGATTGCTCGAATCCATAAAGGGAACCAAAGTCTTGATGCTGGAAGAGCTGAAAAGAGTTTTCATGGACATTTTGGAGGGCTTTCATTCATAGGGGAGCTCCAAGCCTCCTATGCTAATTCTATGAGGGAAAAAAATACTGTGGTAACTTACATGAAGGTTGTTTTCTTATCCTGAAAAAAATGTATGACAAACTTAATGTCAGTTGTGAAGAGCCGGTATGTAATTAACCTCAGCACTGACTACCCTCTGTGAGTTTGTCTGCTGTTCAAAATAATGAGATCAGTTTAAAGGAGTGTAGGTTTTAAAAAGCTCTTTGTAATTTGCTGTATACTTTCTCAGCCTTCAGGGCAAGCTTATGTTATATATTCCAGGTTTGTTCTGCAACTATGTGGGTTAGAAATTAACCTCTGTTTTAATTAAATCAGCACTTTTCACATCATCATGTGGCTCCACAAAGTTGCATTTTTATTTGAGTTGAGCAGGGTAAGCATAAATTACATTTTTAAAATGAGACAATTAAAATGGTATTGTTTATTATTTGTAAAAACCACCCAAATTATATTAGTTAGGGGAGCCCGTGTGTTATAATGGGCGCAGAGTATTGGACTGAGACTCATGTGATCTGCATTCTAGTTGCCACTTGGTATTAAGGATCACAGGGTTGTTTTAAGGAGGAAATGGAGAGAAGCAGAATAATTGTGGAAACTGACACATGCCAGTTTGCTGCTTACAGTTGTAGCTAGCAGGTTGGGTTAAATGGTGAGAGAGAGCCCTCTTCTAGCAATAAGTGTAGATGATTCATAAGGCAACACAGGACCAGGACAAAGTGGGGCATCTTTGCTGTCCTCAGAAAAGTGTGGGTGCATGGAGAGTAAGTTGTAACTAAGTAAGCACAATCCATCACACTGTACGAGGTGCGTCAGAAAGTAATGAGAATGATATTTTAAAATTTCTTTTATTTGAAAATTTTACAATTGAACATTGTCTCCTTCGAAGTATGTACTTTGTGAGTGTACACAGCGATTTTTCCATTCTTCATAGCATCCCTGGAAGTCTTCAAGTGGGATGGCGTTCAGAGCCTGTGTAGTGACTCTTACCAAAATGGTGTCCTTTCAAACCATTCTTCATCGTTGTGAATATGAAAAAGTCACAAAGAGTCAAGTCAGGGCTGTAGAGTGGATGGGGCAGCACCATGATGTGTTTTTCAGCCAAACCCCCTATTCTGTTCCCTTGACAAAGTGGGACATTCTGATTGTTGTTCATCTTCAACACCTTCTTATCCTTCCTTGAAGGCCTTGTGCCATCGGTACGCTTGTGCAGATGATAGCGCAGCTTCTCCATAAGCTTTCCTCACCATTTCCAAAGTTTCTGATGCACTTTTACCCAATTTCATATGCAATTTTATTGCATACCACTGTTCCAAGCTCACTTGCATTTTTCTTAATATGAGGCACTTGAACAGGGTGTCACAAAAAAGAATGCCTTGACTCTGACAGGGATGGAATGCAATTGATCAGTGTATTAACATATATCTGGCACCCCACCCCAAGTGACCTTGGCCAGCTTCTCCCTTCACAGAGCCCTTCTCAAGCATAGAAAATTAATTCTCATTACTTTCTGGACACACTTCATATATATTCATCACTAATCACAGGGCATATCCATGCAGGCATGAGATAGCCTTAATTCTGGTCTTAAGCCTTTTTAATAATTGAATTTCCAAGATTTTAAGTGTGAAAGCACATTCCATGTGAATATACCCTAGTATGAGACACAATCCTTGCATGCCCTCTTCCTACCACAGAGTAAGTAAGAGCATGGGGCCCTGGATCCTCCTTAATGTAAGGTATGTGAGTCCTGATCCAGATTAGATCATAGCAGGGGGAAAACGCACAGAGGTTTTAAATCTTCCTTGGGTTTCTTTGGTTTCATTCTGTGTTACAATGTTTTGTCTTGTGAGCCCTTGTTCCGTAACAAAAGGAATAGGTATGGCGCATTGGAAACCCTATGTAATAGTGTATTCCAGTAGAAAACTTTGGAGTACTGGCAACATTCTAGGTCCAGACCGAAGCTGAGCATCTTCAACATCTTTCAACATCTGCAGAACAATGCAGCTCAGCCTGGTGGCCTGATAGCAAGGTGGTCTTATCCATCTTGGAAGTAATTGTATGATTAGAACCTGTGCAATTATGCAGACCAGCTGTTCTATAAAAAGCCTCTCAGGCCTGTCCTGCTGTGCTACAAGAGTTCCCGTAACATTTTCACTCGTGATGTGACTCCTGCCTGTTCCTGATGCTGCTTTTGGCTGTGGTCCTGCTATGTGTTGTTGGCATCTGAACCTTACTTGTTCCTGGCTTTTTAGGCTTTGTTCCTGAATTTAGGAATTCAGCATTAATTCACTGTTTCCCCGGTTCTGTAGTGCAACAAAGAGAAGTAGAAAATCACTACTCAGAATGTTTGAGACTGCCCTTTCACTTGGTACCTAGGCAATTACAGCCCAGTGAAGATGGTCAGGCATCTAATTTTTTGCTGGGTTAGTGAACTTTGAATTTCAGAGAAAACATTATGGACTCTGTATTTGTCTTGCCTTTTCACAATAGGAGCTGTGTGCAACTCATACCATGCACTTCTAGTTGTAACTCAGGGAGTCTTTCAGATATTTCTTATCAACTTCCTGCGTAATGTGTAGCCATAGGGGAGTTCAGGCATGTCTACAAAGCTTTCTCAGTTCATGTGGATGGTGAGGCTGAAGAGATCATCTTTATTGCACAAGAAACTAGGAAGCGGCCTTATACTGAGCGAGAAAATTGGTTCATCTTGCATATTTTGTGGTACCACCTTCCTTGTGGAAATACTGTATAAAAGAAGCAGGGATACAATACCAAACTAGAATAGGCCTTCCCTGTCTAGTTAGTGCTGCAGTATGAAGCCAGCTGTGGGGGAAACTGCTGCCTGAACAAGCACTATGATGAAATTCCTTAGTCATCTCATATGAGCAAAACTTTTGTACTGGAGAAGCAATGAGAATATATGTTGAGTCATATGGGTTTTTAGTGCTGGACCAGCTATTCTCTAGGGTTCCTGTACAATGCTTTTCTTCCAGACAATGTCAGAAGAGAGATGGGTCTGTTCAAATGCTAGGAAGGGGAGGAGAATCTATTAAGAGGGTTAAAAAGTGGGAGGTAGTGGCCATTTATTTATCTGTACTTGTTTAAAGAAGACTACAGAGATACAAACTTATGGCTACAATTTTTGTTCATATTGAATATCAGGTGCTTTTCAGCTATTAAAGGCAGAAAATTCTTAACAACATTGGATACATTTATGAAGAATATTTTGAAATTAATTAAACTTTGCCCCACTGTACATAGCTTGTTTCATGTGCCTGAACATTTTGAGCCATTTGTCCTGCAGGCACCTTCTTGTGTCGTCTTCAGTCCTGCTTTGTTTCAGCTTAAGTCAAAGGCATCTCTCAAAAACTGCAAGTGGTTACCTTGGTTTAGATAAAAACCTCGCCTACTGAAGGAATTATGTGTGCCCTTGTTGTACTCCTTTCTGTTAAAGTCACATTGTTCAAGCGCCCATGTTTCTTTTTCTGCGAACAAAAATACCCCAACTGTTCCATGTAGACCTCACATTGTTTCTGACTCAATAGAATTTTTTAACAAGTAAGTGTTACTCATCCTTCATTTAAGATCTTATGTCAACTGGAATTTGGTTGTTGACATAAAACAGTATCATGGAATTGCACCCAATAGCGTGAACCCTGCTGCACCTTAAAATCTGCTGCAGAATTCTGGGAGATGCACTGGAGCAGTATTTCATGTGGTATGAAAGGCTCCAGAGGTTTAAACCCGTGAACTGAACAGAAATCTGGAAATGGTTGTTTGCAACATACAATTTGACATGGTGAGACGTACCCTAGTTGTGATTGCATCTACCCGCTTCTCTTTTTTTGACACACTCTGGAGAAGGTAGTAAACATTATGTACACTGGAGAATGCTATTTAAATAATAGACAAACACTTATTTAGAAAACACAATACAAAAGGACAAAGTGGCAAACCCCTCAAGCAGCTGTGTCTTAGAACAGGGGTCTCAAACTCATGACCCGCGGGCCAATTGCCGGGATGGGCGGGGCATGGGGGAGGGGCCCTGCGGCCTTCAAAGCGCCGGCGGCGCCTGGGTCGGCCTCCGGATGAGCGGCCCACCACCATCGCGGTGGTGGAATACTTGATGCGGCCCAGCCTCACCCAGACTCTACTTCCAGCAGCCCCCAGGTAAGTTGAGTTTGAGACCACTGTCTTAGAAGCTCATCTCTGAGTGCTCTCACTTTTAGAATATAGCTGGATGGCAAGTGTGGAATAGTTATCCCATACTTACTTTCTGAACTTGTTGATTCCAGTTGTAGACAAAGTCAACTTCATCTGCCCTTAATGGATTATTCATTCTTATTTTTGCTTTTGCTGCTGTTTGAATTCTTTTGTGATTGCTTAATAATTCATAGCTTTATTCTTGAATGTTGAATTCTTTTTTAAGTCATTAACTGCCTTAGTAATTTCTGTTGAAAATTGGGGTAGACATATTTAAACAGTGTGGTTTAAAATTCCATTATTACTGCATTTTCTGGAACTGAATAAATGTGCATAAAGAGTCAGTAGGCATTTCAGTGTTATACTAAAATAAGTGAGAACTATAACACAATGGCGTTGTGGTTGTTAGGCTATGTTAAACCAAAGTTAAATGCAAACACATGATATAGTCATGTCCCCTTGCAGGTGATGTGGCTGGACAGAGCCTTCCAAAGAATTGTACATGTATGAACCACAGACAAATACCTTGGTTATGCTGACCAATGTAGACGTAGGCCTTCACAGAACAAACTGGGTTGCTAATCAGTACAAAGGTGGTATAGTGTAGCTTGTACCAAAAACAAAAAGGTGATTTATCTGTATCAGAAGTTGTCCATCCCAGCCAGCCCTAACTACTTTTTCCCTTTGTTCTAAAACCAAGACTGTCAAGTCCCTTAGGGAAGATCTACAACATTTGAAACTGATTTTATTAACATTTGATAAAAATGTGCAGCTTTAAATTTTATTTGTAATCTTTTAAATTACTTACTGGTTCAATGAAAGATTATTTACCTAGACTGTGTTGCTTGATTTGAACATAACTGAGCAGTCTTCAAAAAGTTTCCGCACTTTTAAAAACTCTATTCGTTAAGAATTTCAAACACAAATTATATCACTTTTCTACATAGTTACCTTCTTTTGTGATTTTTTCCCAGCATCATACCAACTTTTTAATGCCATCAGCAAAAAATACATAAAATATATTTATAAAATATAAAAATGTGAAAACATTTTGAATACCCCTCGTAACATAAACCCATGGTTTGGAATATTGAATTCTGAGTTGTTGTGATGTTTGAATACAGGTGTGCTAACAAATCATAGTTTGTTAAATGCAATCTAGAAAGAGAATCCGTGGGTTGTGAACTCTAAGTTGTTTAAAGTATGGGTTACTGTTATCTGCAAACCCTGAACCATGGGAAGAGAAGTCTTGGGAAGGGAGAGGCACCACCTGTGGGTAATTGGTGGAGAGTAGAATTGTCCTTCTGTGTGAGAAGGAAATTGCCAGTGTGCACTCTGCATGCGCTGACGGCAGCCCCTGGGGTCACTGACTGGTGGCGGGAGAGGCGCGCGACAGGCAGGAATGTGCCTATAGTTAGCAGGGGTCCTCAAACTTTTTCAACAGGGAGCCAGTTGAAAGGTGCCGGCGGTGGGCGTGGGTGGAGGGTTCGAGGTGGGGGCATGCATGCAGTGAAGTGGAGACAGGGGGCATGTGTGGAGATTGTTTTCTCCAAGCAAGTCCAAAATGATCTCTGCGTGAGCAAGCTGCTACCCTGTGCAGGCGCGGCGACTTCAAAACCTCTGAGGCGGGCCAGATAAATTGGCATGATGGGCCAGATCTGGCCCACGGGCCATAGTATGAGGCCCCATGAGTTAAAGGAACAGCCTCCTCTTCAGCTATGCCCTTGTAAGAAGTGGCCAGGTGTCCCTGCTGTCTTTGTACTCATTATTGCATTAAAGGCATAGTCTGTTCATGGTGATGGAAGCAATGGAGCAGAGGTGGTTTGAGATTCCCCTCCCCCTTGACACAATCACACCTGACAGGAGCAGTGGCTTATTAGTAATAGATTGGTTATGCCTCACCTTTATTTCAATTGCCATGGTGCCATACAACATCCCCTCTATCACTACTCTGTAAGGATTGATCAACTCCAAGGACACGGGCCCCCAGGGATCCTTTGAACACTTTCTCTCATGCAAAGTAAATTAAAGATGAGGAAAAGATGAGTTTGATAATATTCACTTCTTCTCCCACCACTTTCTAGTATAAGAGTGCAGGGGATCTTCTTGGGGCTTAAAAACTCATGCTGATTATAAGCAGAAGGTATATACACATTTCAAAACTGATTTTAGCCAGTTTTTGCTAAGATAAAAACAGAATCAGTATCTGATCAGATGGTGTGTTGTCCTTTTAAGCCTCTTCAGTACCCGAAGCAGTTGTTACCCATCCACTTGTTTTCATGTGATCATGAAAGTTGTTCTACTCAGCCTGCTGATTAAATTCTGACACTGTGGCTACTGACTCAGATGTATCTGAATGGGGCTCAGCCCCAGGTCAGTGTGCAGCATGTTTCTAGGGCAGGAAGGCCCATTGAATACAGGTTGACAAGTAAACAAGTGCAGGATTGAGTTCTAGAAGTAGCCACCCAAAAGAGACATTTGCCCAGTCCAAGAAAAGTAGAACTATCAGTCTAATTTGCAGTGCCAACCTCCTTTGATCCAAAATTCTGGAAAGGCAAGGGCTGGAAAGGAAGCAAGTCATGGCAGCAGTGCCCAGTACAAGGAGTTAGAAGGGTGATAGAGCTAGTACCCAGAAAAGCCTTTTTTTCCCCTCTGCATGGGCATCTGATCAAAGGAAAAGAAAACTCTACATTCTTGTATTATTCCAAGAGCTAGACCTCTTTTTTGGTTGGTGACATAGAACGCCAGTCAGTACATGTTCTGGGAGAAACACCACCTCTTTCTTGGTTCATTCTTTTTTAAACTTTTTGGTGTGTTATTGCAAAATAAAGCTTCTTAAAATTAAAAGAAATAATAGATTGATCATCCTGTGAGTTTTAAAAGAAGGCTTTGGTATATCAATTAGCATTGCACATTTTAATGAGGAAGATAGGGCTTGATTCAAGCAGTACCTCTGCTTAAAATATGCTTTCATCATATAGTAGGACAGCATTTCTTAGCAGCATTAAACGGTTCAAGTGTGGAAGCATCTCAGGCTAGGACCAAGAAAATGAGAAATAACCTTTATAGTTACTTCAGTGGACAGTGTCTGACTTCCATGTAACTCAAAGTATGGTGGAATATTTTATCATTTGACAGATAAATTGGTTTCATCTTCAATAACTACAGCCTTGTGAGTTTGCCCAGGATAAAGTGCAGAATAATCCAAAGATCTGTCCAGGTCATTGGGTTTCATTTCTGAGCGTAACTTGCGGTAGAAACAGTGCAGCATGCTGGTGTATAGCTGTCATGGCTCCATAAATAAAATTATGGGGTGATATGTAATGTTGTGCAAGTAGACTTCCATTCATGTAAAAAAGGAAGGGTCTTCCAACCCTCCAGAGCTGATTGGTGGCATAGTATGGGAGGTTGCCAGTCCATCAAGAAAATATGATGGTTGGATAGCACTCATGAACTGAGCTTGGAAGTATTGGTTGACATCACAGTTCAGTCAAGAACTTACTTCTTTTTGTAGGCAAGGTGCTATCATGCAGACTTATTCCCATGTTACAAATGGGAGTTATTATTGCTGTCCTCTTTTACAAGGCTACTGCAATGTGATAGACTGTGATAACTATAAAATGTCAGTCAAACATTTGAGAAAAATACAATATTAATATGCTTTGTGTGGTGGTTGGCAGGGGACATTTTGTGAATAAGTAGCAGAGGTGTGTGGGGCCCAGAACGTAATTTAGTGTATACAACCTATAGACTTTTAATCTAAGGAGGATATTTTTGACCTTTTAATATTTCTGAAAGAATTCACATCTAAACAATTCCAAGACAGATTTTTCTCCAGACATTTGTATTGGAGAGTTTTTTGTTTTGTTTTTATTAACAAGAAATACTGGATTCACTGTTACTCCTTTTTTCAATAACTTGAAAAAAACTATTAAAGCACCTACAGTAGCTATGAGCAATCTATAATCCTATCATCACCATCTGAACATGGCATGGCTACTTGGTGTTTGCCAGAAGTCTTGTAATGTTGAGCTGTCAGGTCTGTTTGGACAAAAGTTAGGAAAGTAATAAGAACAGGCTAAATATACAAGACCATTTGAGATAGTCACTCTTAATGCAAATATTTATAAATATTTATAAATATTATTTATTTTTAATAAGCTTTCTGAAACAATCTAATTTATCAACTGTGTTGCAAATACACATATATTCAAGTTTATTTGAGACAACTGTTTCTAACAGAATGTTTATCTTTTTATCGAAATAGAAAGCAAACGTCTGTTCAACCGTGAGTAATTTGGGCATTAGACATAAAGAGGCTAGAGAAGCATGAGTGAGTCTGTGCTTCGTGTTTTCATGCTTCTTTATAATATTGGAAATGGGATTTTGAACATTTTGCTCACAGTGGTATTTTTGTCTTCTCCCAACTGGAGCACTGGTTATTCTTTGCGGTCCCTGTGCATCACACATATGGGCTCTTAGCACATGCATGGAGTGGTTTTTCGGGAAGATTCTAAAGCTGACTAATTAGTATTCGGTGGGAGCCTGGCCCCCTATGCAGCTAGTGTGAGGATGGGGTTCTGGCTGAAACATCAGTTCTTCTACCGCCACTGTGAGCACATTGGGATGTTCTTCTCCAACTTGCCTCTTGAGCTCCCGCTGGTCAGGTTTTTTCTCTCTATCTTTTCTCTATTGCTCAAAGAAAAAAAGAATAAAGCAAAAGTTATCTGTATCCCTTGGCAGTTGCCGCTGGGGGCTTCTTTCGCGCCTTGCCAGCCAGGCAACGTGCTCAAGACTGGCTTCCGCAACCACACCTCATGGAGCAGTAAGCTTCCACCCACCCATGGCCACCCCCTTTTCTTGTTTTGCCTGGGAGAGTCTCAGATTGTCGAATCTTGTTATCACTGCCAAGGTTTTGCAAAGCAGGCAAGGAAACACCGGGCCAACCATTTAAAAGTGGAACTTTGGAGCTGTGCTTTACAGGCTGAAGACCTTCAGCCGTCCACTTTTGCAGCTTCAGCTCAAAACCCAGACGACTTGTCACCTCCCCCACTGGCAAAAATGCCCGAACTGGCAAAACAAAAGAAGGTGGAAAAGACAGCAAAGCCTCTAAAGTCGCTTACCCTTATTAAACTCCTTTGCCGAAATCCTTTCTCAATTTTGAACCAATTAGTGGTTCCGTGTCCAGTTCTCACTGTTGCTTCTTGACCCGCATATAGGTTTCTCAAGAGACAAATAAGATGGTCTGCTACTCCCATCTCTTTAAGAACTTGCCACAATGTGTTGTGATCCACACAATCAAAGGCTTTAGCATAGTCAATGAAGCAGAAGTAAATGTTTTTCTGGAACTCCCTAGCTCTCTCCATGATCCAGCAAATGTTGGCAATTTGATCTCTAGTTCCTCTTTCTCTTCGAAATCCTGCCTGTACTTCTGGTAGTTCTCGGTCCACATACTGCTGGAGCCTAGCTTGTAGGATTTTGAGCATCACTTTGCTAGCATGTGAAATGAGTGCAATGGTGCGGTAGTTTGAACATTCTTTGGCATTGCCCTACTTTGGGATCGGAATGTAAACTGACCTTTTCCAATCCCGTGGCCACCATTGAGTTTTCCAAATTTGCTGGCGTATTGAGTGTAGCGCTTTTACTGCCTCGTCTTTTAAGATTTTGAATAGCTCAGCTGGAATGTCTCCTCCAGTAGCTTTGTTGTTGCTCAGACTTCCTAAGGCCCATTTGACTTCACATTCCAGGATGTCTGTCTCGAGGTCAGTGGCCACCCCATCGTGGTTATCAGGGACATTAAGCTCTTTCTTGTATAGTTCTTCTGTGTAATCTTGCCACCTCTTCTTAATCTCTTCTGCCTCTGTTAGGTCCCTGCCATTTTGGTCCTTTATCATGCCCAGCTTTGCATGAAACGTTCCCTTCATATCTCCAATTTTCTTGAAGAGATCTCTGGTCCTCCCTGTTCTATTGCTTTCTTCTATTTCTTTGCACTGTTCATTTAAGAAGGCATTCTTATTTCTTCTAGCTATTCTCTGGAATTCTGCATTCAATTGGGTGTATCTTTCTCTTTCTCCCTTGCCTTTCACTTCCCTTCTTTCCTCAGCTATTTGTAAAGCTTCCTCAGACAGCCATTTTGCTTTCTTGCATTTCTTTTTCTTTGGGATGGTTTTAGTTGCTGCCTCTTGTACAATGTTGCGAACCTCCATCCATAGTTCTTCAGGCACTCTGTCTATCAGATCTAATTCCTTAAATCTATTTGTCACTTCTACTGTATATTCACCAGGGATAAGATTTAGGTCATACCTGAGTGGCCTAGTGCTTTCCCCTACTTTCTTCAACTTAAGCCTAAATTTTGCAACCAGAAGCTCATGATCTGAGCCACAGTCAGCTCCTGGTCTAGTTTTTACTGATTGTATAGAGCTTCTGCATCTTTGGCTGCAGAGCACATAGTCAATCTGATTTCTGTGTTGACCCTCTGGTGATGTCCCTGTGTAGAGTTGTCTCTTGGGTTGTTGGAAAAGAGTGTTTGCTATGACCATCTATTCTCTTGACAAAATTCTACCAACCTGTGCCCAGCTTCATTTTGTATTCCAAAGCCAAACTTGCGTGTTATTCAGGTTATCTTTTGGCTTCCTAGTTTAGCATTTCAATCCCCCATGATGATAAGGACATCATATTTTGGAGTTAATTCTAGAAGGTGTTGTAGGCCTTCATAGAACTGGTCAACTTCAGCCTCTTCAGCACCAGTGGTTGGGGCATAGACTTGGACTATTGTGATGTTGAATGGTTTGCCTTGGATTTGAACTGAGATCATTCTGTCATTTTGGAGATTGTATCCCAGTACTGCTTTTCCTACTCTTTGATTGACTATGAAGGCTACTCCATTTCTTCTGAGGGATTCTTGCCCACAGTAGTATACCTGATGGTCCTCTGAATTAAATTCACCCATTCCTGTCCATTTTAGTTCACTGATTCCTAAGATGTCGATGTTCAGTCTTGTCATCTCTTGTTTGACCACATCCAGCTTGCCTTGATTCATGGATCTAACATTCCAGGTTCCTATGGAGTATAGATCTTTGCAGCATCGGACTCTCCTTTCACCACCAGATACACCAGCAACTGAGTGTCCTTTCGGCTTTGACCCAGTTGCTTCATTTTTTTCTGGCGCTACTAGTACTAGCCCTCTGTTCTTCCCCAGTAGCATATTGGACACCTTCCGACCTGAGAGGCTCATCTTCCGGCATCATATCTTTTTGCCTTTTGGTACTGTCCATGGGGTTTTCATGGGAAAGATACTGGAGTGGGTTGCCATTTCCTTCTCCAGTGGATCATATTTTGTCAGAGCTCTCTGCTATGACCTGTCCGTCTTGGGTGCCCCTGTACGGCATAGCTCATAGCTTCATTCAGCTATGCAAGCCCCTTTGCCACGACAAGGCAGTGATCCATGAAGGAGCCTGCCTAAGGTAGTGTCATATTTTCATGTGAACTAGCCAATAATCCTGCCCTCGTTCTTCCAGAATCCGTCTACTCCTATAGAGACTGCATTACATTCCCTTGATGTCAGGAGGGCTCTTGCTTTTTATAAATCAAGAACCCAATCTCTCAGGCAGACTCAAGGGCTGTTCATCCTTTATGATGAGTCACACAGAGGACACCCAATATCTCCTCAAAGTCTCTCTAGGTGGATCGTCTGGCCTATGACCTCTCTGTCCTTTGGCTTTCTGGACCTGTCAAGGCTCATTCAGCTAGAGCCAAGTCCACCTCCAGTGCACTCTATGCTGGAGTGTCCCTGAGTGACCTCTGTAAGGTGGCCACAAGGTCTAATCTGTTGACCTTCATTAAGCACTACCGCCTCGATGTCAGGTCAAGAGAGGACAGTGCCTTCAGCAGAGCCATCCTTTCTGCTTTGCTGCACTGAGTGATACCACCCTCTTCATTGAGGTAAGCTCGCCAGTCGCCCATGTGTGTGATACACAGAGACCATGAAGAATAAAGACAGGTTTCCTTACCTGTAACTGTTCTTCGAGTGGTCATCTGTGCATTCAAACATACCCACCTGCCATCCCCTCTGGTGTCTCTTTTGAACACGTGGATTATTCTGTGTCATTCTTGCAATGATGATGGTGGTCTTAGCTTTGAGCTGAGGTCTCGGCCAGAGCCCCGCCCTCATGCTAGCTGCATAGAGGGCTGGGCTCCCGCCGAATACTCATTAGTCAGCTTTAGAATCTTCCCAAAAAAGTGCTCCAGGCATGTGCTAAGAGCCCATATGTGTGAATGCACAGATGACCACTCGAAGAACAACAGTTACAGGTAAGGAAACTTGTCTTTTCATGAACTGTATGTTTCACTGAAGCATTAAGACAGGAATTGCAAATCCACCATTGCTTTCCACTGGCTTTGGCTATTTGACATTCAGAGTGTTGAAGTGACTCAGAAATACAGACTCCATATCCAAAAGGATGGTAATGGACAAACCTGGTAAATTTTCAGTTAATTGAACATTTCCCTTTCTTGGAAGGGTGCCAGAGTATGTTGGAGAAATACTTCTTTATTCTTTCATTTATATGCCTTTTCTATAAATAACCCCATGGTTTCCGGTGCTTTCCTAAAAGGAAACTAGATTATGCTAAACTAAAAAGCAGTTCATTTGGAATATATGTACAACAGAAGAATCTAAAAAGTATTGTGATATTTAAAACAATAAAAACTAATTAAATATCTATATTAATTATAAAAACTCTGGCTTTTCTCATTTTCCTTTTATGCCAATAAGAGACAGACCCCCAAATGAACGTAGCATTTTTCCCCAAAACAGTAAGAAACAAATTCTCTGTTTCATTAGAAACAGATGTTCCCTTTATGACACATCACCTACTAACTTGCAGGCCACTGAAACTCTGACACTCTGAT
Organism: Varanus komodoensis; assembly: GCF_004798865.1. Lineage (NCBI taxonomy): Eukaryota > Metazoa > Chordata > Lepidosauria > Squamata > Varanidae > Varanus > Varanus komodoensis. The sequence continues at coordinate 10,169,468 of NW_025335587.1, forward strand.
GTTTTGGTCTGGATGAAGGAAGCATCCAAAAATGCTATCTATCTATCTATCTATCTATCTATCTATCTAAATTAAGGAGTCTAGATCTCACTGTTTCAAAAGTTCTTCAGAATGCATTGTAATGTATATTTTCCATAATGCTTTAATTCTTGTTAGTAAACAATTCCTTTCATTCTTAGAAAGTAGAAAAGGATTTTTTAATGCAAACATTAAGAATTCTAGTAGGGAAAAATAGTGTATCAACTTAATAGGATCACAGGATAGATCCTATTCTTTTTTTTTGGAGGGGGCACGTTCTCCCAGGGAATGCAGGGCCTCCACAGGCACACCTTTATATGTGAAGGCTCCCTCTCTGCAGATGTGGATATTGGCGGGGAGTGGGGTGGACTTGTGTGGAACCTGACATGTGTAGAACTACTTAGAAACAGAGCGAGTCAGAAGGGGTCTCCCGGGCCATCTAGTCTGACCTCCAGCACCAGCTGGCTCCGCTCACGACATGCCCACCATGTGCATGTCCAGCCTATCTTTGAACACCCGCACCGATGGGGCCTCTGTACTTGGTACAGCACTGTGCTCTGCTCACCTGTTTAACTAAATGATAAAGTGAAATTTTAGAATAGAACTCTGGACAATAGGTACATAGGTACAGGGACATAAGCTTCCATAAATATCCTAACCTCATTTTTTCCATCATGGAAATGGGGCTGCAGACCCTGAACCTGTGCTAAATCATTCTGTACAGCTCTTCCTTGTATCCCATAGGGCTTTCAATCCTGATTATTTGTGGGGAGTGATCTGAAGGCTGATAGTTCTATGGACACTTAGGGTAGGGTGGATACATCCTGTTGGCTTTGCTCCATATCTCATATACTAACAAATCATAAAGTGTAATACCATAGACCAGTGATGGCGATCCTTTTAGAGACCAAGTGCCCAAACTGCAACCCAAAACCCACTTATTTATCACAAAGTGCCAACGCTACAATAAAACCTGAAAACTGAGGTTTTAGTTTAGAAAAAACACCTCACAGCCAGTCCAAGCAAATATAAATATAAATATAAATATATATATATATATATATATATATATATCCTTGGCAGTGCACTGACAGGCCATGCGAAAGCTTGGACGAGTTGGGGATAATGAGTTGTGGCTTGTGATGTCATCGCCTGGTGCTGCTACTCCTTTCCGAACATGTGCATGGCCCCTGTGTGCGCTGTTGGGGCAATGCTGGGGCAACTTGGCTTGCATGCCGACAGAGAGGGCTCTGCTTGCCCACTGTGGCACACATGCCATAGGTTCACCACCATTGGCCTAACCCTACCCTGGTGCACTCCCCTAACCCTAATATAGGGGTAAATTTCCATGGTAAAGAGGGTGATTTTTTAAAAGCCTTCCTTGAGTAGCTTTTTCTGCACAACTCATCATTTCTGCACATTTTGAACACATTGCAACCAGCAAAACCCTGCCAGAACAGAAATGGGCAGAGATTACTCCTTTCTGAGCATGCACATGGCCCCTATGTGCGCTGCTATCCAATGCTCAGCTGCTGGGGCTATCTTGGGGTGACTTGGCTTGGATACCGTCAGAAGGGGCTCTGTGTGCCCGCTGTGGCACATGTGCCATAGGTTTGCCACCACAGCCATAGACCATAAAATTTTCCTTCTTCCAGCACTGTGAAAAAAGAGATGGTAGTTTAGCAATGTGGAAATTAATGTGCTAAACTCAGTCTGCACCTTTCCTTCAAATTATCAAAACAAAGATTGGCTGTGGTCAAAAATTTGCTCTTGATTAATCTATGCTGTATGAATTCACAGCTGATTGTATGGCAGAATGGTTAGGGTGCCCAGTCAAAGTCAGTAATTCTTTATGGTGAACATGTTTTGAAAATAAGGCTGGTTCAGAAGTAATTTGTATGTGGAATGAGGACCTGCAGTTAAAGCTTTGTAAAGTCTTTCTGGGCATGGAACTCTTTCAGTCTTAACCACTGAATTTATAGGACCAGGACAGATTCTGGACAAGTAAAGTATATCTCAGATGGACTCATTTTCTGTTTTAGCTCTGACTTTAAAGCATGCATTAGGGTCACCATAACACCAAGAACATCATGCCTTTTTGATATTTCATCATACTTGAGATAAGGTGTGTGTGTTCCTCCAGATGTTGGTCTATAAATCCTATAATCCATTACTATTGGCCATGCTGGCTGAACTAAAGATTGCCTACTGTTGATCTGTACAGTATTTTTGTAGATGCTTTTGTATTTGTGAGGTTTTTATCCCATTCTACTAGAAGAAAGGAAAGTACAAACTACATGACACAGTGTTGACAGGCATTATTTTTACAAAATTCGGAAGTACATACAGTATCTTATTTGTTTTGATAGGCTATAGATCTTTATAGTGTTCTTGTTTTGTTTGTTTAAAAAACTGCATTTTAACTTTTGAAAATGGAGCTATTTCAAAAGCAGCTTTTAATATTGCACTAGTATCTGTTCTTTGAAGTGAAAAAGTCAAAGTCTTACTGTGCTATGTTCCATAGAGGGAAATGCTTCCTTGATCAAAATGTTAACATACCTTAGTTAGCAAGGAATAATGTGAGTTGTATGGTTTAAATACTACTTGTATTATTCCACTGATAGCACTTATTTTTGCTTCTCTAAAGCAGCCATTAGTTCCTCCAAGAAATAGCAAATAGCTAGTCTGTGAATGTTTACATGATTGGGAAGAGTAATTGCCAGTGGTACGCATCTCTCCTGGGTTTTGGCTGTCTAGATAGGGGCCCTTTCTGGCATTGTTTCGGTGAAGGATTCATGAACTCTATCTGACCCTTCACAGTGATACTTGAAACTGGCCCCTATTTCATCTCATACAAGGGTAAAATGTCTTTCCTTCCCTTTCTCCTTCTTGGCCTGAAATTTGTCAGAGAGCCAAGTGCAATGCTAATTGATCATGATTTGAAGGATAGTGTGAATTAATTGCCAAAAGCAATATTAGTATTAATAAAAGATTAGCAAACAACTATAAAAGAATTAGACGTTTTTGTTAACTAGTAGGGTTATGCGTATAAACTCTTGCATTCTTAAATGATTTGTTGTAAAGGCATCAATGCAGTCTAGCTTCAAATAATGCTGATTTCCTTCTATCCAGCATAGCTGTAAAAAGATTTCAATAAAAACTCAAGTGTTTATTTAAGCCTGCATTATTTAAACAGTAATGTAAATCAGCTTTTACTGGCAATTCTGGCTGATGACAGGAGTTGTAGTCCAAGTCATAGGATTCAGGAATATTCTTCAAATGTTTCTTTTAGTGCAAGAATTGGGAAAAGCAGAGTCTTAGAAGAGGTGCTGTCGGAAGTTCCTACTGTGAGGGATCATTGCAAAGCTGTCATTGTATTTACTTGCAAATTTTGGCAGACTTAATTGATAGAGTTACTCATATTCAGCATTATTAGGCAATGAAGAGTTCTTTAATCAGTGACAGGAGTTGTCTGCAAATTCTATCAATTGGACTAGCTCCCAATGTCCCTGAAGTTTCAGGGTTCCTGATTGTTGTCTGGCTTGACCCCGATAATTTTCATGTTCATTTCCTGTTCTTTATCCAACTTAGTAATGTCCCTTTTCAGGTAAGGTGACTGGAACTGTATTATATAATGCCTTTATACGAACATTTGGTGTGACCACAATATTTTTGTATAAGGGCACTATGATCTTGGCAGTTCTATTTTAAATTCTGTTTCTAATTATGCCTAACGTGCAGTTTGCCTTTTTTCACAGCAGTTGTGCACTGGGATGACGTTTTCATCAAGCTGTCCACCGCCATTCCAAGGCCCCTTTCTTGATCAGTTACTGCAACCTCAGATCCCATTAGCTTGAAGTCGGGATCCCCCTGCAACTAGCATTACTTTTTATACTCTGGTTTCTCTTCAGATTGTATAAATCTTTCACCCCTTTTACTAGCATAACTTTCCACTTGCTTACACAGAACAACACTTATCATTTTGATGCTCATTCTTCCAACTTGGAGAATCCCTTTGGAGTTCCTTGCAACTTACATACAACTTTGTGTGTAAGTTGGATCACATATAGTCAAGCCCATCAACATTTTCTGGAGTTAGTGGTGCAGGACCTGTGTGAAAGTGGAAAAACCACAAACTCTCTAGCTCCCTGTGCCCAAACTCACCCATGCCTCCTCTTTGTAGCAAGGAGATGCCAGAGAGATTTCCCTCTCTGGATGGGCAGAGCAGGAAGGCATGCTTTGGAGGCCTCCCTTTCTACCCCTTCATTCTTCTCTCTCCGTGGCAATGCTTTGGAGGCCCTCCCTCCCTCCTCTTTCACTCCCCCTCTCGCTATGGTAACGATGATTTTCTGCAGTAATTTTTTAAGTGAACAGGCTTTATGGCAGTTCATTTGTAAGTCTGGGTTGTTCATAACTTGGATGTTCATAACTCTGGGACTGCCTGTAGATAAAGTGGATTAACCGTCTCATGTAGAAAAGCCCAAAGGAAGAAAGGGAGGGAGGGAGGGAGAAGAAAAGATTGACTGACTCTTGCCCCCACTTGAAGAATTCCGGTCAGCAGCACATTGGCAACTGCTGTCATATATAATGCCAGAGGTAAAATAATATGGTCAGCCACACAGGTTCTCCCCGCACTCTCCAATATCATCAATGCTTTTGACACTCCATTGGGCAGAAGCATTTGATGAACTGCTGACTGGATCTTCACTTGGAGTAGGTTCTAAATGCTGGAGAACCTCAGATGTAGAGAAATTCATCCCAGCTAGTGTAAGATGTGGGTCCTGCCAGTGGGTTCTGTCACAGTGAGATATGGAGCTCTCACATAAAGAAAATCCACAAGCTCCAGTTCAGATGCTGCAGCATGACTGGAGAAGCCAAAGGTTTGGCTTACAGTGAAACCTTGGATTGCGAGCATAATTCGTTCCAGAAACATGCTTGTTATCCAAAGTACTTGTATATCAAAGTGAATTTTCCCATAAGGTTCAATGTAAATAAGGTTAATACATTCTGTAACTTTTTTTTAATCACAAACATTTGAAGCGGGCATGCTCGGGGGGGGGGAGTTGGGCACGATCGTGGGTGTGCTTGGAGGGAGGCGGGTGCGATCGAGGGGGTGGCGGGTGCGATTGCAGGCGCGCCGACGGGGAAGACAATGCTGTACTCACACCTGCAGCAAGAGAGAGAAGAACCGGCACTCAGTTGTGACATGATGTTCAGCAGGCAAAGTGCGCATAATACTCGTACTGCAAGACATCGCTCGTCTATTAAGTTAAAATTTAGAAAAACTTTTTGCTCATCTTGCAAAACACTCGCAGACCAAGTTACTCGCAATCCAAGGGTTTACTGTACTTCTGTTTTGTAACTAAAGCCACTTCTAGTAGAATCTCATAGGATTAAACTAACTGTTCAGAACATATGTAAGAAGGGGGAAAGGAACTCTACAACTCTCATTTTGTCCAATGTTTTTTAAAACTTCTACCTGAAATTTTAGGTTCTTTCCTTAATACAGAACAAAAAAAATCTCTATATGTGCTACTTTTCCTTATTGCTTCATTAATCTTTCTTGGGCTTTTACTAGGCCTCTAAGGAAAATGGTTTATAAGCTTGTGTTCAGTGGAAGGTCAGCATGAGGACAAACATTACTGCAAGCTCCTACTAATACAATGGTATGTAACTTTCATTTAATTTTATATGGTGAGCTGTTAATTGGATACTGGAGACTGTTAACTTTATAGTGTTGTAAAATTGCCACAACCAAGGTGAGCATACTTTTTTTTCACTGAGGCTGTTGCATTTGTATCCTTCCTTCAGAGAAAAACAAGGATTTAAAATAACTGAGTAGCTACATGGTTGTTTTTTCTCTTCCTTTTTATTTTCTTGCTTCTTGTCTTCAAATTAGTCAGGCTCTTCAGCTGTTGGGTTACGATTCTTGGCTTGTTTGGGAGTAACAAGCAAATTCGCATATCACACAAAATTTTCAAGTTTTGTGAGTATCAGCACTCTGCTATTTTATAGTAACTAGGATAATCCACCTTTTGTTAGTCACCTGTCATTTGAGATTATGACAGAATTTTCTGAAGTCTTTCCATCTTTCTGTGCGTGGATGCTTGTGTAGCTTGGATACCTATTGGATCCTTAGGAAAAATAGAAGGGCTATGCTTACTATCATTCCTTCAGCCAGCCCTCTTTCTCAGTGCTTTGCAAGCGTGACTAACTTGTTCCGAATGAAGAGGGAGGCTGAATGAAGAAATGGGCAGCATGCATGGTCCTATTTCTTTGGATGACCCATTGTGCTACCTGCATGTGTATCCATTCAGTCATGTAAGCAGGCAAAAGGAGAGCGGACTCAAATGAACCCATAGAATCCTCCATATGTGGATTTGCCCCACATATGGGTGATAGTTTTGCAAACCCTTTATCCCTTTGATTGTTTATTTCTAATACTTCATCTTATTAAACACCTGCATCCTATATGGAAGAAGGTGACCCTCTCATCCAAGAGAAATTACACTCAGCACTTGACTGGCAGTGGAGCTTCTGCCATTGCTTAAAGAAATTGAACTGATCCCATATAAACAATTAGAACAGGGGTCTCAAACTCAACTTCCCTGGAGGCAGTCTGGGTGAGGCTGGGCTGCATCAAGTATTCCACCACCATGGTGGTGGTGGGCTGCTCATCACCTGGTTGATCACCTGGTTTTTTAATCAACATTTGAAGCGGCAGCTGGTTCCACTATTGTATTGCTCTGACATAGAAGAAGCTTTTCCTGATGTCCAGCCTGAATCTGGGTTGTTGCAACTTGAATTGATAATTCCATGTCCTACATTCTGGCATTAGCAAGAAGAGTTCTTCGTCGTGGCCACTGTGCATCACACATATGGGTTCTGCGCCTGTGCAGTGCCTTTGGCCGGAAGATTAACAGCTAACGGTTTTTGGCGGGAACTCCGCTCCCCCTCCCCCCTAGCATTATATAAGGAGTGGAGTGTCTGCCATTTTCCAGTCTTTGTGACCGCCATTCATTGTGCCTCGTGCTGCTTCGTTCTCGCTTAGATTATTACTTACCTTCTCACTCGTTGAAAAATCTCTCTTTTTCCTCATTCCTGTTGTTAGTATTTCACTTGTTTCTTAACTTTTCACCGTTTTTTTCTCTCTCTTGTTCCTAAAAAAAACAACAAAAAACCCCAAAATATTAGTTTCCTGCTTTACTATCTCCTTTTTTCTTCTATTTCCTCGATGGCGCAACAGGCGGCGTTCCGCAAGTGCAGGAAGTGTGGCTCCAAAATGCCCGCCGGACCCGCATGACCTGTGCCTCCTTTGTTTGGGGGAAGGGCACAGGATCGATAAGTGCGGCCATTGTTTGGCCTTCTCCAAACAGGCAAGGAAGAACCGGGAGAACTGCCTCCACAAACTTTTGTGGGACCAGGCTCTCCTCCAATTGGACCGGCTGGTGGCTAAGCCTCCCACTGCTGTGGCCCCACCCGAAGGCCGTCCAACTTCGGCTGACCTGCCGCAATGCCCGGCCTCTTCCTCCATTGCTCTGCCCTCACGCCCTTCTGAAGAAGGTGCTCATACCGTGGCCAACCAGCCCGTTTCCCTGCCAAGGAAACAAAAGGAGAAGAGAAAGCACAGCGATCCGGATAAACATCCTGTGCATAAGAAGGCCAAGAAAGATAAGGTTGGCAAGCCGGTTAAAAAGCCGAGGAATCCCGAGCACGCAAAGCATCGCCACTTGGGTTCGGCGACTTCCTCGATCCCGACTCCTGCCACGGAACCGACCCCCTGAGTCCTGACCATCCAGGCGGCTATGAGGGTTACCCTGCCCGGCTCACTGCGCCGAACCACAGCTGAACCCATTCTGGATTCATGGCGTGGTTCCATCTCAGATGGGGAAATAAGAGATTCTCCGCCTAGGGCTTGATCACCAACGCCAATGCCGCCTGTCCCGCTGGATACCGAGATCATCATCTCCCCTCCGAGAAGCCGCAGGAGCCGGTCCTCGAATGCTAGATCCGATGACTGGTACCATTCCGAGACGGGAGGAGTACCGCTCCGTGACCTATTAACTGGTCTCCAGGGGACGATCTTCACCGCCAGCTCCTCGGGAGCACTTCCATTCAACACCCAGGGACGCCCCGAGGGCTCCATCTAAAGAAAGTGGCAGATCAGAGTCACCAGGAGATTCTTCCTCCAGTGTACCACCCCCCTACTGGATGGAATCTGATGAGTCTGAGGCTGACTCGACCTCGCCGGATGCATCAGTTGCTTCACAGGGCCCGGGGTCACCTGAAGAACCGTACGTCTCATTTCATGATTTGATGGCCGGGCTAGTGAGGTCACTCGATATCGAAGCCCAGCAACAACCGGGACCGAGCACTGACCGTTTTTATGATGTGGTCAGGGGCAAACGATCCACATCTATTTCCTTGCCATTTATTACGACCTTACGGCAGGCAATGACCCAGCCATGGGACCTCCCGGCTCACCCACAACCGACTTCATGTAAATACGAGTCTGTGTATCGGGTTTGGGAGGAAGACATCCTGTTTCTTCTCCGTCACCTCAAGCCGAATTCGGTTGTTGTGGAATCCTCCCAGGGCCGGGAAGCATGTGGACACACCTCGCCTTGCGATAAAGAGGGAAGAAAAGTTGACTCCCTCGCCTGCTGGGTATACGCAGCTTCGGGCCTTGGTTTACGAATTTCTAATTATGAGGGAACCCTGGTGCGCTACCAATATTTTCTTATGCAATGCCTAGACACCATCATTATACCTTTCCAGGAAACCAGGGCGAACTTGCAAAACCCTTTGTTAAGGAAGCTATACAGGTGGCGGTACAACAGCTTTCTACAGCGAGGCACCACATTGAGTCTGATTCGAGGTCACTTGTTGGTGCTATTTCCTTCCACGGACACGCCTGGTTGCGTAATTCCAATTTTCTGGACGAGATGAAGCGGAGAATTGAGGAGATGCCATTCGATGGATCCGGTCTCTTCAATGTGAAGACGGATAGCAAACTGAACAAAATCCACGAATCCAGAATGATGGCCCGTCGTATGGAACGGCAATCTCTGCCTCGATGTAAGTGGTCATGGTCACGCCCACAGTACCGCCAACAGTTTCAGCCTCAGCAACAGCAACTGCATCAACACCAGCAACGTCACAGGCAACAACCATCCCAGTGCTTCCAGCAGGGCCGCCGCCGCTTTGATACGTACAGGTGACAACGCTGATGCGACAAGCGAGCCTCTCCTCTCATCCCAACTTCACCCTCTCATTTGGAGACTGGCTGAAAAGTCAGCTCCCCACTTGGGAGTCCATCACATCTGATGGGTGGGTGTTATCCATCATCCGGCACAGCTCTGGAATTGAATTCGACATTGTTCCATCACCGAATCCTATCCGTTATACACCGACCTCGTCGGCACTGTTGGACGAGATTCACCAACTCCTTATTAAGGGAGCTGTTCATCCCCTATCATTATCGGAGGGACTCCACGCATTCTATTCCAGATACTTTACAGTCCCAAAACGAGATAGGGGTCTCAGACCCATATTGGACTTGAGAGCTCTCAATAGATTCATAACACCAAAGAAGTTTTGAATGACCACACTCCAAAGTATACTTCCATTGCTGGGAAGAGGGGATTGGTTCGCCTCACTGGATTTGAAGGATGCCTATTTTCATATTTCAATACTTACAAGTTATAGGCGCTTCCTTCGTTTCACAGTGGACTCTGAAATCTACGAATTCAAGGTGTTACCGTTTGGATTGGCCACTGCACCAAGGGTTTTTGCGAAATGGATGGCTCCTGTCTGTGCACACCTTCAATTACATGGAATTTGGATATACCCATACCTTGATGATTGGTTGTTGGTTTCCGACACAAAAGCAGGACCCTCGTCTGCTGTTGAGATTATATGTGCTCTATTACAAGACCTTGGACTCTGTATTAATCAACAGAAGTCTTCTCTTCTCCCTACACAGGCGATCAACTTTACTGGAGCCCGGCTGGATTCGACGCTGGCAAGATCTTTTCTTCCTCAAGACAGACAACATGCTATTGCTTGGTGCATCTCTTGGATCTGACAAGCGAGAACTGTCCCCATCCGGTCTATCCAGAGCCTGTTGGGACACATGTCTGCATCCATCACTGTGGTTCTGCATGCCAAACTCAGGCTACGCCCTCTCCAACTGTTCTTCAATGGGATGTTCCGACCACAGACAGATCCACCTACCAAATGGATTCGACTTCCGGTTTCTGTTCTTCAGTCCCTGTTATGGTGGATACAACCAGCCAATTTGAATGTCGGTGTTCCGTTTCGACCCCAGTACCCTACAGTGACCCTTGGTGCCGACGCATCTCTGCTGGGATGGGGAGCCATTTGCTCCGATCTATGTACCCAGGGGGTATGGAGTCACCGGGATTCCAGGAACCACATCAACTGCCTGGAACTTCTTGCTGTTTTCAAAGCCCTGCAATTATTCGAGGACGTGCTTCTACACCAGGTCATCCAGGTGACCTTGGACAACATGGCTACGGTCTTTTATTTGAACAAACAAGGGGGAACCCGGTCCCGAAAACTAGCCTGCCTATCCATGCAGATTTGGGACTGGTGCATACCGAGAGGTATCACTCTTCTAGCAGTTCTTCTTGCGGGCATGGACAATACAGACACAGATCTCTTGAGCAGACATATGTTGCGGTCACACGAATGGGAACTAGACTGTCGGGTTCGCGACAGACTGTTTCACCGATGGGGCCAGCCAGACATAGACCTGTTTGCGCGGGGATAGGACAGGGGTCGTCCGGGGACACTTTCATGATACCCTGAAGAGACATGACTTTTTACGCTTTCCCACCGATTCCCCTCATCATGAGAGTGTTGGCAAAGATCATTCACGAAGCTGCCACAGGGCTACTAATCACCCCCTGGTGGCCACGCCAGCCATGGTTCTCAACTCTGCTTCACATCTCTCGGGAGGATTTTCTCCAACTCCCTCTTCTTCCTTATGTCATTACCCAGAGGGAGGGCACGATCCGACACCCAGAATTGCTGTCGCTGAAACTGACTGCATGGAGGATACGATAACCGTATGCGATGCACCGGTGTCAACGCTACCGGCAATCCCTACTACCGCTACTCCACAGATTTTACATCCAAACCTGTGATATATTCTCGAATCTGCATTACGGCCATCCACTAGAAAATCGTACACAGCGAAATGGCATAGATTTTCTAGCTTTGCCGATTCACACTCGTTTCTGGCATCCTCGGCTTCTGTTCAACAGATTCTTCAATTCCTCTTCGAATTGCTTCAGTCTGGACTTAAACCTTCATCCATAAAAGTTTATACGGCAGCAATTTCTCATTACCGTGGAACTGTACACGGTTTCTCCATTTTTTCTCAACCTTTGATTAAAAGATTTTTGAGAGGATTGAGTAACCTCCATCCAACAATAAGGCCCCTGATGCCCGCTTGGAGTCTTTCAGTGGTTTTACAAGCACTGACTCGACCACCTTTTGAACCCATGGCGACGATCGATCTACACCTTGTCTCATGGAAGACTGCTTTCCTCGTTGCAGTGACTTCAGCCCGTAGATCTTCTGAACTCTGTGCCCTTAGGGTAAACCCCCCTTTTCTGAATTTTCATAAGGAAAAGGTAGTTCTATGGCTGGATCCGTCCTTCCTTCCAAAAATCGCATTTTTTGGATTCACATGCAGCAAGAGATCGTTTTACCAGCCTTCTTTCCAACACCTTTGAATCCGATAGAGAGATCTCTGCATATGCTGGACGTTCGTCGTTGCTTAGCCTTTTATAGGTCCGGGACTGAGTCTCTTCGACACGCCAATAGACTTTTTGTGAAATACTCGGAACATGACTGAGGCTGTCCGGTCACTTCCCAACGACTTTCAAAATGGATAGTAACTACAATTGTTGTGTCTTACCAGTTAGCTAAGTTGGACTTACCATCTACTCCAAGAGGTCATTCTGCAAGAGCTGTTGCTGCTTCTTCGGCCTTTGCATCAGGGGTCCCGATAAAGGATGTATGCAGAGCGGCCACTTGGGCTACCCTGTGTACCTTCACCAGACATTATAGGCTCGATGTCCGTGCCAGACAAGATTGCTCTTTTGGCAGAGCTGTTCTTTCTTCTGTCCTTCGTTGATGATACCTCCCTCCTCCAGTTGGGGGTAAGCTTGTTATTCTACCCATATGTGTGATGCACAGAGGCCATGACGAAGAAGAGCAGGTTGCTTACCTGTAACTGATGTTCTTCGAGTAGCCATCTGTGCAGTCACACAACTCACCCTCCGACCCCGCTTGGTGTCATGGGTGGTCCGACTTTCTTCTATTCGATATTAGGATCTCTTTAGATATTTGGTTCTCTTGTCATGATGACAAAAACTTTATTAAGGGAACAAATGTTGGTCTTTCAAAGACTGGAAAATGGCAGACACTCCTCTCCTTATATAATGCTAGGGGGGAGGGGGAGCGGAGTTTCAGCCAAAAACCGTTAGCTGTTAATCTTCCGGCCAAAGGCACTGCGCAGGCGCAGAACCCATATGTGTGACTGCACAGATGGCCACTCAAAGAACATCAGTTACAGGTAAGCAACCTGTTCATCTTGACCTTCCTCCTTGTGACAGCCTTTGAGGTACTTATAGAGGGATATCATGTCCCCCCTCAGTCTTCTCTTTTCAAGGCTGAACATACCCAGTTCTCTCAGTCTCCCCTTATAGGGCACTGTTTCCAAACCCTGGATCATTTTTGTCACCCTCCTCTGGACCCTTTTTAATTTACCTGCATCTGTCTTAAATCTTGGTGCCCAGAACTGGACACAGTATTGCAAGTGAGGTCTGACTAGTGAGGAGTATAGAGGAACTACTACTACTTGTGATTTGGAAGTAATACTTCTAGTAATGCATCCCAAAATAGCATTTGCCCTTTTTGCACCTGCATTGCATAGTTGACTCATATTTAGCCTGTTGTGCATAATAACTCTGAGGTCTTTTTTTTTCTTTTTTCAGTTCTGTTGAGCCACATATTCCCCATCTTGTAGTGATGCATTTTGTTTCTTTTTCCTGGGTGGAGGATTTGGCATTTGCCCCTACTGAATCCCATTCTGTTGGTTTCAGTTCAGTGTTCAAGTTTACCAAGATTGCCCTGGATTTTCATACTGTATTCTAGGGTGTTAGCTATTCCACCCAGTTTTGTATTGTCTGCAAATCTGATTATCTTTCCTTGTGCTTCCTCATCTAAATCATTAATAAAGATGTTGAAGATCACTGGGCCCAGGACTGAATCCTGTGGCACCCAACTAGTTACCGCCATTCAATTTGAGAAAGTGCCATTGATGAGCTCTCTTTGTGTTCGATTTAGCAGCCAATTTTGGATTTTCTATCTAGTCTGGGTTTTTTTGCTAATTTTCTTATCAGAATGTCACAGGGCACTAGGTCAAAAGCTTTGCTAAAGTCTAGTTGGATTATATCCACAGTGTTCTCTCTGTCTGTTTGGGAGGTTACCCAGTCAAAAAAATGAGATTAAATTAGTCTGACAGGATTTATTTCTGATAAATCCATACTGCCTTCTAGTAATCACTGCATTTTGTTCAAGATGCTTGCAGATGGATTGTTTAATACTTTGCTCCAGAATTTTTCCGGGGATTGATGTCAGACTAACTGGTCTATAGTTCCCGGGTTCATCTTTTTCCCCTTTTTGTAGATAGGGACAACATTAGCCCATTCCCAGTCATCTGACACATCTCCTTTTTTCCAGGATTTATCAAAGATAATAGCCAGTGGCTCTGAGATTTCCTCCACTAGCTCTTTTATGTCTCTGGGATGGAGTTCATCAGGCCCTGGAGATTTGAAAGTGTTGATTCCATCTAGGTATTCATAGAAACATAGAGAGTCAGAAGGGGCCTCCCGGGTATTCCTTGACCATTTGTCTGTCAATCTTTGTCTGCCACCTCCAGCTTGAACTTCCTCTTGATTGCAGATTTCCTTGTGGGAGAAGACTGAAGTGAAGTAGGAATTGAGCACCTCTGCCTTTTCCTTGTCATCTGTTATCACTCTGCCATCCACTTTAAGCACCTGGACACCCTTCTCTTTCTCATGTCTTTTGTTCTGGATGTATCTGAAGAAAGCTTTCTTGTTGGGCTTAGCATCCTTTGCTATTCTCAGTTCATTTCTAGCTTTAGCCTCCTGATTCTATTCCTGCAATTCCTTGCTATTTGTTTATATTCTTCCTTCATGGCCTGGCCTTGCTTCAACTTCTTGTACATGTTCTTTCTTTCCTTTCAGGCTGTCAACCCTTTGTAGAGCCACATGGGCTTCCTCTGCTTTCTTCTACACCTTTTTCTTGATGGAATTGTTCGTAGTTGTGCTTTGAGAATCTTCTTTTTCAAGATTTCCCATCCCTCTCAGACTCCTTTCCCCCTAAGGGTGTGTTGCCATGGCATTTTGCTTATCATTTTTCTGAGTTTGTTAAAGATGGCTTCCTTGAAGTTCAGGATGCTTGTTTGGCTCCAGTTACCCTTTGGCGCCTTCATAATTGAGAATTTGAGTATTGCATGGTCACTTTCCCTCAGAGTTCCCCTGGCTGTTACTTTGTCCACCAGGCCATCTCTGCTAGTTAGTATGAAATCGAGGATAGCTGATTCTCTCGTGCTTTCCCAACAACTTTCTGCTGGAGAAAGTTGTTGGCAACACATGTCAGGAATCTCTTGGAGGGGCCATGCTTGGCAGAATTTGTCTCCTAGCATATATCAGGGAAATTGAAGTCCTCCATGATGACTACATCGTTCTTCCTGGAAATGCCAGCAAGTTGCTTTTCAAAGGTTGCATCCTTGTCCTCCTTTTGATTGGGTAGATGGTAATATATGCAAATAACTGTTTTTCTTATTTTTTGCTCCCTTTAAATTTAGCCAGATGCTCTGCATGGAGCTACTAAATTCATCTTCTTGTATTTCTGTGCAGATATGTGTCTCTTACATATAGTACAACTCCACCTCCCTTTTTGTCCTTTCAATTTTTCTTGAACATGTTGTATCGATCAGTTGTAGAGTTCCAGTCATGTGAGTCATCTCACCAAGTTTCTGTTATTCCTATAAGATCATAATTGCCCTCGTGTACTATGAGCTCAAGTTCATGTTGTTTGTTTCCCACACTCTGGGCATTGATGTAGAGACATCGAAGTTCATTCTCACTCTGCCCTGGTTTTTTGGGACTGGTGTTGGGCCCTACTTGAAGTTTTTTCTCTGCTGAAATATATAAGTCTTTGCCAAGGGACGGTATGCCATGCTGCACATCTCCCTCTCCTATAAGTTTCAGTTTAGGGTTAGCATTAGGGAGAATAGTTGGCAGAACTCCTATAACTAGCAAGTAATCTGCATGAAGTGCAAGACTGTATATATCCAAACCTAAAAATTCTCATGTGCACAACTTGGGGAAGAGGCATTTCTCAAGATATGCATGTTTAGATCAAAAAGGAGAGCAACTCTGAGTATGCTCTCACCAATATGGCCTTTTTCTATCTAAGTATGCACAAAATTGTGCCTGAAACTGCTTTCTGTCTGCACAGAATATTATTCAGAAGTTTTGAGAGCCTTATTTTGTTCATTGTACATATGGATATGTACTATTAAGATCCAGAACCTGGATCATCTAGATTGAAGCCAGAAGAATAACATAACCTTCTATTGGTAGTATTCATAGAAGAGCAGCAAATGTATGGTCTCCTGTGTTACTGTCCTGAGTAGTAGAACCAGACTTTGGAATCCCATTCCTCTCTTAAACAGCTTGAAACATACAGGAATAATCTGAGAAGTGGCAACCAACCTTTCAGCAAGATTTCTGATATGACCTTGCATTTATGGCTCAAATTATATGTCTGTGATTTCTACTGATAAAAAGATGTTCCTACTTTCTAACAATATATTCAGTAATATGTTCTTAGGTACTTTCAATGGCTAGTATGTCCCTACTGGATTCAGAATTCATGTCTCACCAGCAAAATGGCTATTTCTGGACTAATTATTTTATTTCAGGCCCAGTTAGTGGCTGTGGTGCAACTGAACTTGTCACTCGAAATCCCCAGAGCACCATGGCTGGCCTCCTTACCAGCAGAGGAAAGAGCACTAGCAGGAGACAGCTGCAATTGTCATGAGAATCCAGGGGCAGATGGCATCGGCATTTGGTATAGTTGGGATATACGATGGTTGACACCTGTTACCACATATTATACTTTGAAAAATGGGTTGGGGAGGCACTCTGCACAGTCAGTGTCTTGTGTCTAATGGAAGGTTGCATCAACCACCTCCATTTACTCAAGGCGCCTCTTAAGAAAGGTTGTAATCCTTAGGACCTGTGACACCTGGGCGTTGTTGCACTGTTGCTATAGAGCAGGAAAATGGGCAAAGAGAGCCTTGTATTCTTGTGTATCATGCTATGTTTGATCCAGTGTGGCAGGTTGACCACATGATTAATACTGTATATGGCTATATCTGCACTCCAGGCTAATGGATATTTGTTGGTCATGGCAGTGATGTGGGTTTTCAGAAAAAGTAGAACTAGGTGATTTTCCAGTCCTCTAAATAATATTATGTGATTTAGCAAATTTGTTTGACTTATTTTCACTTCCCAACACGCATTCTCCCTCAATAAGCACACAAAATATCTCATATTTGGTGAACAGAAGTAAAAATGTAATCCGTGTCAATTTTGTTTTGCAATATGAATATATTAAATGTTTTCTCATTAGCTGCAAAACTTTTCAACTGAACTACTTGCTTAGAGGGAAATTAAATGACTCACACAATATAGTTGAAATGCTATATTCAAATATATTCAGAGCTTTCTGTAGAAATTACTTTATTGGAATGTTTGTAAATGTATAAATACAATCGGATATTCTTCCTTATGATGCTTGCTTAACAAAAATGACTACACCTGAATGAACACACCATTCTTAGGATATATACTCAAACAGAAGTGATGTATTTCGTATCAACATACTAGTTTACTTTTACTGAGGTAAATGTCGCACCTTCTGCTTCACTCACTCTGTGAACTACTTATTGGTTCCATTTCAAGTTGAGAAAAATCTGATTCAGAGCAACTAGTTGAACATTCAGATTCACTAAAAGATGGATGTGGTCTGCAGGCACAGACTGGAGAACTTCGCAGACGTGTGTTGCATTCATGTCCTCCTTGTGGAATCCTACAGGTACATTACTGCTGAGCCACACTGAGCTGCTCAAAGAGCTTCAGCTATTGGGTGGTAATAGGAATATAATTAAATACAACTAATAATGCAGAACTAGATGGATCTTTGGCCTGACCCCACTCAGTTCCTCTTATGTTCTTAAGTGAAACAAACAGTAAACACAATCTTAGTTTCAGTCTGTTACTGAAGGATTTTAGCAATAGAGGGCTTATGTACCATGTATAAGTCTGGTCCAGACCCAGCCAAAAGGCAACTGCATTTTGCCAAGGGACAACTGAACACGATGGTTGGCAGTGATTTCCTTAGAAGATTAATTTAAAGAAATTCATATCCTACATCACGATTGCAGTACAACAAATGTTTTATAGAAAAATATAGCATCAGAAAATTTTCTGCCTCACATGACTGCTAAGTACACTATCCTCTTTTGTAGGAGGCCTAATCTAGTGGAGAACTTATTAGAGAGTATGTGTTCCTTATTCTTCATACTTTTTTATTCCTGAAAGGGAGCAGCAGGAAGGGAGCCATGCCATCCCAGCAAACAACCTTTGTCTCAGAAGTGTACTTTGGAAGGCTGAGGATATTGGATGACAAGAGTGTACGTGGAGCCAATTGTCAAATTCAGTGCTATCTTTCTGCACATTCAATATGGAGTGCCTGCCTCCAAGTGTGTCCTCAGATAATAGTGTGATTCTTGATAAAGGCTATAGTGAGTAAGCAGGGTCAACCAATTGTGTTTAGTTATATTTTTGTAACATCCAATAGCCAATGCTCTCTGGGTGGTTTACAGCAGTTCCTAAAGCAGGACCATAAGACATTAAAACACCATAAATTTTATCCAAAATACGAAATTTAAAAACTATTTAATGGCTAAAAAATTGGAGTACAGAGTCGACCTGTTTAAAAACACCTGACCTAAGTATACCCATCAAGCCATTCAGTAACCTTGGCAATCTATGCCTTGGCATGGAGGGCTGTCTTTACTTGGCACTGAAAGGACAGCAGATTTGGCGTCAAGTGGGCATCAGTCTTCAAGGGCAGCCCCACTTAGTGTGAATTGCAGTATTCTAAGTTGGAAATGACCCATACATCTGGTGTGAGAAACCATCGATTAACAGCATCTTAATCTTGTATGGACTTCACTTTGGTAACCTTCATCTATTCCATTGTCTCAGCCAGGTACTGGTTTAGCACATCCACAACACATCCAATTGCAGCTCAACAGCAAAATGCGTCATTGGTATGTAATTTTTCCAGGAGGCTATGCACAATTTTACAAAATGTACAGAACACTCTTGATAGTTTCTCTGGGAGAGGACAGTTGAAGAGCAGTATGTTCTGTCCTTATCCATTGGCCAATGGGCCCAAGGCCTCTGGAAGGTATCATTCTCTGCCTTCTAGAAAGAACATCATAGCAAATCATAAATTGATGGTAGAAAGAGCATCTGTGGGAGCTTGCATCACCCTTCCTTTCCAGAAAGAATGCTTGTATTAGAACAGAGGCCAAAGACAACAGTGCAACCACCAGCAAAATGTGTCTCGTTTCCAGCAGCCCAGGTGCTGACCTGACAGATGTCCTCACTGAGGACACACACACGAACCTCTCCTCTCACCGCCAACCCACCTCCCCCTCTTTCTTTTGGGGATCAACTGCAAAGTCAACTCCCCATCTGGGAGTCCATCATATCTGATAAGTGGGTTTTTATCATCGTAGAGCACAGATACAAAATCGAGTTTGAGACCATTCCGCCTGTGGGACCGATCCGTTATATGGCAATCTCCCTGACACTTTGGGATGAAGTATCTCAGCTGCTTCGTAAAGGTGCAATTCGTCAAGTTAGCCACTCCGAAGGACTGCACAGTTTCTACTCTAAGTATTTTACTGTTCCAAAGTGTGATGGTGGTTTACACCTGATATTGGACTTGTGTGGCGTCAAGCAATTTTTTAGACCCAAAAAATTCTGGATGACCACTCTCGAGAACATTCTTCCGTTGCTCAGGAAAGACGGTTGGTTCACATCCTTGGACTTAAAGGATGTTTATTTTCATATTACCATCCATCCTGCTCATAGGCGCCTCCTTTGGTTCACTTTTGGTTCTGATGTCTGCGAATATAATGTAATCCCTTCCGAACTCGCTACCGTTCCATGGGTATTCACCAAGTGTATGGCTTCTGTTTGTGCCCACTTTTGCCTTCAGGGTATCCACATTTACTCTTACTTGGACGATTGGCTTATAGTCTCCTCTTCTAAGGACGACCTCTTAGCCTCCATCTGTATAACCTGCTCCCTCCTTGATAGTCTGGGACTATGCATTAATATTGAGAAATCATTCCTCATTCCTTTTCAGGTTATCGACTTCATCGGAGCACGTCTGGACTCAGTACGCACACAAGCCTCCCTACCTCGGGACCAACGAGAGACTGATTTCTTCTATCTGGAACATCATCACCAGATTCCTCTGCACACTCCATTCAGCAAATACTTGGACATATGGCATCCACGGTGGTGGTGGGTCTGAATGCGAGACTGCAGATGAGACCTTTACAACTTTGGTTCAATCACAATTTCTACTCAGAACGTGATTGACCCAGCCTAGTGCTTTGACCTCCACGCGCAGTACTCTGCACCCTGTCTTGGTGGACGATCGACTCCAATCTTTCCTGTGGAGTCCCATTCCATCTACCTCATCTGACAATGACCATCTATACTGGCGCTCGCCTGACTGGATAAGGGGCCCACTGTATGTCCTTTCAGACCCAGGGCACCTGGCATGGCCACAAGACTACCAGACACATCATTTTCCTCCAATTGCTGGCAGTCTTCAAAGTGCTCTGCTCATTTCAGCCCATCCTCCAGAGTCACACGTTCCAGATAGTGTCCGACAATATAGTGACTGTTTTTTATCTGAACAAACAAGGTGGCACAAAGTCAGTACCATTGGCATATCTCGCCATTCGCATATGGAACTGGTGCATCTCGCACAGAATGGTTCTGCAAGCTGTACATCTTGCAGGTATTGACAACAAAAAAGCCGATACCCTGAGCAGACATATGTTGTTGAATCACGAGTGGGAACTAGATTGCCGAGTCTGTCTTCGCTTGTTTCACTGTTGGGGCACACTGGACGTAGACTTGTTTGCGACCCACAACAATACTGTCTGCACAATGTGTTGTTACCGAGTGGGAATTGGCATGAACTTGATGGGAGATGCCCTCACGGTATCATGGGAGAACAAATTCTTCTATGCCTTCCCACTTGATACTGTTAATAACGAAGATGATTGCCAAGATTCGCCAAGATGCTGCTTTCAGAATTCTTGTTACTCCATGGTAGCCCCAACAGCCTTGGTTTCCCACTCGTCTCCAATTATCTTGCAACCATTTCTTCCACCTACCTCAAGTGCCTCATCTCACTCAGCAACACAGTGCCATTCAACATCTAGATCTATGGTCCCTGAACCTTACGGCTTGGCTTGACCATTGGCTCTATCTTCTACTTTGGTATCAATGTTTTCCTCGGATTCGACTCACCTTTCGCCCTCGGATTTGATGCAGGCTTCTCCATCTACATCTTCAGCACTGACTCTGTCTGCACCTGTATTGCTTTCGACTTCAACATCGGTATCAGTGCCTTCCTCAAATATCACAATTTTCCATCCTGACATTCAAGTTATTCTCCAATCTGCACTGCGACCAACCACACGTCGTTCTTATAGTGACAAATAGAAATGCTTCGCCTCCTTCACTACTATGCATCATTTTCAGCCTCATTCTGCCACCATTGAGAATATCCTCCACTTTTTACTCTCACTTCACCAAGGAGCTCTTAAACCATCCTCTGTTAAGGTGTACATTGCTGCTATCTCATATTATAAAGGATGCATCGGAGACTCGACTGTTTTCTCCCATTATCTTGTCCATTAATTCCTACAAGTTCTGCAAAACCTACACCCACCAACCTGAGCAGTAGTCCCAACTTGGAGCTTCTCTGTCATTCTTCAAACTCTTACCAAACTCCCTTCTAAGAAGGACCTTTGTCTTCTCTCGTGGAAAACTGCCTTCTTGGTAGCAGTTACTTCAGCTAGATGAGCCGGGGAACTGTGCTTTCCATGTCAACCCTCCATACCTTAATTTCCATAAGGAGAAGGTAGTCCTTTGAACAGATTCAGGTTTCTTGCCTAAAATTGCAACTTCCTTCCATCTGAACCAAGACATTGTTGTACCAGCCCTTTTTCCAGCTCCATGGACACTGGTTGAATGATCCTTACATACTTTAGTTGTCCGTCGATGCTTAGCTTTATATTGATCCCAGACTGAATCGTTCAGAAAGTCTAAGAGACTCTTTGTCAAATGGTCTGAACGTGACAGGGATCTCCTAGTCAGTTCTCAGACACTTTCAAAGTGGATCGCTGAGACGATTCAACTGGCCTGTCATCTTTCCAAATTGGACCTGCCTATTACTCCAAAGGGACACTCCACCAGAGTTGTCACTGCTTCCTCAGCTCTCCGAGACATCTGCAGAGCAGCTACATGGTCCACCCCGTGCACCTTTGCAAGGCACTACCTCTTGGACATCAGGGCCAGACAAGTTTGCTCCTTCGGCTGGGCCGTCCTCTCTTCAATTCTCCAGTGATGACACCATCCCACCTCTGGGTGTGGTTAGCTTACTAGTCACCCATAATGTGTGATGCACAGAGGCCACGATGAAGAAAGGCAGGTTACGTACCTGTAACCGTTGTTCTTTGAGTGGCCATCTGTGCATTCACACAACTCACCCACTGGCCCCACTCAGTGTCAGTGACTGGGTATTTGTTTAATTCATTCATTTACTTTGTTTTTCTATATGA
Organism: Varanus komodoensis; assembly: GCF_004798865.1. Taxonomy (NCBI): domain Eukaryota; kingdom Metazoa; phylum Chordata; class Lepidosauria; order Squamata; family Varanidae; genus Varanus; species Varanus komodoensis. The sequence continues at coordinate 10,191,564 of NW_025335587.1, forward strand.
TAATGTGTATCCATATATATTTGTGTATATGCCTTTTTCTCGGGTATACATATTACATGTATACTTCCCTTCTTTTTCTGTCTACTTGTCTTACTAGTATTTTTTTCTGTGAGTCGGATTCATTACCAACTCTCTCCACTTGGGGGTGAATGGACGGTCTCCAGCTGACTGGGGAAATGGTGGGCACTCCACCCCTTTATACTAAGGAGGAGAGAGTGCGACCTTCCTGCCAAAACCATTAAAGCTGTTTAATCATCCCAGCAACAGGCACTGCGCAGGCACAGCACCCATAATGTGTGAATGCACAGATGGCAACTCAAAGAACAACAGTTACAGGTAAGTAACCTGCCTTTTCCACAGATGAAAGTTCTCTTTTGTATCAATTGGGCTCACTCTAGGTGGGCATAGGATTACAATCTCAGTGTTTCTCAAAATAAACATATTTAATGTATGTAAATGCATGTTGATATTCCACTGGTGGTTTCACTTTGTGGGGGCATGTTATCCTTTAAGCAAATACATTATAAATGCATGGGCCACAAATGCATGTGAAATGAGTGAATAACTTTTAAGAAATCATACACCACCAGGCCCAAGTGACTTATTTCACGCAATTATATTCTTATTCTTGGGTTAGTGGGAATATTCAGGGCAGTGGGTGGTCCACAATTTAGGTTAGTTCTTTTGACACCTGTCTGTGCATTTCAGCAATGATAATGTTGCATGCAGCCATGTAGGTGGATGTCCCAGTGGTCTCTACTGTTGTCTCTACATTCCATGCAATATATTTGCCATTGGTGATGTAGATCCTACATTCAGTATCCAGGGTAGTCAGAGTTATCCTGGCAAGGATAGAGGAGCAACCTGTATGGTAACATTCCTTCCAAACATTTCCTTTTTCCTCGAAGCTTTTAAGTTGCCTTTCTTTGAAAACAAAAGAAGTGTTAGAACACATTAAAGGCTTCTAAAATTGAAATAATTGTTTGCAAATTGCTTCTGGCTATTTTAAGTGTAGTTCTGAAACAGTGTCTCAAAAGCATGTTCTTTCGAGCAGTACCTCTCCGGCTCTGTATTAATGCTGGCATTGCATAGATGCCCATTTTTGTCTCAAAACACAGCAAATGTAATTAAACCAGTGTAGACAGTCTATGTAACGCTGCAGCCATTCTCTCAGCAGCTCTAACAAGGCGTGTCACAGCTCTGTCAATCTAGGTTTATTCTGAAGTGTTTGTTTTGTCTTGTAGCTTTGCTTGGTTTATTTCTCCCCTGTCTCATCTGGTACTAAAGATGCTCAGCTGGTGCCGCTGCCGCATTTGATTATCTGATAATATCAGCAGTATGTTTCTGTATAAATGTGTTAATGTACAGAGAAAGATTATTTGTGTGTGTGATTCTTTAGAAACTTAGATATGTGTTTCAAGGATTCAAATCCTTTTAAGCAAAAGTTGTACACAGTCATGGCTGAACTCTGTTTGTCATAATATATTTTCCCAACCCCAGTATATGAACAAAGGAGAGATGCTTGAACCCACCCTCTTCCTATACCTTACTTGCTCTCAGTCTGTGTCTCCAGTACTTTTCCTCTGCTCATAGCCCTCTTTCAGTGTCTGCAGAAGGAATGGAGAAAAATGGTCCCAGCAGTCAATGGCAGGGAGATTGGGTGTCAGGTGGTAGGAAGGACGTGGTACCTCTCCCCAGTGTGCCCCTTTTCCCATCAAAATAGGATGCTGTAGGTACTAACCTCTTTATATGTGTCCCTCTTTATATGTACCCATGAATGCTGTTTCTGTGGCATTGTCTAGATTGCTCCAAAGTCCACAAGAGTTACCAGGCTATCCCTCAAGAAATGTTTTAATTCTGCCAGCCTCCCCACTCACCCACATTTGAGAATTAAAAGAAGAACCTCAACTTAAGCAAAACAGAACTGAACTACTAGCTGAAGGGGAATATTTCTTGCCATAAATTACTTAAAAGCATTGTGTTTCCCTAGGAGCTTGGGGAGCTACAGCTCCATCACATACTGATCCCGAGGGGGTGGGATTCTTTTCTTCTGACATTGCTTGCCTTCTTTGTAAAGCATGCACATCTATGCACATCACATATTTTCCCTATCTAGTAGATAATTAAAAGTTTTTGAAAGTATTATACCCTTATGGTAAATTATGCTCTGCATAAAGTGCTACTTTGGAAATGCAATATATTGGGTGGACTTCAGTTGTTTGGGGTGGCATTATTTGAAATGCTGGAATTCTTAGTCTTATAAAGTTTTGACAGGAATTGCTCATAATTGAAACAGCATTTTTAAAGGAAGCTCTCAGAGGAGGTGGTTGGTGCTATGCAGTCATTTTATCCCCAAGATTTCTTCAGTTAATAATCTGATTATTTTCAAAATCCTTATTGCACAATTGAGATAACTGAAATGTATCTCTGGGCTAGATCCAATACTGGCCATCTGCCAGTGGAACAGAAATGGCTCAAGGAAAAGACTTCCCTTCCCCACTTTAGCCTCCTGTTTACCACCCATATCTGCTCCAGCAAGCAAGGGTAGGTCCCAGTGCACTAGTCTGAGACTGGATTTTACCCCCTTATATTGCTCTAGCATGAAAGAAATGTGAAGTATACATGGGCTTGTTCCTTCGATTTTATCATGCTAAAGGTACCAACCCACCTTTGAGAAGAACAGGTTACCTGGCTGAAATGGCTAGCTTTAAAGGATGTCATTTATTCATTTATCCTTCCTCTGTGTGCTAAAGCTGCTGACCAAGAATGTGTTGGCAGCTGAAAAAGAGCAATCCCAGCTGCATGAATACAAATCCACTTTAAAAGGCAATCTATGTATGAGGAAAACCCCACCTGATAAAGCATTTCAACCCTGAAGTATCAAGGGAGACCACTCAGCAGATCAGGTGAGCTGAACTCCTTTATGAGCTTAGCAACAAGATAAGGAGGTCAGAGCAGTCAATCCACCCTGTTTTAATTTTACAAATAATTTTACAAATAATCCCATGTCTAATTTGGAAAAGTCCAATAAATAGGGAACATTTATGAGTTGGAATCCCCAGAAGTATGGAAGCTTTCTAGTATATATACACTGTCACATGTAGCATTGTCTGTCAGCTGGATGGGACTTGTGATAAGTGCTCAGTGCAACAGATTCTTTTGTGCAACAGAGCCTTTTGGCTCTGGCCTCTTGGCAGAGCAGCAGAGGCACAGGCTGGGAGAGAGTGCTGAGTGGCCAGGGGACTGGCAAAGGCAAGGTAGGAGCTGGGCAGGGGAGCAGAGGGCAGGAGCAGCAGAGAGGAAGGGGGCAGGGCCAGAGAGGCTAGAGGGGCCAGGAGGAAGCAGACAGGCGGGGCCACCGGCCTGAGGGACTGATAAGGGACGCAGACAAGGGACGATGCCTTAGCTGTGGCCCGGGCTGTCTAGGGACTCACTTCCCTGAGACGCAGATGGGGTTTTTTTTCCTTTTCTTTTCTTTTCTTTTCTTTTCTTTTCTTTTCTTTTCTTTTCTTTTCTTTTTTGGTGCTGTGCTGTGCTTTGCTTTGTTTTTCCTCCAATTTAAATTTAAGTTTATTTTATAAATTTAAGTTTTTTTTTATCCTTGTGTGTGTGTGTGCGCGAGTGGGTTTTTGCCTGAGAGAACTGGGTGAGTGAGAGGAACTGCAGGACAAACAAGGCAGGGAACCAAGGTAAGGTCTCGGAAGGGATCCCAATGGCAGACCAGGAGATGGCCTTGACGGGAGTCACGGGTGTTGCTGTCCGCTGCGACATGTTCGCCCCTCTCCCCCAGGAGAGGCAGGGTTACACTTGCCCTCGATGCAAGCTGGTGACCCTGCTAGAGGAGGAGGTGAGGTGCCTGAGGGCCAAGAGAGCTCTCCAGGCCCCCCGGGAGCAGCCCCCCTCTGGACAGAGGGTTGAGGGAGAGGCCACGGGAGAAGCAGCCGCTGAGACTTGGAGGTATGTCACCCACAGGAGGAGGAGGCCAGCACGGCCTCCTCCTTCTCCTGGCACCAATCTGGAGCTAGGAAACAGGTTCTCTCCACTTGGGGAGGCTGGTGTATAGCACTCAAAAGGGAGGTTTTGGAGGCGCAAGCCTTGACAATACCTCCAGTCAGTAAGGTGGGGAGGCGGAGGAGAGTGCCGCCATGGATGCAAAAGGAGGTGGTTAAACGGATTAGACGAAAGAGGAGCCTCCGTAGGAAACGGGTACTGGGGCAAATAGACAAAAGGGTATACCGGGAGGAGGAGTCCCGTTGCAGAAGGATTCTTCACAAGGCTAAGGCTGATTACGAGCTGAGACTTGCCAAGAATATCAAGAGCAACAAAAAGGGCTTCTTTCAGCATGTAAATAGGAAGAGGAAGGGGAGACAAGTGGTGGGACCACTAAATAAGGAGGAAGGAGATCCAGTGACTGATATGAGGGAACAGGCACAGATGCTAAATGACTATTTTGCCTCTGTGTTCTCCCCAAAGCAGAACGGGGGATATCCGCATAGGAGATTAGATGAGGTTGGGGACTTAGGGGCACAGATTAGAGTCACCCCCCTTGAAGTTGAGGGGCTCCTCAGGTCATGGGACATTACAAAGGCGCCAGGCCCTGACGGGTTACATCCCAGAGAGTTGGCAGGGGTTCTCTCATGCCCGCTGGCCTCCATTTTGGAGGCCTCGTGGAGAACGAGTTCCAGAGTACTGGAGGGTGGCATCAGTGGTCCCAAATTTCAAAAAGGGTAGTGGAAGGGACATGGGGGATTAAAGACCTGTTAGCCTTATGTCCATTGTAGGAAAAACAATGGAAAGGCTCATAATAGCGAGGGATCTAGTGATGCTAGAACGGGAAGGGAGGCACACAGCCACATAACATGGCTTCTGCAAAAACAGGTCCTGCCAGACAACCCTTGTGGAATTCTATGACAAGGTTTCGAGATGTCTAGATGGAGGGGATGCAGTGGATCAAAGGATTTCAGCAAGGCCTTTGACAAAGCGCCCCATGATATCCTGGTTGAGAAAGTGAGGAGTTTTGGGATACACCAAAGCACTGTCCGGTGGATTAGGGCATGGTTGACTGACCGAAAGCAGAAGGTAACCATTAGCGGGGAATCATCGGGATGGCAGCCAGTGAGAAGTGGGGTCCCCCAGGGCTCTGTCCTGGGGCCGATCCTGTTTAATCTTTTTATTAATGTCATGGAGGAAGGGGTGAACAGTCTGCTGATCAAATTCGCAGACGACACTAAAACTGGAGCAGTGGCCACAACTGAGGAGCAGGTACTCCAGATCCAAAAGGATCTGGACAGACTATGGAAGTGGGCAGGAGACAACAGGATGGCGTTCAATGTGGGTAAGTGCAAGGTGGGTAAGTGCAAGGTGCACTGTGGATAAGTGCATAGGAATACTGTCATAAGTACAGGTTAGGTGACAAGTGGCTGGAGAACAGCACTTGTGTTAGGGACCTCAGGGTGCTGGTTGACTTCAGGCTAAACATGAGTCAGCAGTGTGATGCAGTGGTCAAGAGGGCAAACGCCACCCTTGGTTGCATAGCCAGAAGTGTGGCTTCTAGATCAAGAGAGGTATTACTAGCACTCTACACGACTCTGGTGCGCCCGCAACTGGAGGATTGTGCTCAGTTTTGGGCCCCTTGTTAAAGGAAGGATATAGCCAGGTTAGAGTCAGTGCAGCGTAGGGCCACAAGGTTGGTGGCCGGTTTGCAGGGGATGCCGTATGAGGCGAGACTGAGGGAACTGGGTCTCTTCAGCCTGGAGAAGAGGAGAGTCAGAGGGGATCTGTTGGTGACATACAGGTATGTGAGGGGATGTCACATGGAGATGGGTAGAGACCTGTTCTCCCCTGCAGAGGAAGGCAGGACGCGCTCCAACAGAGCAAAGCTCAGGGAGCCAAGGTTCCATCTGGATGCCAGGAAGCACTTCCTGACAGTTAGGACCCCAAGGGTGTGGAATGGACTTCCACAAGAGGTCGTTGAGGCCCCATCAGTGTGGGTGTTCAAGGACAGGCTGGACGTCCACATGGTGGGCATGTCGTGAGCGGAGCTGGCCGGAGGTCAGACTAGATGGCCTGGGAGACCCCTTCTTACTCGCTCTGTTTCTGTGTTTCTATGATTCCTGGCTCTTGGGGGACAGATTTATTCCTTGAGGCCAAGAAAGTTAACTTGGAGAAATTATGAGCAAGTGACATATATGGACAGGGCGTTTGTGGATTTGATAATGATACTCAGCTTTCAGGCCATGGAGATACAGGTTCTCAGGAAAGTTAATGAAAAATGATCTCCCAGGAGGTGCAAAATGTTACTGTCTCACACCAAGGATATACTTCTGGGGGTGAGGGGCTACAAGCAGATGGTGATTTGAACATTAAAATCAATAATTGTCATCCTATGAGAAAATATACTACTAATGACAACTTCTTCTTAACATTCATTCTAACAGTTTTCAACCTACCTCAGCCTATATTAATGAAGTGGAACAGGAACTTTTAATATTTGTGTGTGTGTGTGTGTGTACGCACATGTGCATGCATACTGGTAACTTCCAAATATAGATTATTGTAATGCACTCTACATGGAGCTGCCCTTGAAGATGGTCTGGCAATTGCAACTGATATAAAATTGGGCCAATCAGTTGGTGACTGGCACTACTAGAAAGGCCCACATAACACTGGTTTTGAAAGAATTGCACTGGTTATCAGTTGTGGCCCGGGCCTAATTTATGGTGCTTGTTTTAACATATAAAGGCCTAAATGGCTGGGTCCTGGTTACCTGAAAGACTGTCTGCACTCATATATACCATATCCACCCTACTCACCCCTTAAGATCAGCCCAGGAGGCTCTTCTACAGGAGCCATCCCTCAGGGAAACAAGATGGGTGGCAAAGGGCCTTTTCTACTCCTGCACTCCATCTCTGGAACTCCCTCCCTAGGGAAATTTGCCTGGTGCTGTCTGTTTTCTTTTCGGAGCCAGGTGAAGACATACCTTAAAAAAAAAAAAAAAAACACCTGAACACTCTGTACTGATGAACCTTTTAATATTGGTTTTAGTATTTAAAATTTTAACTGTTTTTATTCTTTTAACTGTTTTAATATTTGTATTATGTGAGCTCCCTAGGGAGGCCATTTTGGCTGTTACAGGCTACATATAAATATGTGGATAAATACATAAATAAGATACAGTCATGACCAATTTAGAAGATACTCAAAGAGCATTAGAAAAATTATTTTCCTACCTGTTGTGATGTTTATATGCTGTGTTCTCAATAAGGCAGCATGCCCTGGAATACAAGTTTCTGGGTAAAAAGGGGAGAAGATTGTTCTCTTCATATAGTATTTATGGACTTCCGTAGAGGCATCCAGTAGGCCTTCCATTTGATCCAGCAGAGCTCTTATGTTCTTAGTTTCTGCTTTAAAACTGAATTTTCTGCTCTTCTTTCGAACATTTTATACATTTGTTACGGAGAAAAGATAGGAAAATCCAACTTTGAGATATAATCATTTCAATGTGAGGTTGTCCACATATGCCAATTTACTGAAGCAGCAGTGTGCGTATAATGAGCTACTATCTTGGACTTGGCTGCTTTCAGCTTCCAAAGAGAACACTTTGTGCAGCCCGTTTGAGGATTATAAATGATATTTTTGGTAATGCTGTTATGTAAAAACTCCACCCCCTTCTAAACATAGACAACTTTACATCTGTGGAATATGTGTGTGCGTGTATTTAACATCTTCATTTATTTTCTAGCTGTGTATAACTTTGCAGAAATGAATGCTCCAGTGTACAAATTCATTATGCTACTCAGTGTTTCAAACTGGGACCTAAGATGAATAAACATGTTCAAACGTCTACTTCACAATGGTGCTGTCTCCCAAGTTATTTTTATTCAGAACTTGGAAACCTGAGAGCATTTATTTATTTTGAATGACTACATGTATTTGCAAATAGGAGCAATTTCTGAGGCTCCATTGTTTCTATCCAGGACAGTATATTGTACATTGCTATCACATTTCAATGTGCCTCCCTCCTTTCAAATCCTCTCAACAAGCTTGTGCCCCTTATCGTCTGCATTTATTAGACCCTGATGAGAAATGTGTGGCTGAATGAATGCTTCTTTTGTATTGTGTTCTGCTGAAATAAGTGTGGCATTTGGGAAGCTAAAACTGAAGGATCATTTTGCCTGAACAAGTTATTGCTTATTCTGTTCATTAGTGGGTTACTATAATCCACATAACCAGCATTTTCTTTTGTGTTGCTTTCTCACTGAACTTTTATGATGACATCTTCAATATATCCAGGTGAGGGGGGTGATTAGTTTGTTTGCTCTGATTTATAAGCTTATTATTTTTCTGATGTCTGTTTACAATTTTTTTACATAACAACATTAGTAATCTCCTGTTCTTTGTTCATAGATAGATGTATATAATATATAATACATGTGTTTGAGAAAGAAGTGACCCCAATATTAAGATAATCAAAATCATAGCTGATTTTAGTTTGACATATGTTGTTGTAAACATTTTCCCTGATATTCCTCTAAAACTAAGAGAGAACGTATCTCTATGTCTGGAATTGAATTTTTCCCTCAGATTTTGTTTTTTTTGGGGGTGGGGAGAAATGATATGAATTTTAGTGAACATCTGTTAAACATCATTACTCTGAAATTGGGAAGAGGAGCCAAATCCCTCCTGAACCTGGTACCCTCAGATGTTCAACAGACAGGAATGCTGGGAATTTTAGCCCAAAACATCTGGAAAACAAGTTGGGGCAAACTGATTTAAGGCTTCTGTTAACACCAATTATATACAAAACTATTGTTTTCCTAACTGTTGTACGGAAAATGATTAGAACTAAATAACTCTATCTCCACCTCTTCCTCCTATTCTTTCAGTTAAGAAGCCATGCTAATTAAAACAAGAAATAATTAAACCAACAACAATAATGTTGTTGAGTCACAAAGTAGTGCTGGACCCTCCATGAACCCATGGACCACAGGATGCCAGGCTCACCTGTCTTCCACTGCCCCCCAGAGCCCACCCGGCCCCATGCTCACTGCATCAGTGACTCCATCCAGCCACCACAACCTCTGCCGTGCCCTTCTCCTTTTTCCTTCAATCGTTCCCAGCATCAGGGTCTTTTTCAATGAGTCCTTCCTTCTCATTAGGTGGCCAAAGTATTTGAGCCTCAGCTTCAGTATCTGTCTTTCTAGAGAACAGTCAGGGATGATATCCTTTAGGACTAACTGATTTATCTTTTTGCACTCCAAGGAACTCTCAGGAGTCTCCTCCAGCACCACTATTCAAAGGCCTCAATTCTTTGGCACTCAGCTTTCCTTGTGGTCTAACTCTCACAGCCATGCATTACAACTGGGAAAACCACAGCCTTGACTATACACACTTTTGTTGGCAGGGTGATGTCTCTGCTTTTTAGTATGCTGTCTAGATTTGCCATAGCTTTCCTCCCAAGGTGCAAGCATCTTTTAATTTCTTGGCTGCTTTCACCATCTGCAGTGATCTTGGAGCCCAAGAAAATAAAATCTGTCGCTACCTCCATTTCTTCCCCATCTATTTTCCAGAGAGTGATAGGACCGGATGCCATGATCTTAGTTTTCTTAATACTGAGTTTCAAGCCAACTTTTACACTCTCCTCTTTCACCCTCGATTGTTGTTAGCAAGTGGCAAATTTCAACCTAATCCAGCTAGCAATTGGCAGGTTATAGTGGCCTGGTTTAGATGTGGTAGGCGCTGTGGTTTTATAATATATGAATCAACTGCAGCAAGGATTATATGCTTCCTTGTTCCTTTTCCTCTTTAATGTGCCAAAAGAATTGATTAGGAATCATGTTCTAGTTTTAAATTAAGCAGAGTTCCTGTGATACCTAACAACCTGTAACTACTTTTTGTTTTAATTATGGTATGTGAACAGATTAGGATCACAAACCACAGTTTGGTGTAGTTCTTTCTAACCAGTGTCAACTTAAACTTCCCTAACCTTGTGACCTCTGGATGCTGGCTGGGTTTGATGGAGGTTATAAGCTAATTCATTTGGAAGACACCTTAGGAGCGCAGAGCTAAATGCACTGTGGTTTCTCATGTTTAAATGTCATGGGGAAATACAGTTAGTTAAAGCAAGAAACAGATGCTGTTGATCTCCACAGGTGTACTAAAGGGATGAGTGAGAAGAATTTCTTGTGATTGGTTTCTGCTCTACAGATAATCACACTAAGTGATTTCAGAAGCCTTCTCCTAGTGCCACAGCAAGCCCCTGCTGCAGAGATTCATTCATAGATTAACCTCCTAGGTATGGGGATTCCAGACTGGAATGTTTTGAGATTGAAATTTAGCAAAGTCTATAGCTTATCACATGCTAAAATGCAAACATAAAAGTAGTTTAGTGACTAGTCCAACTTTGTTTTCTTATGGGAACTCTCCACCTTTATTTTTTTTCTATTCACTTTTCTTAGACCATTGCCTGTCTGTCTCTTTACTCTGCACTTCCTGTTAGCTACCTGCAGGACACCTTCAGACCTTAGCCATACATTGTGGGAAATTTTCATGCAGCCAAACTGACAACCTTCTCCATTTCTTACAGATGCTGGACTGCAGACCGCTTTCTTCCTAACCAGTTGTAAACCATCATACCCATTCTTCTAACAGCTATTGGTGGCTTAACTTCCACAAACATACTATGATATAAATTCCTAGACTGCCTTTGCACTTTACTACAGTACACTTACTGGGGTTTAGGAGGAAGGATAAGGAAGTTGCTCTTACCCTGCTTTTCATGTCCATCTGCCTTTTATTTTCAGAAAGTACAGACCTAATAACTTTATGCAGAACAAATAATAATACCAAATAGCAAATAATTATTAATAACAAATAATAAGTGGATACTCCAATAATAGAATTGGAGTATTCATTTATTTCCTAAACTGAGGTAAGCAACATGGTGCCTTCTAGCTGTTTAGGACTACATTTTCCATCAGACTCAGCTAGCATAAATGGTAGTCAAGGATTATGAGAACTAGAGTCCAAAACAACTGGAGGGTACCATGTTAGTGGTAGCTGCTCTAAACTCACTTCCTAACTGATAATTGGCTGCAAAAAGAAAGGCGACACAACCTCTTGCCATTTCTAATTAGCTTAGGCAAGGCAATATATCACATGGTTGTCTGGACAATTCTCTACCTTCTCACTGTTTGTTATGCTGGGCAGTGTGGGCTATCTGAGGGATCTGACTTAGGTGATTCCGAGGTCCTTCCATCATGTTGGAGTGGAGAAGAAGCAAGTACTAAACTGGCTTGCCACAAAGCAGGCCAGATAGAATGGCTCAGTTCACAGTATAACAGAATCTGGGCTGCCTTGCAATAAGGGCTGGCAGAAAGGGATCCAATCAGGCAAATACCTATCTGCCTGTCTGCCTTCATAAGGAGGAGACAGAAGGAGAGCTTGATCTGTTATCATTCCTTGGCCTCATCCTCAGGTGGGGTACACTTGATATGTATTAGTGTTTTTCCTTTTGGGGAGGAGCAGTTACAGCAACAGATCTTGTGCTTCTGAGGAAAAAACACCCTGGCCATCTTTTCACAGTAGCAGAGCATCCAGGCATATATCTGTGGCAGGACAGGAGAGAATGAATGGAGAGGTAATTGCTTTCTTAGATCCCATGGCTTTCCTTGGCTGTCTTTACTGTGTGGTTTGGTGCTTTTGTGGAGTCAACCCTTCCATTAAGCAAAGTGAGGAGGCTGCGTCAAACTAGTTGTGGGTGTCATGAAAGGGCAACAAATTATTACTTGTTATTATTGTGGAATTTTCTGCCTCCAGTGCCAAGATGACTTGGGAGGCCTTGGATACTAGCACTATGGGGAAGGGGGAGTTGCTCTCTCAGACTACTGCTATGCTTTTGCATACAGTAAAGCCTACACAGACTGTTGTTTCAAATACAGTAAGGAAAGTGGTTTGAACATTGTGATTTCTTTATGGAACTCTCCAGAAATTACTCAGCTATGCTGCCATTCACCTGGTGGTTGTAATGATTCAAAGGGCCTGCCTGTGCATGCCTGTAACCTGTAGAGTCTGGCTTGCAGCCTGGTGGTAGCTAAACTAAGCTGCGTAAGTGCTGTTTCTGTAAGATATAGGAGGGCTTCCAGGGTGTGTATTGTCAGGTGCTTGCCAAGGGACCATGCCCCGGCAGGTGCCACTGACTTGTCCATCTTCCCCTTGCTCCAGCACAAGTAAGAGGAGTAGTGGAAAGAAGCAGCAGATGCAACCACTTACTTGCTTACTGACTCTGCATACCAAGCAAGCAGATGGGAGCAGCTGGAATGAAGATGAGGGCCAATGTGGGAGCTTGTGGCAGCACTGGTGACAAGTCATACTCACTGCGGGTACCTTGCTCAAAGGTGCTCCAGAACCCTGATTACATCGTTAATGATTGTCCCACCTGTTCCTGTATATTCACATATACTGTAATATATCTGAGATTTGTGAATGAAATAAATCTACTTTGAGTAATAACAAAAAAATACTTTGACACAGTGCAACAAACATGCAGACTGTTGTCTTCAGAAAGAATTCATGGTTTAACAGGATGCTGGTTGACATCTTCTGTCCACCCTTTGAAATGGAGATATATGAGTCTAAAAGGACCTGGGGGCATGGAGGATTTAACCTGCCTTGCTGACATTGCTGGTGTGGGAGGCACAGCTGCATGTCTCTGAAGCATTTTGACAATTTAAGGGGCAGTTAGCCAAGCTCTCACAGTTAATTTTAAAGAAAAATTCAAAGGGTAGGGGGGGAGCCAAGTAATAATTTACTGACATGCACTGGGTACTCATTATTTTAAAGGCTTCTTATTCTTTTTCCTTTTTTTAAGCAAAAATAGTTCAGGATGGATTGAATTTTAAAGGGGAAGTTCTGCTCTTCAAACTTCTTTAAAAAGAAGTAGTAAAATGTACTGTATAAGTGCTAGTTTAAGTTTGAGGAGTTTTGTCTGACTTCTGGTTTTGAGCTCTAATAAAAATAGAGTTTAAATTCACCTTTAAACAGTTGAAGGGGCTTGAGGTCCATGTGTGTGGAAACCCTTCAGCTATCTGAGGATGACATGGACCTCTTGAACTAAAGATCAAAGGGCTGATTGGCTGACAACCATTTCCTATTTGATCCTGTAAAATACAGCTACCTACATGCTTGTGATTGGAACAAGTTACAGTAACAGACAAAATGGACATGATGATGTTTGAAGAACACAATCCTGGAATGAACAAAGTTAATTGGTGTGAGAACATAATACCTCACTCCTAACTCGGGAATAAGCTTCAGTATTTATTTTTTATTTAAAACATTTTTATGCCATCCTTCACTATCACGTCTCGGGAAGGCTTACATAATTAAAAGCAAAACCATAAACAATAGAACAATTGATAAACAATACAATAAAATTATTAAAACCAGAACAATTCAATCAAAACAAAACAAAAGCGATTGTAAAACAGTAAAAATACTAATTTTTAAAATAATTTAAAAAAAAGGTTTTAACCTGGCACTGAAAAGAGTATAGGCTCTTAATTGAGCCACAGGGTGTTTTGCTCAGAGTTAGAGACGCTGTCCTTTCTGTTTTAATAAGCAATCACAAACTCTAAATTTTATTTCTTCAACACTAATATGTAAGAGGGGTTTTTTTTACATGTGAGCCCATTTCTGAAACTAAAAAGAAAACAAACCCTTTGGCTGGTTAGTTGTTTTTTGCCTCAGTCTAGAGCAGTGATGGTGAAACTTTTAGAGACCGAGTGCCCATACTGCAACCCCAAACCCACTTATTTATCGCAAAGTGCCAACACTGCAATAAAACCTGAATACTGAGGTTTTAGTTTAGGGAAAAAAAACTAAATATGATGCTGAGATTCAAATATGCCAGGGGAACAGCACAACATTAAAAAAATCTCATTCTCTTAATTAGAACATCTCTTTGCTAAATCTTGCATATTAAATATCAATTTTTCATAAGAAAACTCAAAGCTAAAATCTTGTGTTAATATAAATGAATCCTTTAAAACTCACAGCCAATCCAAGCAAATATATGTATATATATTCTTGGCAGTGCACTTACCAGCTATGCGAAAGCTTGAGTGAGCTGCAGCTAATGAGTCGCAGCTTGTGATGTCATTGCCTGGCACCACTATTCCTTTCTGAGCATGTGCATGGCCCCTATGTGCGCTGTTATCCAATGCTCGGCTACTGGGGCGATGCTGGGTGACTTGGCTTGTGTGCGAACAGAGAGGGCTCGGTGTGCTTGCTGCAGCATGCATGCCATAGATTTGCCCCCACTGCCCTGTCCAAGGGACTCGCAGGAGTCTTCTCCAGCACCACAATTCAAAGACCTCAGTTCTTCAGCGCTCAGCCTTCCTTATGGTCCAGTTTTCACAGCCATACATTGCAACTGGGAAAACCATAGCTTTGACTATATGAAATTTTGTTGGCAGAGTGATGTCTCTGCTTTTTAGTATGCTGTCTAGATTTGCCATAGCTTTCCTCTCAAGGAGCAAGCGTCTTGTTTTCTTGGCTGCAGTCCCCATCTGTGGTGATCTTGGAGCCCTGGAAAATAAAATCTGTCACTACTTCCATTTCTTCCCCATCTGTTTGCCAGGAGGTGATAGGACCAGATGCCATGATACTAGTTTTCTTAATGTAGAGTTTCAAGCATCAAGATGCTCTTTAGTTCCTCTTTACTTTCTACCATTAGAGTGGTATCATTTGCATATCTGAGGTTGTTAATATTTCTCCCGGCAATCTTAATTCCAACTTGTGATTCATCTAGCCCCGCCTTCTTCATGATGTGCTCTTCATATAAGTTATCCCTTGCCTTTTGCTTTCCTTCTTTCCTCAGCTTTTTGTAAAGCTTCCTCAGACAGCCATTTTGCTTTCTTTCATTTCTTCTTCTTTGGGATGGTTTTAGTTGCTGCCTCTTGTACAATGTTGCGAACCTCCGTCCATAGCACTCTGAATATCAGATCTAATTCCTTAAATCTATTTGCCACCTCTACTGTATATTCATCAGGAATATGATTTAGGTCATACCTGAGTAGCATAGTGCTTTTTCCTACTTTCTTCAATTTAAGCCTGAATTTTGCAACAAGAAACTCATGATCTGAGCCACAGTCAGCTCCTGGTCTAGTTTTACTGACTGTATAGAGCTTCTCTATCTTTGGCTGCATAGTCACTCTGATTTTTGTGTTGACCATCTGGTGATGTCCATGCGTAGAGTCATCTCTTGGGTTGTTGGAAAAGAGTGCTATGACCAACGTATTCTCTTGACAAAATTTTACCAGCCTGTGCCTTTCTTCATTTTGTACACCAAGGCCAAACTTGCATGTTATTCCAGTTAACTTTTGGCTTCCTACTTTAGCATTCCAATCCCCCATGATGACAAGGAGATCATGTTTTGGTGTTAATTCTAGAAGGTGTTGTAGGCCTTCATAGAACTAGTCAGCTTCAGCCTCTTCAGCATCAGTGGTTGGGGCATAGACTTGGACTACTGTGATGTTGAATGGTTTGCCTTGAATTCGAACTGAGATCATTCTGTCATTTTGGAGATTGTATCCCAGTACTGCTTTTCTTACTCTTTGATTGACTATGAAGGCTACTCCATTTCTTCTGAGGGATTCTTGCCCACAGTAGTATACCTGATGGTCCTCTGAATTAAATTCACCCATTCCTGTCCATTTTAGTTCACTGATTCCTAAGATGTCGATGTTCACTCTTGTCATCTCTTGTTTAACCACATCCAGCTTGCCTTGATTCATAGATCTTACATTCCAGGTTCCTATGGAGTATAGATCTTTACAGCATTGGACTTTCTTTTCACCACAAGATACATCCATATCTAAGTGTCCTTTCGGCTTTGATGCTTTATTCTTTCTGGTGCAACTAGTACTAGCTCTCTGCTCTTTCCCAGTTGCACATTGGACACCTTCCGACCTAAGGGGCTCATCTTCCAGCGTCATATCTCTTTGCCTTTTGGTACTGTCCATGGGGTTTTCATGGCAAAGATACTGGAGTGGGTTGCCATCTTCTTCTCCAGTGGATCACGTTTTGTCAGAGCTCTCTGCAATGACCTTTCCATCTTGGGTGCCTCTGCACAGCATAGCTCATAGCTTCATTGAGTTACACAAGCTCCTTCACCACAAGAAGGCAGGGGATCCATGAAGGGGAAAGTTGCATTAGCTCTGTGTTAATCCTGACTTTTGAGGACAAAAAGTAGTAGACATTTTATGGGCACAACATTTTATATTCTAGGCAAATATATTACTTGATGGGTGTGTTACATGCAGCTTGCTTTTATTCTTTTTTGTGTACTTTTGTTTTTTATCTCCAGTGAACTGCCACAGTACTGCAGTAAAATGTCTTCCTGTCTGCGTATGAGTGATCTAAATTTGCTGTGTGTGCCCCTTTACTTCCTCAGTGTAAATTTGGATTAACAGCCCTGCTGTTTGAATGTAAATCTGTGAAAGTCCCTTAGCTCATTTTGATAAATGATGCTGTGCCCCAGTAAAGCTAGTAGTTAACTTTTTGCTACAGTAGAGTGCTGGAACATTTAGTCTACATTTATCCACGGAATTCCCTTTCTGTGGCTGTCACAGTGATTTATATGCAACAGTAGAACAAAAACTTGACAGATGCAATAAATTTGTTATATGTAGCATGCCTGTTTGAAAACTGCTTAAAGAAACATAGTCTTGTGATATGATTAGTTTCTTCTATGACAAATCATGTCATTGTAGTCTTCTAATCCCATTATAACCCTTTTCTTTGACAGAACAATCTTGTCTGTCTTGCGACATCTTATGAAAATAATTCCTTGATGCAAAAGATTTGCAGTAAATCATATTAAACCTTGATATTACTCTATTAAGTATAGTTCTTGATTTCATTCAAATAATAGCCATTATGGATAAGTAGCCATA
Source organism: Varanus komodoensis (assembly GCF_004798865.1). Taxonomy (NCBI): domain Eukaryota; kingdom Metazoa; phylum Chordata; class Lepidosauria; order Squamata; family Varanidae; genus Varanus; species Varanus komodoensis. The sequence continues at coordinate 10,208,519 of NW_025335587.1, forward strand.
GTGGTTTGTTGTGTCATCTGAACCTAGAACACTTTCTGTAGGGTTGCTTCTTTTTCAGCAACAGGTCTCTCTGCCAACTTGTTCTAGAGTTTGTTCTAGGGATTCTTCAGCCTATTGACGGATTGTTGTGTTGTTTGAACCTGGAAACTGATTTCATGATGAGATTGGTAAGTGAGTCTCTCAGCAGAGGTAGGAAAAACCACTGCTATTCCATGAGTCTGTTATTGCTATCTCTAGTGAGAACCCCTCCACTGTCCAGGTGGCGCATTGGAATAAGCATAACTAGCTCACTACTCTTTTTCTTAAAACAAAACAAAATTATCATCCCCAGAAAATTAAGCAAATGTGCTTATAATTTTTAAGTCCGTCTTTTAGAAGTGCATACGTACACCCTTATGACTATCTGATATGTGTACTCTTGTTTGGTCAATTTCCTTGTCAGTTTCAAGCTGTCAGAGGTTAAGTAGAATAATTGACTGACAAGGCAAGACTGCATAAAAGCTAATTTATTCACACTTGTGAAGGACCAACTGTCTAGCTGTACACTGAAGAGCACCAGTAAAGGGGGAAACATCAAAAATAGGGTCACCAAAAGTGGGTCAGGGGGACAATATCACCACTTAGCAATGCAGTCCTGCCAGTGTTAAGAGTTGAACTGGCAGTTTTCAGTGCCCTCCAACTATTCAACACCTCTAATTTCCAGATACTCTAGAAGGGGAGATACCGGCTTTCCTAATTTTTGCACCTTCTTTTCAGGGCACTTACAGCTGTGATTCCTGCAATTGCCTGACAACTGTACAAAGTTCCCCTAGTCTCTAATCAGGTGCAAAAGTCTGCTCCATTTAATTCCCAGACATTACATTTATATATTTGGAGGAGGTTGAACTGAAAGGGCAGTATGTATGAGGACCAAATTGAACTGCATTGGCAAAGTAGAAGAATTGTCACACCCCTTCTGGTTACCCGACTGCTGATGCATTTTGGAATTCAGTTTTCTGGGATCTAAAATTTACTAACATGGTGACCATAGTCCTGAGATCAGAAGGTGCAAAGCACTTGGAAGAAATGCTATGCCTGCCATGAATAACATGTAGAAGAGTAAAGATATCAGCCTCCCTAACAAATGCAGACAAGTCAATGCAATAATTTTCCCACTTGCTATGTTTGGCTTTATAACTTGGACTCTGAAAAAGACAGATAGAAAAAGGGTGGATGCTTTTGAATTGTGTTACTGGCGATGACTATTGCGCATCCCATGGGTTGCAAAAATCATAAACGAAGAAGTCCTAGACTGAACTTAACCAAAAATATCACTTGAAGCCAAGAACACCAAACACAGACTGTCATACCTTGGCCATATCATGAGAGCTGACTCACTCAAAGTCAATCATGCTGGAATAGAAACATAGAAACAGAGCGAGCAAGAAGGGGCCTCCCGGGCCATCTAGTCTGACCTCCGGCACCAGCCAGCTCCGCTCACGACATGCCCACCATGTGGACATCCAGCCTGTCCTTGAACACCCGCACCGATGGGGCCTCAACGACCTCTCATGGAAGCCCATTCCACACCCTCGGGGTCCTGACTGTCAGGAAGTGCTTCCTGGCATCCAAATGGAACCTTGGCTCCCTGAGCTTTGCTGCATTGGAGCGTGCCCTGCCTTTCTCTGCAGGGGAGAACAGGTCTCTACCCATCTCCATGTGACATCCCCTCACATACCTGTATGTTGCCAACATATCCCCTCTGAGTCTCCTCTTCTCCAGGCTGAAGAGACCCAGTTCCCTCAGTCTCGCCTCATACGGCATCCCCTGCAAACCGGCCACCAACCTTGTGGCCCTACGCTGCACTGACTCCAACCTGGCTATATCCTTTCTGTAATGAGGGGCCCAAAACTGAACACAATACTCCAGTTGCAGGCGCACTAGTGTCATGTAGAGTGGTAGTAATACCTCTCTTGATCTAGAAGCCACACTTCTGGCTATGCAACCAAGGGTGGCGTTCGCCCTCTTGACCACCGCATCACACTGCTGACTCATGTTTAGCCTGCAGTCAACCAGTACCCCGAGGTCCCTTTCACAAGTGCTGCTCTCCAGCCACTTGTCCCCTAACCTGTACTTATGACAGCTATTCCTGTGCCCCAAGTGCAAGACTTTGCACTTATCCACATTGAACGCCATCCTGTTGTCTTCTGCACACTTACATAGTCTGTCCAGGTCCTTTTGGATCTGGAGTACCTGCTCCTCAGTTGTGGCCACTGCTCCAGTTTTAGTGTCGTCTGCGAATTTGATCAGCAGACAGACTGCTCACCCCTTCTTCCATGTAATTCATGAAAAGATTAAACAGGATCGGCCCCAGGACAGAGCCCTGGGGGACCCCGTTTGTTACTGGCCACCATCCCGATGATTCCCCACTAATGGTTACCTTCTGCTTTTGTTCAGACATCCATGCCCTAATCCACCGGACAGTGCTTTGGTGTATCCCAAAACTCCTCAGTTTCTCCACCAGGATATCATGGGGCACTTTGTCAAAGGCCTTGCTGAAATCCAGATATACCACATCCACTGCATCCCCTTCATCTAGCCATCTCGAAACCTTGTCATGGAATTCCACAAGGTTTGTCTGACAGGACCTGTTTTTGCAGAAGCCGTGTTGTGTGGCTGTCAGCCTCCCTTCCCTATCCAGCATCACTAGATCTCTCTCTATTATGAGCCTTTCCATTGCCAGCATGCGTGAGAGAACCCCTGCCAATTCTCTAAGTACTCTGGGGTGTAACCCGTCAGGGCCTGGTTCCTTTGTAATGTCCAATGCCCTGAGGAGCGCCTCGACTTTAAGGGGGGTGACTCTAATCTGTGACCCTAAGTCCCCAGCCTCATCTAATCTTCTATGTGGATATCCCCCGTCCTGCTTTGGGGAGAACACAGAGGCAAAATAGTCATTTAGCATCTGTGCCTGTTCCCTCATATCAGTCACTGGATCTCCTTCCTCCTCATTTAGTGGTCCCACCACTTGTCTCCCCTTCCTCTTCCCATTTACATGCTGAAAGAAGCCCTTTTTGTTGCTCTTGATATTCTTGGCAAGTCTCAGCTCATAATCAGCCTTAGCCTTGTGAAGAATCCTTCTGCAACGGGACTCCTCCTCCCAGTATACCCTTTTGTCTATTTGCCCCAGTACCCATTTCCTCCGGAGGTTCCTCTTTCGTCTAATCCCTTTAACCACCTCCTTTTGCATCCATGGCGGCACTCTCCTCTGCTTCCCCACCTTACTGACTGGAGGTATCGTCAAGGCTTGCGCCTCCAAAACCTCCCTTTTGAGTGCT
>NW_025335587.1:10211932-10264732 GCF_004798865.1 Varanus komodoensis
ATCGTCAAGGCTTGCGCCTCCAAAACCTCCCTTTTGAGTGCTATCCACCCCTCCTCAACTCGCTTACCTTCCAGTAACCTATCCCAGGAGACTTTCCCCAGTCTGGCCTTCAGTTGGCCAAAGTTGGCCCTCTTGAAGTCCCAGCTTCTAGTGCTCGACCTGCTGCACGTCCGCAGTCCCCTGATCTCAAAGCAAAGGATGGAGTGATCACTCGCATCCAGAGTTCCCGTAATCTGTACTTCATCTATCAGCTCCTCCCTGTTTGTCAAGACCAAGTCAAGGATGTCCCCCCCCCCCGTTGCCTCTCGGACCCTCTGTGTGAAAAACCCTCCCTCTATAGCTTCTAGGAAGCGACATGACCTGGCTGTCACCGCCGAGTGAGTCTCTCAAGTAATATCCGGGAGATTGAAATCTCCCATAATTACTGTGTCTCTCCCCCGAGATATCCTTAGAATCTGGTCTGTCAGGACATCATCCAGGGTCTCAAGGTGACCTGGAGGGCGATAACATACCCCCACTGTCAGGTCTCTTTCCCTGTCAAAACCCCTAAGTTTCACCCAGACTGCCTCTACCAAATCCCCATTTGTGCTGCATTCTATCTCACTGCATCCTATCCCTTCCCTGACATATAAAGCCACGCCCCCACCTCTCTTTCCCTTCCTGTCCTTTCTAAAAAGGTGATACCCTTCTATGTTCACATTCCAGACTTGCCTTTCATTCTACCAAGTTCCTGTGATTCCCACCAGATCATACCATCCTATTCCCAGGAGAGCTTCAAACTCTTTCTGCTTATTACCCATGCTCCTAGCATTGGTGTACATGCACCTCAACTCCTTCCCACCACTTCCTTTCCTTGGAGTTCCCAGCCTCCTCCTTCCTCCCATCCTCCCTGACACCTGGCCCCTCTCTGTAGGAGTCCTGTCAGTCCCTGCAGTATTTCTAAAACCCTGCTCCCAGAGCCCTGATCCTCCCCGATCTCTTGTCCAGTGCAGACACATTTCTGGGGGGCCTGAACCCCCCCCCCCCCGGCTCAGTTTAAAGTCTTCTGGACGAAGTTCGCTAGAGCTTCTCCAAAGGACCTTTTCCCCATCCTCGTGAGGTGTAACCCGTCCCTTGCCAGCAGTCCATTGGCAAGAATACGTGTGCCGTGGTCGAGGGACCCGAAGCGTTCCTTCTGGCACCACACCCTAAGCCAGTCGTTCACCTCGGAGGCCCTCCTGTCCCTTCCTGACCCAAATCCTTGGACAGGTAAGATTGATGAGAAGGCCACTTGGGCCTTCAGCTCCCTTAGTTTCTTCCCCAAAGTGTGGTCCCAACCACACCCTGCCTGGCCACATCGTTTGTGCCCACATGGATCACCAGGAGTGGCTGGTGACCCCCGGAGCGAACAAGACGCTCCACTCTGTCCTTCACTTGCCGGATGCGTGCGCCCAGCAGGCAGCAAACCTCCCTTGTCTCCAGGTTGGGGTGGCACACTGCCACCTCAGTGCCCCTCAGCAGGGAGTCCCCAACAACAATCACCCACCACCGTGTCTTCCTGGTGGTGGTGGTGGGCGGCCGTGCCCTGGCCCTCACCTCTTCCGCAGCAGCCCCCTTGCCGCCTGACGTCCCAGGCTGGGGGTCCTGCTGGTCCCCCGAGGCCTCATCAGCCCCAGCCTCCCCAAGTGGAGAGAACCTGTTTCCCAGCTCCAGATTGGTGCCAGGAGAAGGAGGCAGCCGTGCTGGCCTCCTCCTTCTGTGGGTGACATACCTCCATGTTTCCACAGCTGCTCCTCCCATGGTCTCTCCCTCAACCCTCTGTCCAGAGGGGGCTGCTCCGGGGGGGCGGGGCTGGAGAGCTCTCTCGGCCCTCAGGCACCTCACCTCCTCTTCTAGCAGGGTCACCATCTTGCATCGAGGGCAAGTGTATCCCTGCCTCTCCCGGGGGAGAAGGGCAAACATGTCGCAGCTCTCGTAGCAGACAGCAACACCCGTGACTCCCGCCAAGGCCATCTCCTGGTCTGCCATCGGTATCCCTTCCGAGACCTTACCTTGGTCCCCTGCCTTGTTTGTCCTACAGTTCCTCTCACTCGTCCAGTTCTTCCAGAGATAAACCCCCTCACACGCACACACAAGGATAAAATAAACTGAAATTGGCAGAAAAACAAAGCACAGCACAAACAAAAACAAACAAGCAATCAAACCTCTGTGTCTCAGGGAAGGGAGTCTCCGGACAGCCCGGGCCGCAGCCAAGGGCCACAGCCAAGGGACGATGCCCTTTCTCTCTGCTGCTCCTGGCCCTCTGCTCCCCTACCTAGCTCCTACCTTGCCTTCGCCAGTCCCCTTGCCACTCAGCACTCTCTCCCAGCCTGTGCCTCTGCTGCTCTGCTGCTCTGCCAAGAGGCCAGAGCCAATGATCAGTGGAAAAAAGAGAAGGGTCCGCCCCAGTACCTACTGGCTGGACACCATAAAGAAAGACATTGAAATAGACATGGCGGTTTTGAAGGAAGCAGTGCGAAACAGAGGGGCATGGAGAGCAACAGTCCATAGAATTGCCAACTGTCAGACTCGATTGAATGGCTGATGATGACGACAATGCTTTTTTGATTTGCAGCTAAGCAATTGTTCCTGACATTAAATTAGCCTATAAGCAATGTTGCCTTTCCAATGTGTATGTATTTTACCTACTGCATTTTGACAGCTAAAAAAGACAAGACTGATCATATTGGAGAGCTTTAAGAGTTGTTCATAGTAAATTATGAGCAGTTGTGTAATTTTCAGAAACTAAAAATATGTGACCTTGTTTGTCCTGTTTTTTGAGGTTCCAGAAAATAAAAATAGCAGCAAATGAAAAGTAATAGCAATCAGAGCAGGTAACAAGTCAGGTTCTGGGAGAACTAGGGGAGAGAACAAGCCAGGGTGAGCCTGTTTGTTTGGCCAGGTGCACTGTGAAATTGTTCCATGAACAACCCACACGGCATTAACTTATTCTCAGGGTGACTTAGCATGCCATTAGAATTGGCCAAGTGTCACTTTCATTAAACACTACTGTCATTTATTTGTTCCTGTATCTGCTCTTGTTGCTGAATCATCTACTGATCTTTTATGATCTCTGTTCATATATAAATATGACTTATCAAATATGGCATCTAAAGTCTTTTCAGAGTTGTACAGCATCCGTGTTTCCATCACTAGGACTACTTTTCAGATTGTATTTGGACACTGTTGTATAAGGCAGAGTTTTATTGGCAGACTTTTCTATTGTAACTCAGAAGAATGGCTACAGTATTTTGTTAAATCTGCAGATATTCCAGCAAGGTCTATCCCTAAATTATAAAGTACAGGCATGCTCCATAACTTAGTTGATAGGAAAATTGGAAGGCAGACATTTGACTTGTTCAGCAGTGACATATTGCCTCTTTTTAGTGCAACCTCCTTAATGAAATACTGAATAACTAGTGAACTATTAGCTGCATTTCTTCGTCGTGGCCTCTGTGCATCACTCACATGGGGTGCTGTGCCTGCGCAGTGCCTTTGGCCAGAAGATTACAAGCTAATAGTTTTTGACGGAAACCCTCCGCTCCCCCTCCCCCATGGCCTATAATGAGCGGAGCGTCTGCCATTTTGTTCAGTCTTTGCGACTACCGTTCACTGTGCCTCGTGCCGCTTTCGCTATCGCTCTGACCGTTGCTCGTCTAGCTTGTTCTTGTTCTCGATTATTCTCCCAGTTGTTATACCCGTTAGTTCTTGCTAGTTCTTATAGTTCTTGTTAGTTTCATAGTTCTCTATCGTTCTACCTTCTCTTTCGATCTTCTATTAAAAAACAAACAAAAAACAAAAAATATATTCTTACCCTCTGCACTGTCTTCTATTTCTTCTTTTCTTACGATGGTGCAGCGAGTGGCTTTCCGCAAATGCACGGAATGCGGGTCGAAGATGTCTCCGACCGACCCGCATGACCTATGCCTCCTCTGCTTGGGGGAGGGGCATAGGACTGACAAATGCTCTCACTGCCTGGCCTTCTCTAAGCAGGCCAGGAAAAACCGTGAGAATCACCTGCGGAGGCTCCTGTGGGATCGGTCTCTCATGCAGTCCGACCCACTCATCGTTGCTCCGAAGCCTGGCTCTGCTACGGTGGTTCCGCCCTCATGCCCTTCGGAGGAAGGCGCGTCTACCATGGGGGCTCCACCTGCTTCTCCGAAGAAAAAGCACGAGAAGCATAAGCATGCTGAATCTGATAAATCAGCAAAGAAAGCCAGGAAGGAGAAGCCTCTGAAACTGACACAGAAGTCGAAGGACACAGAGTGCCCTTGACACCGTGATTCGGGTTCGACGGCCCCCTTGGTACCGGCGGCAGTCACTGTACCGACTCCACCCGATCCGGTGCTCCAGGTGGCTATGAGGGTCACCCCTCAAGGGTCCCCTCGACGTGTGGCTGACCTTCCTACTGAGCCGCTTCCAACTCTTCAGCAGGGGTCAATTTCTGATGGGGAAATTCAAGACTCTCCCCCCAGGGATAGGTCACCCACACCTATGACCCCAGCCACAATGGAGGCAGATGTAGAGATGTCCCCGCCTAGGAGCCGAAGGAGTCGCTCAGTGGAACAGCGATCCGAGGGATGGCACCGCACCTACTATCCATCGTGGGGCGAACCACACACTGTCGGGTACTATCCCGTACCTAGGGGTCGGTCTTCACCACCTTCCCGTGACCGTCCACTGTCCTCGGGTCCGAGATACGCATCCTCGATACCTCCTCGGGATGAAAGTAGCCGGTCCGTCTCTCCAATGGAGTCCTCGTCTTCAGTCCCTCCATATTATGGTGCAGACTCCGACAACTCGGAGGTCAATTCAACCTCTCCAGACATCGCTGTGACCTCCCAGGGCCCTGCGCCATGTCTCCTTCGCGGAGCTGATGTTCCGGCTTGTCCAGTCCCTTGACATCGACGCCGTCCAGCGTCTGGGACCTTCTACGGACAAATTTTATGATGTCGTCCGTGGGGAGCAGTCCACCTCAATCGTCCTGCCGTTGATTACCACCTTACGACAGGCGATGATGCAGCCCTGGGACTTGCCTTCTCACCCTCAACCCACGTCTCGGAGGTACAAATTCATGTACTGGGTTCGGGAGGAGGACATTCTCTTCCTCCTCCGCCACCCCAAGCCGAACTTGGTCGTGGTGGAGTCCTCCCAGGGTAGAGAGGCAAGAGGCCACACCGCACCGAGGGACAAAGAGGAACGTAAGATCGACTCCCTGGCCAGGAGAGTCTATGCAGCCTCAGGCCTGGGGCTGTGTATTTCCAACTATGAGGTGACGTACCAATACTTCATAATGCAACGCCTCCACAACGTCGTCTCTACCCTCCCAGACCACCAGGGTGATCTGGCAAAGGTGCTGATAAAGGAGGCGATGCAGGTTACCGTCCAGCAGTTGTCCACAGCCAGGCATCATGTGGACACTGTCTCAAGAGCCTTGGTCAGTGCTGTCTCTCTCCGCAGACATGCCTGATTTAGGAGTTCCAACTTTCTGGAGGAGACTAAGTGGCAAATTGAGGAAATGCCCTTTGATGGGTCCGGACTTTTCCACTCCAGGACTGAACACAAGCTGAAAAAACTCCACGAGTCCCGCATAACGGCCCGACGGATGGAGCTTCAGACTCAACCTAGGCATAAGTGGGCATGGACCCGTCCATCCTATAGACAATCTTATCAGCCTAGGCAACAGCCCCAGCACCGGCCACACCAACAGCAACGCCGCCAACAGCCCCAGCAACGTTATCAACAGGGCCCTAGCCGTTATGACGGAGATAGGAGGCAGCGTTGATGGGACTGGCGAACCATTCCTCTAACCCCTTCCATACCCACCCCCCTCTCATCTGGGGACCGGCTGAGAAGCCGATCACATCTGACTGGTGGGTATTATTCATCATACAGCACGGCTATCGGATAGAATTCGACATCGTTCCTCCATCGAGTCCGATCCAGTTTACATCATGCTCACCGGTATTGCTCGATGAAATACAACAACTTCTTCATAAAGGAGCGATTCGTCAAGTAACTCCACCTGACGGACTCCACGGATTCTACTCCAGATATTTTACAGTCCCGAAACGGGATGGTGGCCTACGTCCGATTTTGGACTTACGTAATCTGAATCGATTTATTATGACAAAAAAGTTTCGAATGACCACCCTTCAAAATATTTTGCCGCTGCTAAGGAAAGAGGATTGGTTCACCTCATTGGACTTGAAGGACGTCCATTTCCATATTTTGATTCACCCCAGTTATAGGCATTTCCTTCGCTTTGCTGTTGCACCCAATTTATACGAATTTACGGTTCTACCCTTCGGTCTGGCCACTGCTCTAAGAGTGTTCACCAAATGCATGGCCCCTTTCTATGCTTTCCTACACCTCCAAGGCATACAAGTTTACCCTTACCTTGATGACTGGCTTCTGGTGTCCCGGTCTAAGGAAGGACTCCTCACATCCATCCATACAACCTGTGCCTTATTAGACGATCTGATCCTTTGCATTAATACCGAGAAATCTTCTCTTCTTCCGATGCAGACGCTTACATTATCAGAGCCCATTTGGATTCGACGTTGGAAAAAGCCTTCCTTCCTCAGGACAGACAACAGACTCTCGCTCGCCACATCCATCAAATGCGACGAGATGGGACGGTTCCAGCGAAGTGCATCCAGAGGCTTCTGGGACATATGGCTTCCTCCGTTGCTGTGGTGCCACACGCCAGACTTCGACTTCGTCCTTTACAACTATTTCTCAACAAGATGTTCCACCCACAGAGAGACCCACCATCGAAGTTGCTTCAAATCCCATCCTCGGTGCTCCATTCTCTACTATGGTGGTCGGTCCCAGCCAATCTGACTGTTGGGGTTCCTTTCAGGCCCCGATGCCCATTGATAACCCTCGGTACCGACGTGTCTCTCCTGGGGTGGGGAGCGGTATGCTCCGGCCTATATACCCAGGGCACGTGGACTCATCAGGAATCCACGAATCATATCAACTTCCAGGAGCTATTGGTGTTATTCAAAGCCCTACGTTCTTTTGAGGATGTTCTCCAACACCGGGTCGTTCAGATAATGTCGGACAACATAGCCACCATCTTTTATCTGAACAAACAAGGTGGAACGAAGTCCCCGACTCTGGCCAGACTTTCTATGCAGATTTGGGACTGGTGCATTTCGAGAGACATTACACTAATGGCAGTCTATTTGGCTGGTATGGACAATGTGGAAGTGGACCTCCTCAGCAGGTGCATGTTCATCTCTCACGAATGGGAGCTAGATCCTCAGACACACGACAATCTTTTTCATCGCTTGGGGTTCCCTGACGTGGACTTGTTTGCCACCCAACAGAACAAGGTGTGCAATGCTTTCTGTTCGAGAGCGGGAATTGGGTACGGATCCCTAGGGGACGCCTTCATGATCCCATGGAACAACCTGAACTTTTACGCCTTCCCGCTGATTCCTCTTGTGGTGAGAGTAATAGCGAAGATAGTATACGATTGGGCCACGGAGATACTAATCACCCCTTGGTGGCCACACCAACATTGGTTTGCCACACTGCTCAGCATCTCTCACGGGGAATACCTTCATCTTCCACTGCTTCCGTACCTCATAAACCAACAGGACGGTACGCTTCGCCATCCAGATGTACTATTGTTGAACCTAACAGCGTGGCGAATCCGATAGCTAACTTTGCTCCATCTGTATTGACGGCAACTTCAAGTGGTTCGAATCCTGCCTTCGAATCCGCTGCGTTCAGGGCCTTCGAATCTGCTGGGGTCAGCGCTGCTTCCTCTTTCGATCCTCCAGCACTGTCGGATTCGAGGATTGTTCCGTCGAATCTGACAACCTTTCATCTGGATATTCAACACATCCTTGATTCCGCTTTAAAGCCATTTACACGGAAGTCCTACGCAGCTAAATGGAGACGATGTTCCACCTTTGCCAAGTCTCCATTTACATCATCGATACATCAAATTCTTCAGTTCCTATTAGAACTGCACCACTCTGGACTGAAACCATCTTCAATTAAAGTGTATATGGCGGCAATCGCCTGTCATCATGGCATGGTGGATGGATCACCCATCTTCTCTCAACCTACTATTAAGAGGTTTCTTAAGGGTCTTTATAATCTCAATCCATCAATCAGGCCAGTAATGCCTACCTGGAGTCTCTGTTGTTTTGCAAGCGCTTACAAGAGCTCTTTTCGAACCATTGACAACAGTCGATTTACGACTTGTTTCATGGAAGACAGCGTTTCTAGTGGCGGTTACCTCGGCCCGAAGGGCCAGTGAGCTCTGTGCTCTCCGCATAGACCCTCCTTACCTAAATTTTCACAGAGAAAAGGTCATCCTGCGGCTCGATCCATCCTTTCTTCCTAAGGTGTCCACACCTTTTCATATGGGACAAGATATTATCTTACCTGCCTTTTTTCCGTATCCGTCGACTCCGTTAGAAAGATCATTGCACTCACTTGACGTTCGGCGCTGCTTAGCCTTCTACAGATCTAGGACGGAATCTATTCGGCTCTCAATTAGACTTTTCGTTAAATATTCTACCAGAGATCAAGGCGCTCCAGTCACTCCGCAGAGACTTTCTAAGTGGATAGTCCATACTATCACTTTATCTTATCAACTGGCTAAGATTGACTTACCCACAGCTCCTGGAAGCCATTCGACTAGGGCTGTTGCTGCCTCATCTGCCTTCACATTGGGAGTCCCAATTGATGATGTATGTCGAGCTGCTACTTGGGCAAAGCCTTGCACTTTCGCCAAACATTATCGTTTAGACGTTCGGGCTCGACAAGATTGCTCCTTCGGCAGAGCCGTTCTTTCATCTGTTCTTCGTTGAGGACACCTCCCCTCCTCCATTATGGTAAGCTTGTTAATCTACCCATATGTGTGATGTACAGAGGCCACGACGAAGAAAAGCAGGTTGCTAACCTGTAACTGATGTTCTTCGAGTGGCTATCTGTGCAGTCACACAACCCACCCGCTGGCCCCACTCGGTGTCGGTGAGTGGACATTTTCGTCCGTACCGAATGTTTCCATTTTTTCTTGGTACTGATATCGTTTACAGTAGGGATATTTTTTCCACATGGGGGTGTACGTTCGGTCGTCAAAGACTGAACAAAATGGCGGACGCTCCTCTCTTTATAGGCCATGGGGGAGGGGGAGCAGAGCTTTCCCGCCAAAAACCGTTAGCTTGTAATCTTCCGGACAAAGGCACTGCGCAGGCGCAGCACCCCATATGTGTGACTGCACAGATGGCCACTCAAAGAATATCAGTTACAGGTAAGCAACCTGCTTTTAAGAAGCAACTGGACAGTTATCTGTTTGGGTTGGCTGTTCCATGGGTGTTTCAATGACTCATATGGTGAGCTTTTTTTTGCACAGAACTGCTGCAATAAGCAGCAACATGGCAACTTTCCAGTGGGAGTAATGTGACATCAGGAGGTGGCATGAGCCATTCCTTGGTTCTTTGGGCATTCCCAGTTAAAGAAAATTAGATGGCTGTCCTCCCCTTCTTCTCTGTCTCACAGGTTAACTGAGCAGGTGTTTTGTTTTGATTTTAAATAGAAGTACGGAAATGAGACCCTTGTAAAAAGGGATACAGGTAATAAAACAAGATCCTAGCTTGGCCATTTTCCTTAAATGATGAATCCTGTTTCTTTATGCATGTGTCATCTGTTTAGCCTATAAAGATCCTTTCAAGCAACAAATCTGTTTTTCCCTTTATCAGAAGAGTGCTTAGATGTCCATTGGTTCTTTGACACAAATGATTGCTAGTATTTTCACTCACAAAGTCCATAGTCACTACTTCACACAAAGTCAAAAATATCAGTTTTCTAGCAAAAATAGTTCCTATAGAAATTGACAAAGCTCATGTTAGATATAATAGTGTTTTAAAAACACATGATTAAAACATTTTCTGGCTGTAATGCCATCTTGATTTATACTTGAATTTTTCAGTTTGCACATGTTCTTTTGAAACCAATTTTCTCAGTTGTTGCTGGGTGCCACCAAGTCATCTCAAACTTTCAGCAGCAACACCCTTCAAGATGCCCTGCCCTTGACAGCCCCTCCAAATATGTAAAAGTTGGCAATATTGTCCATCATCACCCAACCAATATATTTTATTAAGTAAAAAGCAGGCCCATAGATAGTTTCAGACCACTGAAACAATTGAATCAAGCTACAGACTATACAAAACCACCTTGGAGGCCCTATTTAAATATAACCTGGAGTAAATTTTCCTGTATATTCAAAATATGGCAGTCAGACTCTGGAGCATGAACAATGAGCTATATTTCTGTTTACCACTGAACACTCTTAATTCTGTTCTGGCACTCTGATTCCTCCAGAGGAATTGGCCCTGATTTCTTCCTGATAGACCCAACTAAGATGCTAGTATTGTATTAACACTTAGAAGTTTGGAAAGTTTCAGTGAAGATTGTGGAGAAGTTTTTATCTCTATTAGGCTTTGTTGTTAATTGTTTATCATGGCTCAGTCTTAGCTCACCACTGATTCCTTGAGACTTGTTTTCTATCATGAATTAATTTCATTTATTACATTTCTCTATGACCTAATAGCCAGAGTTCTCTGTCAGCAGTTTACAAAGATTAAAACTGTAAAACTATAATATGGTAACAACATATAAAACCCATATGAACATTAAACAGTTTTGCCCAATTAACACTGACATAATCTCATTATTCTTGACAAGATCTCTGTTGACATGCTCCTCTCTTGGTCAAAAGCCAAGTTTTAAAAGACTTGGCCCTCTTATCTGTCTTCACAGCAGAAACACTTGTTTAATTTGTTGCAGGTTTGTTTGTTTGTTTTTAATAGAGTTGTATGCCATGTGATTTGCTGAAGCATCCTCATGGAATATGGCTTTCCCTGTCATATGAACCTGAAAAGGTGCACAGCTAGGGGTAGCTTCAAAGCCATGTCATAACCCTAAAGCAATCCATATTGGTCAGACAGATACCTTAGAATTCACAACATTCCTCAACCATCATTTGAGCCTTCCCAGTGGAGTGCTCTTCAGATATTTTGAACTTGAACTTTGCTCTTTTCCAGCCAGTATGACCAATGATTTGAAATGCTGGAATTGCAGTCCAAACCTTCTAGAGGGCACCAGGTTGGGGAAGCTGCATTAAACAGTGGCACAATCCAGGTTGGGCTGTGACCCATTTCTATAAAGGTAGGGCTGCTGGTGGTGGTAGAGTTTAATATGAAACATGGTTAAACAGGAGGGAGGAGCCATACAGCTTCTGCCATGTATTTAACCCTAACTTTGCTTCTGCTTAGCATTTTTTTTTCCAGGGAGAGGTCAATTGTATTCTTGGAGTCCCACTAACTAGGCAAAGCAGTTTTAGTAAGTCAGTTCTTCCCTTCCACCTGTCCACACTGTTTTTCTAACCCCTACTTTAAATTACTTTGTCTGAAGCCCAGATCTGAAACACAGGTATTTCTTTAACTTGGATTTTAGATACACTGCCACATTGTATAATTTTCTGTATTTATAGCTAGAATTTTTTATTGTTATACTTATGTTCAATAATGAAGTCCTTTGCTCAATGAGATCTTCGTTGACCCACTGGAGAAACAAAAAGGACTTGATTTGTCACAGTACTAAAGTTTTCCAAAGCAGATTGGATTTAGCATAAGTGCCATGATTACTTTGTGTAAGAATATGCCTTTCCTAAAGAAGGTATTTAAAAAGTATAACTTTTCTGGATATTTCCAATCAATAACAAAAGTAGGTATGCTTTAAGAGATTTCTCATATTAATAGTAGTAGTAGTAGTAGTAGTAGTACTGGGATTACATTTTTATCTTGCCTTTTTTGCTTGTGAGGAACCCACTGCTGGTTACATAGCTCCATTTTATCCTCAAAAGCTATTTTTTCTCTCTCTATGACTAGTTAACCCTTAACACTTTTGCAAAACTTGGCCACCTATACATATTTTGCCAGGCATTTCAGGGAGAAAATCGCTCAGATTCGTCACGAGCTGGACTCCACTAATGAATCAGAGGTTTCTGGGGAGACGCCAATGCTACCGTCTGGTCCAAAATTATTGGAGGAATTTCAATTATTGCGGCCCGATGATGTGGACAAGGTGCTTGGACGAGTATGTCCCACCACATGCCTATTGGATCCTTGCCCGTCTTGGTTAATAAATAACTCCAAGCACGGGATTGGGACCTGGATCTTGGAAGTGGTAACGCTTCTCTGAGGGAGGGTCGAGTGCCTGCCCTTTTAAAGGAGGCGGTAATACGACCGGTCCTGAAGAAAGCGTCACTGGATCCAGAGATGGCCACTAACTATAGACCTGTGGCCAACATCCCGTTTCTGGGCAAGGTGTTGGAGCGAGTGGTGGCGGGACAACTCCAAGCACTCTTGGATGAAACTGATTATCTGGATCCTTTTCAGTCCGGCTTCAGACCCGGGTACGGTACTGAATCTGCCTTGGTCGCCCTGTACAATGACCTGTGCAGGGAGAAGGACAGGGGGAGTGCGTCCCTGTTGGTTCTTCTGGACCTCTCGGCGGCTTTCGATACCATCGACCATGGTATCCTTCCGGATAGGCTAGCGGGATTGGGGGTCGGAGGCACTGCTTTGCAGTGGTTCCACTCCTATCTCAATGGTCGATTCCAGAAGGTAGTGCTGGGGGACTATGTCTCTGCGCCATGGCAGCTATGCCATGGAGTACCACAGGGCTCCATTCTATCCCCTTTGCTATTTAACATCTATATGAAACCGCTGGGAGAGGTCATCAAGAGGTGTGGGCTGCGGAATCATCAATACGCTGATGATACCCAGCTCTACCTCTCGTTTTCCACTAATCCAGGTGAGGCAGTGGCTGTGCTGAACCGGTGCTTGGCCGAGGTAATGGAATGGATGAGGGCCAATAAACTGAAACTCAATCCAGACAAGACGGAGGTCCTGTTGGTTGGCGGATCGGGCTTCGGAGAGGGTGGATTTGACCTGGTCCTGAATGGTGCAACACTCCCTCTTAGGGACAAGGTCCGCAGCTTAGGAGTACTCCTCGACCCGGAGATTTTTTTGGAAGTTCAGGTGACAGCAGTGGCGAGGAGTGCCTTCCTTCAGCTTCGGCTGATTAATCAGCTGCGCCCCTACCTGGAGTACGACTGCCTGGCGACGGTGACACATGCGCTGGTGACTTCCCGCCTAGACTTCTGTAACGCGCTTTACGTGGGGCTTCCCCTGAAGACGGTCCAAACATTTCAATTGGTGCAAAATAGAGCTGCCAGGTTGCTTACGGGGACGGGGCGTTATGCTCACATGACTCCAGTCCTCCGTCAGCTTCACTGGCTTCCCATTGAAGCCCGGGCCCAATTCAAGGTGTTGGTTATGACCTATAAAGCCCTAAACGGCTTGGGTCCTGGCTACCTGAACGAGCGCTTACGTCCGTATATGCCCGACCGCCCCTTGAGATCTGCGGGAGAGTCCCTTCTCCGGGAACCCTCCATGAAAGAAATTAGGAGGGTAAGTACTCGGAGGAGTGCTTTCTCTGCGGTGGCGCCCAACCTACGGAATTCACTCCCCAAAGAGGTCCGCCTGGCACCGTCATTACTGGTTTTTCGGCGCCAGGTAAAGACCTTTTTATTTAAACATCATTTTAATTGTTAAAATATATGATCTGGCCAGGGCAACTTCTTCTTCCTTCTCTTTTCTCCTCCTATATTATTTATTTACTTATTTTATACTGTTAATTTTAATTTTATATTATTATGTTTGTATCTCAGTGTATTTTTTGTATTTTTGTATTTAGTGGTAATTTATTATGTTCTATTGTATTTCAATGTATTTTATTGTGTTGTAAGCCGCCCCGAGGCTTCGGCAGGGGGTGGCATAGAAATGTTATAATAGTAGTAGTAGTAGTAGTAGTAGTAGTAATAATAATAATAATAATAATAATAATAATAATAATTGTTGAAGTGAAAAACTTTTATTAAGTGTTAGATGTTGGAAGGATCAAAATCTAAGAAGTATTTCACAGAATGTTACTATAAACCTGTTTATAGTATATTAAAATCCACTTGTCTATTGTTGTTCAATCCCACAGTCATGCCTGAATCTTCATGACCCCATGGGCCCTAGCATGCCAGGCCCTCCTGTCCTCCACTCTTTCCCACAGTTCACCCAGATTCATGTTCATTGCATCAGTAACACTGTCTAACCACTATCTCACCCAATGGCCTTCATGGCCCCTTCCGACTCTACTATTCTGTTCTATGATCTCATCCTTTGCTATCTCCTTCTCTTGCCTTCAATCTTTCCTAGCATCAGGGTCTTTTCCAGTGAGTGCTTCCTTCTCATTAGGTGGCCACAGTTTTTGAGTTTCATCTTCAGTATCTGGCCTTCTAAAGAACACTCAAGGTTGATCTCCTCTAAGACCGATTGGTTTGATCTCTTTGCAGTCCAATGGACTGTCAGGAGTCTTCTCCAGCACCACAATTCAAAGGCCTCAGTTCTTCGGCTCTCAGCCTTCCTTATGGTCCAGCTTTCACAGCCATACATTGCAACTTGGAAAACCATACCTTTGACTATATGAAATTTTATCAGCAGGGTGATGTCTCTGATTTTTAGTATGCTGTCTAGATTTGCCATAGCTTTCCTCCCAAGGAGCAAGCATCTTGTTTTCTTGGCTGCAATCCCTGTCTGTGATGATCTTGGAGCCCTAGAAAATAAAATCTGTCACTACTTTCATATCTTCTCCTTCTTTGCCAGGAAGTGAGAGAACCGGATGCCATGATCTTAGTTTTCTTAATGTTGAGTTTCAAGCCAACTTTTGCACTCTCCTCCTTCACCCGCATCAAGAGGCTCTTTAGTTCCTCTTCACTTCTGCCATTAGAGTGGTATCGTCTGCATATCTGAGGTTTTTGATATGTCTATACATTGCCTTGAAAGAGTTATAAGACCAGGGGAAATCAGAACACAGTTTTATTTGCCTCTAACGGTCAATTTAAGTACAGATAGGTTTTAGCTACTCTGTTATACTGTCCCATGTCCATGCAACAACAAGTTCCATCCTAAAGCTTGCATGTCCACCACTTTTTGTTGTCTGTGCCCAGGAAAACTCCAAATATTGGTGCCCAAAGTGATGTAGAGACTTCCATCACGAGACCTGTCCTCTTCATTTCCATGATATCTTCCATTTGATGCAACAGTGCATTTCCAGAAGGGCATTCTGAATCATCCTCAGAACTATTTGCAACTGACCTTGCAATGGCTTGTCATTGCAAAAAGCCAATCATGTCATCATTTGGTCTATTTAGTGATGTCATATTGCACTGCTGCATAGTAGTGAGAACCACTCCATGATATTCAAGATATTTAATCCAAGATATTTAATATGTACTATTTCACATAGTGAAATTATTTCTTAAACTGGGAACTCCTTTTTTATTACTTTGGTATAGATCTCATGGCCTGCCATTGAGAATATATCTATAAAATGTGGGTACAAGAATGATAGGGAGAATGATAGAGACACAGTATATTAAGTGGTCTCACAGAATCACTTAAGATAAGTTGAAATATGCTACAGCCACAATTAAATGTAGTTAAATTTGGAAACGTAGTAGTTACTGTAGAATTGGCTAAAGGTTGCATAGTTTTTCTATATATAATGGGGGAAAATTTTGGTGTCCTTTTTTATTTTCTAATGGCTGTTAAGTCTGCAGAGTAATTGAATTGCCTGGGAGTGTTCAAAGGCTGCAATCCAACAAAGTAGAACATGAACTCAAACAGGGATGCTTTGTTTTGGCTGCAAAGTTTTTTTTAAACTTTCTTTGTGGATTTGTTGTTCCATAGCTAGCGTCAGTAGCCTAAAGCATGTATACCTGGTTCTCAAGTAGAGTTGGACAACTGACAGCCAACTGGGTTAGTCCTGCCTCCAGAGGCTTCTCTTTTGGCTCTTGGTCCTAAGCCCCACTCTTTAGGTCCTTGCCTGCTTTTTCTCATGCCTAGTTTGCATATGCTGTAGAATGAAGTCACAGAGGCTTGAGGTAATGCAGTGGGTTAGCGCAGCTTGAGGCTGCAGTTCAGGGACTAAAGAGTCCTTTGATCTCCCCCTCTTGCTTAGTCCAAGCAGAGTGCTCTCAGAGTTTAGCACACTCCCATTTGCTAAAGCTCATGCATGTGGGCTGGCAGCTGAAGTGGAGAGCTGTAAGTCAGCCTCTGTTGCTGTTCCCTTTGGTTGGACAAGAAGAACCTTGTCTTCTTTTTTGCTTGAATGGGTGAAGTCAATGTTGCTGCTTTGTCTCTCTGGCACAGTTAAAATAGTGCATGCTAAAACAAAGAGTCAACCAGCAAAAGGCATTACAAAGAATATTTTTAGCCTCTGATGCTTTGTCAAGGATAGATTAAACAAAACTGAAAGGACCAGTCCACATAACATGGCAGCTGACAATTTACCTGCAAGGAGTTGTGTTGCATGCCAGCTGCCATAGTGAATATGCAAGCCCTAGCCAGCAATTGCCATGGCTTGTTGTGTTGTTGCAGGGGTAATGTGAGAGTTATTTAGCCTTCAAAAGCACAAGCCCTGCTGTTCCAATTCACACAACATGATAAGACCCAGCAACCCCTGGGGCTTGCATATACATCATGGAGGGTGGCCTCAAGAGTTATTAAGCTACAGTGCACTTTTCATGCCCCAATCAGGTCAGATGTAAACCTGACATAAATTTAGGCATAAACTTCTATTGTTGTTTCTCTTTAAAGTGGTGAGTACATTGAAGCATTTAAAAAGTTTCTAACAGTCAGAAGAGACATAATAAAGGAACATTGTGATTTTTTGGCTCAAGATGGTGACTTGTTTGTACTATACTCGATAGCATAGCCTATGTCTCCTCCCCTGTCCCTGTCTCAGCCCAAAATTCTGAAAGGGGCACATGTTGTATAACAGCAATAAAAAAAGCATGAAAGTCAGTCTTGATAAATCCTTTCATAGTGCGGTGAACTAGGATTTTGTTTCGGATGATTGGAATTTTTTCTTTTTTTTCCTGAGCCAGCAGCTTGTTGTCTTCTGAAATACTGACATTAATCTTCTTATTTGGAAACAAACCAAGCTCCTGTATTCCTAATCCTCCCAAATAGTCTATACTTCATATCACTTTACATGAGTAGACACTGTGGCCAGCTCACTCACAGCCCTATGGTGTATCTTTTAGACACATTCTCTTAGAATTCAGATATTTCCAAATCACCTGCTGTAGACAGGTTTATCTTCTAAAGAGATGAGTTACATCAGGTTTCTTGTAGTATGAAGTTCTCAGGGTCTTCATATGTAGCACTTGTTCCTTAAAAAAAATAAACATTATGTTAACAACCAAAAATTTACAATTAACTCTTTGTTCAGTGCACTTGCTTCTTTCATGCTCAAAAAAATAAGAAATCATATGTGGCCATTAGAAAAGTCTCTAGCACAAGTTAAAATGTATTATATATGTGCATATAAAGGATTTTTGTTTCAAGAACCCACCCTCACTACTGATCCTGTAAACAGCACTTTCAGCTTTCCCCAGTTTATGGAGGGTCTGTATGGATTGGGAGGGTGGCTGAATCTGAAACAAAAATACATATAGCCCAGATGCAAACACACACATGTAAATCTTCTGTAACAGATTTATTCATTTATGGCATTTCTATGCTTCCTAGTAGTTAAATTCTCTGGGAAGTTTATAAGTTTTGCTAAATCAACAGTAAATCCTTGGGCCCTCTAAAAACCTTATCAATTGCTGTCAAATGGCTAGGAACAAATTCTTAACTAGGCACTGAAAAGATTACAGTGCTGGCATTAAGCAGGCCTCACTGGAGACAATGTTGATAATTAGAGGCTACATTAAAGTTGTTGTTGTCTAAACCTTGCAGGAAAATCTCTGATAATCAACATAGAATAGGTAGGTTTCTGCCAGGAGACACATCAAATAATTTTGCCGGATTGTTAGAATAGAATGCCTTCTGCAAGCATGCTACACTTTTTGGATTCACTGGGCATAAATTACCTAGACAGATGCCTGTATAATTTCTCCTCTAAAGCAAATAAATATAAGAGTTCATTTCTTTTTTAACTTGAAAACTTTAAATTTTAAACTTAATTTGTAGCAAAGCTGGATGAATTTTAACAATACTGTTCTTAACCCATTGCTCTCATCTAAATTGACTATTACCTCTAGATCTGTCTTCATTGCTTGTGTATTCTAATTAATTTTTGGTACTTTTCTGACTGCAGAAACTAGTTTCAGCTTAGGTACAAGATTTTAGTGCCTCAAGCTTACCTATTATCTTGACTGAAGTAAGCCATTAAGGTTTTGCCTACATTTAATAGACATAACTATGTATTATCAAAATAGTCTTGCAGCAGTTCTCCTTATTTGGGGCAATGGGAGGCTGTTTACAAAAAGTACAGTCCATTTGGCCAAGTCATGGATGCTGAGATTCAGAGGCATTATGACTCATACCCACCTGCCATCCAGTTTTTTTTCTTGCTGTATGCTTATTAGATCATCAAGTTGCTATATATTATCCATATTGCTGGTAAGATGAAAACTTTCAGGATACTCCACTAGTAAAATAACTTAATATATTCAACTATTTTGTGAGAGGCTATACCATTCTAGTAGTGCTTTTTATACACTTATGCAAATATTCAGTATATGTCCCTGTGTGTTAGAGAACTTTCTTTCTAATCAATCCTTCTTCTGTTGGGCTTTCTTAGCTGCTGCCACTGCTTGTTTCCTTTGTTCAGAGTTCTTGGGAGCCATCTGGAGCCTAGAAAAAACAGACCCTTTTCTTAAGAACTTCTGTCTGAACTTCAACGGGACTGATTCGCCCATCAGGAAAAGTAAGAAGATCAGTGATGTCATGAAAGCACAGCAGATTTTTCAGTTGCTTTATTTGTTGTTGTTATATATTTACCGCTAGCTATAGAGAGAGATGCTTGGGAGATTTTCTTCATCCTGTTCAAAATAAATTGATTGATATTGGGTCATACTATCTATCTTGATTCGAGAAAGGGAAGGTGCTGTTTGCTGCTCCACTTTAACGAAATGTTCTGTGTTAGCCCTATACTTCAGTGATAGTTTGATATGGGATGCAGACTTAGAGATGCAACTCTTTCAGTAGTTACAGTAGGAAATATTGGTAATCATGGCATATAGAGTGCATGCTATCAAGATAATTATTTCTATACTATGAAAGCTAAAAACTGCAAAACGGAAAGGAAACTAGATAACCAGCAAGTATACTGGGTGCTAACCTTAAAAAGACACGAGGTCACTAGGACACTATTGATCATCTATAAAGAAATCTACTTTTCAAATATATTGTATTTTACTGTTGTTCTATTGTGTTACTTTTGTAAAGCACCCTGAGTGCTTTTAAAAGCTGTTTGCCAGGTATAACTTTTAAAACCAAGTAAAATAGCTAAAACTTTCCTCCTGTCTGAATTTTGCCAGTCATGTAGCATTCTTGTAATAGATCTCCAACAATATTGAAAAATGCTTGGATGCTGAAATTGCTAAATATACAGAAATGGTGCCACTGTGTCCTTACTCTGTGCCAAAGCAAATGTCTAAGACTTATGTAATTCTCCTGCACCAGTTGAATTAAGTCAAATGTTCTGTATATTATGAGTTACTAAAAGAGAAGCCTTCTCTACAGAAGACTGGAATATATCAAAGTTTTACTAGCAGATGCCAGGGCTTCAGATTTCATGAACTCCTTAATATGGCTGCACTGGCTGCTTTGATTTGTGCTCTCTGTCATATTAGCCTAATGCTCTTGCTTATCACTATGCATTGGTTTCTAAAAATATGTATAGGCTGTCTGAAACGCACTGTCTCAATGAGTTCACCTGAGAATATTGAAAGGAAGGGTCAAAGAAAACTAATGTTTGGCCTCTAAAGAATTTTCAGGGCAAAGATTCTTGTTAACCACAAAACTTCCTTTATAGCCTTCTTTTAATTATACATTCTTTCTGGTAACAAGAATTCACAGAACATGTTGTTTCCTAAGTTGGAAATCTCTTGTAAAACTACTAGCAAAATCTAAAATCATCTAGGTGATGGCTGAGATTCAGGGTTTCTTTTTCTGCATTTAGGATTAGCAACAAAGATAAAAAATATAGTTGCTATCAGGTGCTAGGCATGTATTTGTAGTTATAAGAATAGGTTACAGTGACTATAATCTAATATATTTGTGCTTTAAGCCACTGAAATAAATTAACTCTCTGCTGGTTTATGGCTAATGTCATAATTAGCCACAGTTAATTAATTCTTGTCAAATAAATATACTCTAACTGCACTGGTTTTTACATGGTCAAACTCATCCCACAGTGTCCTCATTCTGTAGTACACTCCCCCATTTTCTTTTTCATTACCTTGTACATTTTTCCCCACTTTTGGAACATCGGTGGCAGGTAAAACCTGAATTTGCAGAGCCTCTAAAGTGACCCTTTAAAATGATCATTTATTTATTAAAATATTTCAAAACATCCTAACAGTTTCCAGGTGGGAGTTCAACAAGCAGGACCAAATCAGTCATACAAAATGGAATATATAAAAGCAGCAAAACAATAACTTTAGTTGGCAACAGGGGGCCATATATA
Organism: Varanus komodoensis; assembly: GCF_004798865.1. Classification (NCBI taxonomy): domain Eukaryota; kingdom Metazoa; phylum Chordata; class Lepidosauria; order Squamata; family Varanidae; genus Varanus; species Varanus komodoensis. The sequence goes on from NW_025335587.1 coordinate 10,232,582, forward strand.
TTGGCACCAGTCATATAATTGTGGGGAGGGTAATCTGTAAAACAGTACCAATACAGAGAAGATGCTTCCTTCCATTGCTGCATACTCCTAATGGAAGTACATGGGAAAGGTCTTAAGATTTGGGCAGTTTGGTATACAGAGAGGTGGTTCTTCAAGTATGTAAGCTGCAAGTCATTTGAGGTTTTACAAGGCAGCACTGGTAGCATTATTTTCCTACATGCTTGGAAGCATGTAGGAAACCAGTGCATCTCCTTGTGAACAGGTGTAGTATGATTCCACTTAACTGTTGCATTTAAAATTTTCATAGCCATAATCTGTACTGGATGAAGTTTCTGGCTCACCACTTTGTCCTTTTCCCATTTGTTGTGTATACCGAGACATATTCACAAAGAAATATTCTGTTACTTCTTTGTGTATCGTAGTTGCAAACAAAAGAGCCAAGGTGAAACTTCAGCCCTATTGTACAATGACTTAAAGATTTTGCTGTAGAGCACTGGTCTCACAGAAGTCCTAGACCAGTGATGGCGAACCTTTTAGAGACCGAGTGCCCAAACTGCAACTTAGCTCGCAAAGTGCCAACACTGCAATAATACCTGAATTTGCTGACTACCAGCACAAGGGGGCAACATTCCACTGACCACCAGCTTTTGGCCAGCCCTGAAAAGGGCATCTGAGAGTGTATTCCCTACCTTTCCTACCTTCTGCTAAAATCACAGTCCAAGCAAATCCCTGGCAGCTCATGCGGAAGCTCTATCAGTCACGGCTAATGAGTGACGTTGTTGCCTGGCACCCTTAATCTTTCCAGATATGCACATGGCTGCTGGGGCAATCGCGTGGCAACAGAAAGGGCTCTGCGTGCCCCTTCGGGCACATGTGCCATAGGTTCTCCATCACTGTCCTAGACTGACTAGTTTTGAAAGGCTGTACCACTGCATTCCGTTGACCATGTTTGGCCCTTGAAATCATCTTAAACTAATTGGTAATTGTAGTAGTCGTCAATTTAATTTCTATACTGCCTGTAGCCAGAGTTCTCTGGGCGGTTTATAATTATTTTTCTGGATTTTCAGGAGTGAGCACACATTTATCTAGCATTGGTATTTTTCAGGACAGACTCTGTTATTCTAGTATCTGAGTTAGATCATTTGAAATGGTGCTTAGTTCAAGAGTGATAACTCCTCATTGTTTATAAATCCATATAAAAATAACTGTGCAGTAACGTCTTTGAAAGCCTGGAATTACTCTGTATTTATTTTTACTAACAAATTCTCTGCAGAGATGAGAAAAACACGCATAGTCTGCCTGCTGAAGAGTCTTGTTTACTGCAGTGGAATTTGTCCAGGATCTTAAACTGATCTTTTATCTGACCTTAACTAAAGAACAAGTTGCTGAAAATAGATACAGTAAGTCATGAGGTGTACATTCCACTCAAGAAAAGTTGCTTCAGTTTGAACTTTATAGCAGTGCTACTACTTGTGCATCAAGTGCAACATCAGCTTTTCTCATCATGTTAGGCAAGGGCTCACTTGGAATATATTCTAATTAGCCATTGTTGAATTTTGCTAAGACACCGGGACAAATTCCCAGGGTAATGCTACTGGAGTCATATTGCTGTTGTAAGCCCCCTCATAATCAAGCACATAGCCAGGGCATGGCTCATCACGAGTAGCATGTAGCCAGGGCATAGCTCATCACGAGTAAAAAGCATGATCAGGGTGTCCTGTTCGCATGAGAACAAGTACACGAACACGGATGTGCACGCTACGCAGAGCTGACAACAAAGCAGGCTACGCTCCAGCATTACCAGTATCACCCCAGATGTTATGCTCTTGTACCCACGCTTGCTTGCTTTAGCATGATAAATGTGCAAATGTGCTTTCCCCTATTGTTCCCCTATTGTTCGCTGTCATTCAAGCATAAGTATGGAAGAGTATAAAAATCCTGCCTTCGATCTGCTCAGCACCGCACTCTAACGAGTGATGGTCCCTGCAAGCAGGCAAATAAATCTCTCTCAATAATTCCAACCAGTCTCTGGTCTCGTCTGTAAAATCGTGCCATACAACATTTGGAGGCCCCAGCGAGATCTTGAGACTACCGGTCTTGCCTCCCCCCGACACCAGGGACGGGCCCGTAGGCATCTTATGCCTCTACCCCGGTTCGGTGGGACGTCTGACTAGCCGAGAGAGGAATTACCGGTAAGTGCGCACGGTGGTTACCCGCCATTTCTTAGTATCTGCAGATCTGGTATTGGAAAGAAAAGCCTGCTGGATGCAGCGTGAGGGCTACTTTCCGGTCTGGGGCGAGACGTCGCTTCTGGCCTCAGTTCCTGTTTAGGTTGTGCGTCTTTTTTAGATTGTCCGTCTTGTCTTGTCGTCTATCTTGCTGTCTGTCTTGTTGATGTTTTGTCATATGTTTTGTTGATCTGACACTTGAGTAATCTTTTTACAGGATGGGAAAATGGGGCACGGCCAGTCCGTCCCTACCACCCCTCTGCAATGTCTTCTGAATAACTTCTCTGATTTCTTTAAGAGGGCTTCACGGTTCGGGGGCTCTGTTAAGCCAGGGACCCTCCGGACCCTTTGTGAATTAGAGTGGACCACTTTTGACATGGGATGGCCCTGAGAGGGCTCTTTTGATTTAATCCTGCTTAGGAACGTTGAGGCTGTGATCCTTGGGAGTCCCGGACACCCAGATCAGATTCTATATATAGAAACGTGGCTGGACACCACCAGAACAAAACCTAGTTACATTAAACGGTGTCAACGGAAACTCCCAGGGTCCTGGTGTCCGTCTCTCCTTATGGTTGAAAAGGGCGGAGAACCCCACGACAGATCGCCCCTCACCCCATCCACAAAGCCCCACATCCTCACGGATGATCAGACGGGGCCGGAGGATGCTCTGGACACATGGACTCAGCCACCTCCTTATGCCCTGAATTCCCAGGCTTCCGGGAGCCCGCCCCACACTTCCCCCCGTCTGTCCCGAACGCGGAGCAGACTTCCGTACGGCCCCCGTCCACCTGTTCCTCCGAAGTCCTCTAGCCCCAGGGGCAAGGGCGACAAACGGGTGTCGCCGTCCTCCCCCGATCCCGGCCCTGTGCCCTCCACTCTGTTGCCCCTCCGGGAGCTTGCCCCCGCGCAGGGGGTGGACCGTCCGTTTATGGTTTATGTCCCGTTTTATTGTTGCTGTCTGTGTTTTCTGTCTTTTCTGTTTGTATGGTAAAGTGTTCCCCTTTCTGGGACGTAAGCATAGTCCTGAGTGGGTTTTGGGGTTCCTCAGGAAATAGAAACCCCCCACGCAGCCGCACCAATCTTGTCCTCTTCAGGGCATGGTTGAAAGCAAGGGTGTGGATGGGTGTTCTCGCCCCTGAGATGAGAGTGTGTGTGAACCTGGCTTTGATTGAGAAACATTCATGAGGTCATTTGCCTGAGCCCAAGCATGGCTGAGTCCAGCTGGGAAGAAGGTGATGATCAGGGCGTGTGTGTGTGGGATTTTTTCCTTCCCCCATTCCTTGTATATGAGCCAGAACTGGGAAGTAAGGAAATGTGTGGCCCTTGAATTGGGCTTGCAAACACAGGTCCTACCCAGTTTTCTGGACATACTCAATAAGCTTATCCTGTGTGAAAGCCCTGTGTGCAAGAGGGGTTATATAGAAACATTTCTATGAAGGTCCTTTCTTTGTCAGAAACCGGGAACACTGTTTTACTGTCTTTAATGTAAGTTTTCTGCCTCTTCCATCTGCCTTACAGCCCTCCTAGGTAGGAAGATTCCTTTTTGTGAGATTAAATAATTGTGTTTGAAATTCCAGGAGGGGATGCTGATGGGCAGAGGAAAGATGGAAAAAAAAATGTGTATACTGTTGGGAATACTCAGTAGGAATCCTGAAAAGGATTCCCAGTGAGATAAAGGGTTTTACATTGGGAACATATTGCTGGTAAAGTTTTGCAAATTTAAATTGTTGTGTTTAGTGATTAGCCTGAGCAGTAGCAGGCTGGAATTCAACAGGGCAGAGTGTAAAATCAGGGGAAGACAGATTGCAGTTAACCATTAATAAAAATTTCTGCCAAATTGGTTGGTTTTTCTTCCCCTGTTGAACTTGCAGCTGTTTGGAATGTGAGAGAATTTTAAGAGTTTTGGTAAATGGTGATTTGGTACTTTTTCTACTGGAAAAAAATATGGGAAGAAATGTGTAGCTTTTGGAGTAAAGACAAGAAAAACAAATGAAAAAAAAAGAGGAACAGTCTACCTTGCTAAGAGCACTCCCATTATTTAAAGAGACAGTAACTGCAGCCTCTTCTCTGGGTTTGGTCTGGCCAACTGAACTCAGGAGGGATTTGTGCTGGAAAATTTGGATTTCTTGACTCTGTGGGCTTGGCTATTCCACAGAACCAAGAAAAGGGGGGATGCCCTGGCAGGAAGATACCACAAACACCACTTTGTGAGTACTGCAGAAGCAGCACATACAGCCTCTGAGCATGTGCAGAGTTCAAAATACTTTGGGAAGTTTGAGCAGCTCCGCTTCCAGCCACAGATTGGAGGCGGGCTTGCACTAGTTCTCAAAGAAAGTCTTTGAGTCTCTAGAAAACTCTCAAAGGAAATCTTGGTGTCTTGAAAATAAATAAAAGTTGTGTAACTGAGGTAAGGCATTTGAGGTCCTCTGAGTGTTCAAAGCTTGTATTGCCTCAGGAAAAATTCTGCCTGGGAAGGGTTGGGTTAAAACAAAAAGCAATGTTGTGAGCATGTGATTTGTGTCAGCCATCAAGAGTTTTCCCTCTCCAATAACTTCTCTTTTTCAATGCAACATGGATCTGGGTCTTATATATGTGTGTAGGTATAAGTTCTGAATTCTGAGTATACCATTTTGTTATTTTGCTATGTTACAACTGAAGGATTGGGAGGAAATGGATGAAACTCTGGGGCTGTGTATGTGTATGCAGTGGGAAGAGTTTCTTTTCAAATCTATGAGGCCACTTTTCCCTTTGGTGTCCAATGGAAAGTTTTGTTTCCTTTTTCCTTTTGCAAGGTGCCAAATATTAATGATAGTGATATTGCTGTTATTGTTGTTACTGGTATTGATGCCCTTACAGTAGCCTAATGTTTGTTGGGGACTGAGCCCATTTGCCAGCCCAAGGATGCCCAAGGATGTTCATCTAAATGCGCAAGCATTGATTGTTAGATGAAATGTGTGTTAGTTCAGGTTTGTTTGTGTTAACAATGGGTTGGTGCATTTTGCATCTATGTGGGAGAGTGTCATCTCTGCAATAAGAAATTGTGTAAAACTGTTCTCATTGTCCAGAAGAAAGCACATTTCTCTTTAGCCTAGGCAAGCAACAGGTTCGTGCAACACCAGTTCAACAAAGGGTTTATTTTGTGTGCATTTTTGCATTGTTTGGATTGATTTATACCTGGAAACAGCAGAACCCCCCTTTCTCTGAAAAACCACAAGGCCCCCGGGAATCCCCCTCCGCTTTCTTGGGACGCCTGCTTGAGGCATATAGGCAATACACACCTATAGACCCTTGGGCGGCTGAGAACGTGCGGGCAATTAACACAGCCTTTGTTTCACAGTCGGCTCCAGACATCAAAAAAAAAAAAAAAAAATCAGAAGTTAGATGGCTTTGAGGGAAAGTTACTTAGTGAATTAGTGGAAATAGCCCAGAAAGTATTCAACAGTAATCCTAGTGAAGGAGGCTAAGAAATTGATGTTGGGCCAGGACCTCCAGATCATCGGCGCCCACACGGTAGAGACCCTTCTCCGAAGCCCACCTGATCGCTGGATCTCCAACGCTCGCGCCACGCAATATCAGGTATTACTGTTGGACCCTCCCCGGGTAACCTTCTCCAAGTCTCCAAGACGATGGTCCTAAATCCGGCCACCCTCCTGCTGGGGGACGAACAGGAGGGCCCCGCCCCCGACTGCACTGAAGCCCTCGACACTATCACCGGCACCAGACCAGATCTGTCCGATGTCCCGCTAAGCCCGCCGGCCCACAACCTATTTACAGATGGGAGCAGTTTCGTCAAGGACGGAGTCCGGTATGCGGGAGCAGCGGCGGTCACCAAATCTGAGGTAATATGGGCCCAGTCACTGGGACACTGCACGTCAGCCCAAAGGGTGCAGCTCATCACCCTAGCGCAAGCCCTCCGGTGGGGGAAGGGGAAGACTCTTACACGGACAGCCGGTACGCCTTCGCCACGGCTCACGTCCACGGGGCGTTGTACCAGGAAAAGGGACTGTTGACCTCCGGGAGGAAGGATATTAAAAACACAGAAGAAATAATGGAGGCCCTCTGGTTGCCAGAACAAAACTGCCAGAGAGGCGGCCCTAAGACCAGTAAGGCCACTAGAGATCCTCCCAGTACATCTGCCTCCCCGAGTTCTTCCTGAACGGCCAACTTATTCACAGAAGGAAAAGGACTTGGGCGTACTCTTGAAGTTGGCGGTCACTGGACGGACCTCCTTCCGTTTGCCCTCCTACACATGCGATGCTCCCCTTATAGGAAGCAATTGTATTTGGGCGACCGCCCCCTCTGCTCCCCCGCCTGGTGGAGGAGACGCGCGCCGAGTTGTCTAACCACAACTTGCTTGAGTCTTTGCAGGCCCTCGATCGCGTCCGGCACGAGATTCGCCGACAGGTTCGGTCCAATATGGGCGAGACTACTGAAGCTCCGGACCCCGCAGCCGACTATCCCCCATGCGTAAACCCGGGAGATTGGGTCTGGCTAAAGAACTTTCACCCTGTCACTCTAGGTGCCCGGTAGCTAGGACCCTTCCAGGTGATCCTCTCCACTCCTACGGCGGTAAGACTGGCCGAAAAACCCCACTGGTTCCACGTGACACAGATAAAGCCTGCTTTGCCAATCCTCTCAGAACAATGGACGGTGCACCAAACCGGAGACCCTCTGCGAGTCAAGTTAAAAAGGGTCTCCTCCCAGCAGCCCTCCTGATTCTTCTCACCTGCCCAGTAGGCTGTCCCCTCCCGAACCCACACCAGCCACTTACCATGGAATGGACATTGCAGACTGATTGGCAGGCCTCCCCGCTAGTAGCAACAGTCCTAGGGGTGAATCTCCTACTCGGAAAATTATGGGAGCGCCTGCCCATGGGGGCTCCACCTCTCTATAACATTAGAAGAGTTCTCAGGTCAAGGGACTTGTGCCACGGGTCCCGGTGGGCCCCGCAGTGATCCATGATACGCTGCTACCTTACTCCTGACCCCCACAGCACGCCCCTACCTCCTGGCAGCCCCGAATGGGACTCTTTTTGCTTGCCAATCCGGCCTCACCCCGTGCAGCTTATGTGCTGCCTTGGATGAGAAATGCTGCTTTTATGCAAATCATTCAGGCATCATCCGTAGCAGTCTAGACCTAGTCAAAGCCTGCCTGGAGGACTGGGAAAGGCGCCGCCAGGAGGGTTCCAACTGGTATCCGCACCTCTTTAACTGGTCCCCCTGGCTGACCAGTCTGCTCTCTTCCCTTGCTGGACCCCTTTTAGGGTTGTTATTTCTCCTTATCTTCGGGCCCCTTCTGCTCAGTTGGGTCACCCGCCTTGTCCAGCAGCGCATCAATGCTACGAAAGTACTGGCATTTCATGTCAGGTCTCATCTGGGGCAGGGTAATGTTTACAAGCTCCGCCCACTAACGGTCCACGGACTCGATGATTCGATTCCCCAAAAGACCAGTAGGGAATGTTGTAACCCCCCTCATAATCAAGCACGTAGCCAGGGCATGGCTCATCACGAGTAGCATGTAGCCAGGGCATAGCTCATCACGAGTAAAAAGCATGATCAGGGTGTCCTGTTCGCATGAGAACAAGTACATGAACACGGATGTGCACGCTACGCAGAGCTGACAACAAAGCAGGCTACGCTCCAGCATTACCAGTATCACCGCAGACATTATGCCCTTGTACCCACGCTTGCTTGCTTTAGCATGATAAATGTGCAAATGTGCTTTCCCCTATTGTTCCCCTATTGTTCGCTGTCATTCAAGCATAAGTATGGAAGAGTATAAAAATCCTGCCTTCGATCTGCTCAGCACCGCACTCTAACGAGTGATGGTCCCTGCAAGCAGGTAAATAAATCTCTCTCAATAATTCCAACCAGTCTCTGGTCTCGTCCGTAAAATCGCGCCATACAACAATTGCCTCTATTGGGATGCAATGTCCTTTTGCATTTTATCACTGAAACCAGTTTTCCTTTGGCCTAATGGTTCTGACATAGCAAACAGAGAAGACAGGCCTGCAAAAGATTAAGTTTGTGTATCCTGAATCCTCTGGTTTCCTACATCCCCCCCCCACCCCCAAAAAAGTGCTGATCCTTGACAGTCAGTCTGTGATGTCTTATCATCAACACACCTCATTCATCACTCACAGTAGCTTAAGGCATTTCTACTACAGAGGATAGCAAGGAGATATTACTTATTGTATTCATAAAAGTGAAAGCCGCAGTGGCAGAAATAAAATGATGGCTATCATCTGATGTGCCATGAATAGTTGTTATAATAGCACTGCTGCATTTTCCACTGTTCACTTTAATACAGGAGTAGGGAATGTGAGGCCCTCCGGGATATTATTGAACTGCAACTTAAGTAGCCTTATAATTGGCTATTTTATGTTGGGCTGATGAAGGTTCCAGTCCAAATGCATCTGCAGTGCCACACAATCCTTGATTCCTGCTTTAAAACCTGGAAATTAAAAGTGCAGTCATAATTGGAGTGGGAACAGAGGCACAGGGAAGAGCTCTGCTAGCTTGGGCATTTCAACAGTAGAAGCCTGCAAAATACTCATTGCAGGACGGCATATAAATATTCTAAATAAATAAATAAAATAAAATAAAATAAAATGCCTACAGAGAGCTCTGAGGGAGAGTCTACAGCTGGATTTCTCATGGTGGTAGCTTTCATAAGGCCACAACATGGAAGGCACAAGGGCGGAGCAAATGCTCCTTCATCTGGCCAAGAGCCTTCAGAATTGATTATCCTGTCAATACCAGCATGGAGCTGGCATTTTTCTTCCATAGCACTCAGTATTGTTGGGGTTGGGGTGAAGAAACACATTTCCATGTTGCAAGTAGGAATAATGAAAAAAACATCCTTTTCTTCAGACCACTGTGAGCCAGAAGGGTTTTGGTCATGGTGGAAGATACACCATTTCACTTTCTTCCCATCCTCTTGGAGAAGTGCTCTGCAAGATAGGTAGTCTGTCACAGTTTAGATTCCTATTGCAAGAAGCTTAATGTAGGTAATTAGCATATATAGCCCAAGTTATATCTGGAGCCAGAGAGGTGATTACTGCTTCTTTACGAGAAGGAATGGTCCCTGGCTGCCTGAAACAAGTGGTGGTGAGACCACTCCTGAAGACACCCTTGCTGAACCCAACAGAACTCAACAATTTTAAACTAGAAATATAGAAACGTAGAAATAGGGCAAGTAAGAAGAGGCCTCTTGGCCCATCTAGTCTGACCCTCATTTCCAGCCAGCTCCACTCATGACACGCCCACATTTTAGTATCATCTGCATATTTGATCAGCAGATTGGTCACCCCTTCTTCCATGTCATTGATGAAAAGATTGAACAGGATCAATCCCAGAACAGAACTTTGGGGGACACGACTTTTCACTGGCTGCCATCCCAATGATTCCCCACTAATAGTTACTCTCTGCTCTCTGTCCATCAACCATGCCCTAATCCATCAGACAGTGCATTGGTCTATCCCAAAACTGCTCAGTTTCTCAACCAGGATATCATGTGGCACTTTGTCAAAGGACTTGCTGAAATCCAGGTAAACCACATCCACCACGTCCTCTCCATCTAGCTACCTTGAAACCTTATCATAGAATTCCACAAGGTTTGTCTGGCAGGACCTCTTCTTGCAGAAGCTGTGTTGCATGGCCGCCAGCTTCCCTTCCCTGTCTAGGGTTACTAGATCTCTTGCTATAATGTATTTCCTACAATGGACATAAGTCTGTAATTCCAATCTGTAATTCCCCATGTTCCCTCTACTACCCATTTTGAAAATTGGGATCACTGATACCACCCTCCAGTTCTCTGGAACCTCACCCATTCTCCACAACGCCTCAAAAATGGAGGGCAACGGGACCAAGAGACCACCCGCCAACTCCTGACGTACTCTCAGGTGTAACCCTTCAGTGCCTGGCACCTTTGTAATCTCCAGTGCCCTGAGGAGTTCCTCGACTTATAGGAGGGTGACTCTAATCTGTGCCCCTAAATCCCCAGCCTCATCCAGTCCCCCATGTAGATCTCCCTGGTCCTGCTTTGGAGAGAAATGGAGAAAATAATCATTTAGAATCTGTGCCTGTTACCTTACCTCAGTCACCAAATTCCCTTCTTCCTTCTTATGCTATCCCACCACTTGTCTCCCTTTCCACTTGCTATTTACATGTTGATAGAAGGCCTTTTTGTTGCTCCTGATATTCTTTGCAAGGCTCAGCTCATAATCAGCCTTAGCCTTGCAATGAATCCTGCAATGGGCCTCTTCCTTCCAGTATACCCTTTGATCTACTTTCCCCAGTGCCCATTTCCTGCAGAGGTTCCTCTTACATCTACTCCCTCTAACCACGTCCTTTTGCATCCACAGCAGTGCTCTCCTTTGCCTCCCCGCCTTACTAAGTAGAGGTATTGTCAAGGCTTGTGCCTCCAAGACCTTCCTTTTAAGTGCATTAAGCCCTCCTGAACTCCCTTGCCTTCCAGTACCCTGTCCCAGGAGACTTTCCCCAGTCTGGCCTTCAAATGACCAAAGTTGGCCCTCATGAAGTCCCAGCTTCTCATACTTGACCTGCTGCTCGTCCCCATTCCCCTGATCTCAAAGCAAAGGATGGAGTGAGCACTCGCATCCAAAGTTCCCCTAATCTGCACCCCATCTATCAGCTCCTCCCTGCTGGCCAAGACTAAGTAAAGGATTCCCCCCCTCCCTTGCAACCTCCCAGAACCTCTGAAAAACCCTCCCTCTATAGTATCTAGGAAGTGATGTCACCTGGCTGACATTGCCGAGTGAGTCTCCCAACTAATATCTTGGAGATTGAAATCTCCTATAGTTATTGTGTCCCTCTCCTGAGATATCGTTCGAAACTGGTCTGTCAGGACATCATCCAGGGTCTCAAGTTGACCTGGAGAGCAATAACATACCCCCACTGTCAGGTTCCTCCCCCTGTTGAAACCCCTCAGTTTCTCCCAGACCGCCTCTACCAGATCCTCATCTGCTCCACATTCTATCTCATTGCATCCTATCCCTTTCCTTTGCCCCCCCCCCCCCTTCCCTTCCTGTTCTTTCTAAACAGGTGATACTGCTCTATGTTTACATTCCAGTCTTGCCTTTCATCCCACCAAGTTTTCCTGATCCCCACCAGGTCATACCCACCTATTCCCAGGAGAGCCTCAAGCTCTTCCTGTGTATTACCCATGCTCATAGCATAGTAACAGCTTTGGTCACCCTGTGTGATTACCTATGCTGGGAGAGAGATAAGCGGAGTGCATCCCTGTTGGTTTTCCTGGATCTCCCATTAGCTTTTGATTCTGTTGACCATGGTATCTTTCTGGGGTGGCTGAGTTGGGCATGAGAGGCGCTGCATTGCAGTGGTTCCATTCCTACTTGGATGGTAGGGTTCAGAAGGTGATACTTGGGGGATATTGCTCTGTTCCTTGGATCCTCCAATATGGTGTTCCTCAGGGGTCAGACTTGTCCCTCATGTTGTTTAACATCTATATGAAACCTCTGGGTAAGGTTATTTGGTGTTCTGGAATACCTTTTATCAATATGCTGATGACATGCAATTCTATCTCTGCTTTTCATCTTCAGCAGGTGAGGCTGTGGATGTGGTGAACCAGTCCTTGGCCCTAACAATGGAGTGGATGTGGGATAACAAACTGAAAGTCAATCCATACAAGACTGAGATTCTGTTGGTGGGTGGTTCATCCCATAGGATGGAGAGAATACATCCTCTTCAAGATGGGATTGCACTCCCCTTGAAGGAACAGATTTGTTCCTTGAGTCATTTTTGTCACTTGAGGCTCAAAGTGGCTTCTACCAGCTTTGGCTGGTAGCCTAGCTACAGCCCTATTGGGACAGAGACCACTTACTATAAGTGATCTATGCTCTGGTAATCTCTAAACTAGACTACATCAGTATACTCTGCGTGGGGCTACCCTTGAAGACTGTTTGGAAGCTGCAGCTTGTGCAAAATGCAGCAGGCAGATTAATAACAGGGATCAGACAGCCTGATCATATAACACCAATTCTGGACAGATTGCACTGGCTGCCTATATGCTTCCAAGCCCAATTCAGGGTGCTGGTTTTGACCTGAAAAGCCCTACATGATACCTGTTAGAATGCCTCTCCCAACCTCTATCTAACCATACACTACAGTCATGTTTGGGGGACTTTCTTTGCCACCTCCAAGGGAGGCTTTGATGGTGGCAACAAGGAGAAGAGCCTTTTCAGTGGTGGCTCCTCAGCTATGGGACAAGCTCCCCACCGAGACCCACCTGGGCCCATCTGGCCCCAACTTTACTATCTTTTTGGTGCCAGGTAAAGACCATCCCTTGCTGTAGGTCCTTTGCTTAGCAATGTTCAACCAGTCCTGGAGCAGGATGCACTTCCTCTAAAGGGTCGGATTCATAGTATGGGGGCTTTCCTGGATCCAGCAATATCACTGGAGCACAGGAGGGCATTGTGGCACAGAGGACCTTTCATCAGCTTAACCGGATATAGTGACCCAGATAGCCTAACTACAGTCATCCATGTTCTGGCAGACTCTCTTTTGGATTACTGCAATGCATTGTATGTGGAACTGCCTTCAAAAACAGTCCAGGGACTTCTGCTGGTCCAAAATAGGGCAGTGGGATTTTTCAGAGAGACTGTTCAACTAAAGTTTTAAACTTTAAAATGTATATTATTGTATATTATTGTGTTGAATTTTGCAGTTTTAATCGTGGTGCCCAGAGAACTTCAGCTTGGTATAGAATGTAGTAAGAAATAGTAACCATTGATTGCTGTGTTTAAAACCATCCAAGTTTGGAGCCAATAACCCAAAATTGGCCAATAACCAATTTTGTGGTTATGGCTTCTGTAGTTTAACCATACATAGTGTGATGAACGACTCATTGGAAAAGACCCTGATGATGGGAATGATTGAAGACAAAAGGAGAAGGGGATGAAAAGGCTGAGGTGGGTGGATGGGGTCACTGGGGAGGTGGGTGTGGGGTTGGGTGGACTCTAGGGGATGATGGAGGACAGGAGAACCTGAAGGAATGTTGTCCATGGGGTTGCAAGGAGCCGGGTACAACTTTGTGACTGAACAAGAACAAGTATGATGAAAGACTTGCTTTTATCCTTCCAGAGTCTTGATCAGTCAAGATCATGGGAACACTCCTGCAAAACTTTTCCCAGCATAAAACATCAGTGCAACATGATTAACAAGTCGAGCTTTTACACTTTTAGCAAAAGTTAAAAAAAAATCTTTAGTGCTGTTCAGTAAAATTATTTTTAAAGGGTTAAAGTAGGTTTTTCAAGGGAAGAGATTTGATTGGATAAGTCTGTGTAGAGAAAAGTGGTATTTAGCTCATTGTTTTGAATTCAGAGATTCCATTCCCATAGACATACTGAAATAGGTGGGCCAACTTTGAAGTAAATATAACATTTGACGCTTTGATCCGATAACCTCATTCACAACAGTTATGTTTTGCAAGTGTGATGAAAGTTTCATAAGCATATATATCTATCATTAAATACTAGCATGGATATAATTTTATAGTCCATTATACAAAGAATGCCTGCCAAACATCTTAAGCCTTCTTTCAACTACAGGGTGTGCTGTGTATGATTTGATAATTGACAGTCTCAAACCATGTATGTTGGGGATTGGAATTTTCATGTACAGGGAATAGACAAAAGAATAAATGAAACAAAGACATTAAAGACAGGGCAGAAAGATAGCAGAATTATGACTAAGGAAAAAACAGAATGAGATCCAAACTATAATGTTTAATGTGTCATTCCCCATCCAACTTAAGCACTGTAGATCGGCAGGCAGAAATAGTAACTTATAGCGGGGTGCTGTGGTTTGTATTCATGGCTCATAAAACAAACAGAGAATATTAAATGTTCAATATGGAGCATATTTGTTGGAAGCATATTTATCTAGCACATCTAAATCATATTGTATTATACAATCTTGGTTAAGGCTAAGAATGAGATCACCATAGTTTATAGATGGAAAACAAAGTTTGACAGACATAATGAGCCTAGACATCGTAGGAACCTACTTGGGCAATAAACCAAGGAGGGCTGGTTGTCATGCCAACTAACCATGTTGAGCCTTACAATGATCAGACTAACTGCTGTGGGCTCCATCCACCCCCTCAGTCCTCCCACAGATATCCCAAGGAACATTAGAAGGACCAAGTTGTGCCCCGCTCTCCCCATCACAACAGTGAGCTGTTTCTGGCTCAATACAGCTTTTTTCCTTTTACCCTTTCTACCACAAGAGACCATGCAAGCTTGCTTGAAAAACCATCCAAAGACAAGCTTCCAAGAGAAACCAAAGGTATGAGTGATCTTTACTTGCAAAAGGAGTAATGTGATTTTTATGCCATCTTAATTTCAAGATCCTCATCTTCTTTCTTCCCCCCACCCTCCCAGCACTCTGCATGCTGGTATACATTTTGCAGTTTGCCTCAAGTCTTTAGGTGCTCAAGGAAAGCACAAAAGTGCATCCCATGACACACTTTTTCAGTGGAAAAAGAGCTTTGACAGCTAGCTGTCAAAACTCTGGGTCCTCTTTAAAAGGTAGTTTTGTCAAGGCAATGGGATTTTACCAGTCAAAAAAGTCACCATCACCTTGCCAAAACTCTTTTTGAAAGGAACCCAGGGAGTGGTTAATAATCCACATTGGCTTGTTAACCACTCTTGTACATGCTGGTCATGTATCAGTGCATTTCCTTAATTGCCCTTTTTGCCCTTTTTGCCCCTCAGCAGGTGTGGGTTATTGTCATGTACAAAACCCAGTGAGGGTAGATGTCTGGGATGATTAATGATCTACTCATTTAAACTGGATAATTAGGGAAATTAACTGCTGTGTTAACACCATATCTTATTAAACACCCTTGTGTCCAGCAAACCTGGCTACTATTAAGAACACCTGGCAGAGCTAGGTTCAACCCTAGTCCTTGAAAGACCACATGCAGATCTTGAAAGACATCTATCTTCTATATCACAATGACACGTCACAGTGTATTGTGAACATCATATATTCCAAATGTTTCCAGCTCTCCTTGTCATTCCCACAGGGCAGGGTTTGTAATGGACTTCATATAATACTAGAGTTGGAAGGGGTTAGGGTTAGGGTTGTAGGCCACCATGTTACACCATCCCACTCAGATGGCTGTTCAGGTTCTTTTTGAAAGTCTCCAGTGTAGGAAAGCCCGCCACCTCTCTAGGCAGCTTGTTCCCCTGTTGTATTGCTCTGACACAGAGGAAGCTTTTCTTGATGTCCAGCCTGAATCTGGGTATTGCAACTTGAATTGATTATGCTGTGTCCTACACTCTGGTATCAACAAGAATAACCTTCCTCTTCGTGACAGCCTTGGAGGGACTTATAGAGGAGTATCATCTCCCCCCTCAGTCTTCTCTTCTCAGGGCTGAACATGTCCAGATCTCTCAGTCTCTCCTCATAGGGCAGTGTTTCCATACCCTGGATCATTTTTGTTGCCCTCTGCTGGACCCTTTCTAATTTACCTGCATCTTTCTTAAATCTTGGTTCTCAGAACTGGACACAGTATTCCAGGTGAGGTTTGACTAGTGCGGAGTATAGAGGAACTACTACTACTTGTGATTTGGAAGTAATACTTCTGTTAATGCATCCTAAAATAGCATTTGCCCTTTTGGTAGCTGCATTGCATTATTGTCTCATGTTTAGCCTATTGTCCACAATTACTCCAAGATCTTTTTCTTGTTCAGTTCTTATGCTCAGAATTCTCTGCCACAAAAGCAGATGCAGGAGATGCCCAGCCAATAGTGTAGAAAACCTCTGTGTGTGCTTTGTTTCTATGTATTAAAGTTGCTTATGAAACATAGAAAGCTTCTTTTTGAAACTGTGGTACTTTGAAAAAGTCGTTTGTGATGTAGTGTAGTGTGAGGTGCTGCTATTCTAAGAAAAATAAACTAAACAACCCTGATTTGCCTGTGTGTTTAAATCAGTTGGATTGCAACTGGCCTCTTGTTTTGACTTGCAACAGTTAAAATGATTATAAGAACTGCACTTAAGTAATTGGCAGCCACTAAGAAAAAAAAAGTTAGGGTTTAAAAAAGAAAATCAGAAAAAGTAGGGTTCTTGAACTTGCAGTAAATTTAGTCATGCGATTTTGTATCAAAACTGATGTATGTGAAATGCACCCACACAAAATGAATAATGTCAGATATCTGACTTTTTTCTGGAAAGTATACGAGTATGACAGTTGCATTATCTTTTTATACCCTTAAATGTATAACCATGTTATTAGAAATGGTTTCATTGATGTTGCTAAGAGTAGAACTACATGAACTTTCTAGGTTAATTAACATGTTTCAAACATGTATTGGATGACACTTTGCAAAGGAACTTTCTGTCTCTAATGAAAGGTTTTTGAATGTATTTTGTGGATGGTGGTAACCAGAACATGCAAGGTACACAGGGAACTGGGCTTATGCTGTTGTGTGGTTGTGTTTTTAAAGGTTTAAATAATTAAGTTGCCTGCAGGGCAACCATCTAACTGTGGGTTAGGCTGAGACAAGAGGTGGTGTTGGTTTGATAGGAAGAACAGGTTTGCTCTGAAATCCCTTTGATCAGGTTTCTATGCATGACTCACTTACCTCTCACTAGAAACAACTTGGCTGGCACACAAGATTCCAGTTTGGCTTAAGGATAAAAAATCCAACTGGGACATCATTTTTCTTACCACACTCTTAATTCTGTATATTTGCATTGTTCTTTCCCACTTCTTGAATATGACTGCTTTTTTCATTGTCTGTGCCAATTAGATCCTGAAGAAGAGGATTAGTTTAAATGGGGCTCCTGAGTTTTGCTATTTAGTGGCAAATACATTAAATATTTTAAAATATGTATATTTAAATACATTTTAAATATTAATACATTCATTTAATAAATTTTAAACATTTGTTGGTTCCTTTTAAAGTAAAAGCTCCCCCATACAGTACCTTCTAAGACATAGAAATCAGTATTCAATAATAATAAATTTCAATGGTGATCTTAAAATTAATAATGATAGGAACTAGCAATAATACAATGTCTAGCTCCATAAAACACTAAAATCCAGTAAATACCTGTAAAGGTTAAAAAACCCCCACATATCTAGCAACACAATAACAGCCTTTTAGCAAAAAATAAAAAATAAAGAGCAAATGAGTCTTCAGGGCCTTTTTCAAGGCCCTTAGTGATGTGGTCTGACAAAATTCTAATGGACACAGCATTCCACAGATACAGGACACAGCTGAAAAAGTCCTTTCCATTGTCCCTGCCAACCTAGCTGTTCTCACAGCCAGGAATGCATGTAGTGCTTCAGATGGCGATCTCAGTGTGCAAATTTGTAAGTTACTACTAACACCAAAAACAACCATACCATGAAATGGTGAAACCACAGAATCAGGAATACACACAATAACTTCAGGTATTATGAAGACACAGTAGTTCGTGACCATCATATTGAAAAGAGGCAAGAACTAAAATGTGCTTCTCGAAGGGAATTCCAGAGCCACAGCATCATCAGAGAAAGGGCTGTGTCAGCGCACTCAACAAGTGTAGTTGTTTCTTTCAGCAGCCCTCTGAAATGGTATCTTGTCTTGGCAGAGATACAATACACAGAGGGACAAATGTTGAAACTTCCTTATGTTGACAGGTATGGTTCATGTTTTCTGCCTTTATGGATCTTGGGCAGAACCTTCAACAAGTATTTAGTTATTTCTGATATGAGAAATGCCAGCCAGGGAACATAATCTCTAATCCCCAAGTATCTTTTTATTTTTGCCCTTTTACTGACAAAAAAAGTGGGAGTGTCACCATCACTGTACATAGAGTTAGTGCTATCTTAGAGCAAACCAGTCTTAGAGCAATGTCCAGTTGAATCTTGCTACAAATTTAGAACTGCCCTTAATTTGAATTAAAATTGGGCTTTTTCTCCCCCACAGAAATTCTCAAGTGCTTCATCCCCATTTTTGCTCTGCCTCTTACTGTGAAACCCATAAAGAGACTCTTTCCCCAACCAGTGGTCATGGGTGTGTGTATGGGGGGCGGGGGGCTTTCTTGAATTGTATAGTTTGCCCACTCATTCTAAAATATTGGAATATTTCTAAGGAGTACTACCTGGTATTAAAGACTTTAAAATAAAGTATGCTGGTATTTTTGGTCCTACTCCTTCTTCCAATTGGCCTTGCTTATTAAGAGAATGTGGCCTCTGAAAGTTTTTCCAGAATTAAATCTGGCCCTCAGGCAGAAGGAGGATGTGTGCCCCTCCTCTAAACAAACAAACAACTTGTTTGGGCATTAGTGAACCTGAATAGAGGGCCACTTATAATTATTTATTCAGCTTATGGCCTTTCTATCTCAATGTGAAGAGCATGGGGTTAATGTTGTAGATGGATGGACATGTTTCTGTATATTTGAGAAGGTCTAGATATAAACAACCACACAGTGGTATTTCTCAACCACTCATCTCAGGTGCTTTAGCCATCTCACAGTCCTATTATCACATGAGTGACTGCATTGCACTATGTAAGATTTGAGGAATGCTTTCTAACCCATGCTTTGCAACTGGTTTGTGTTGACAGTGTTTCTATGGCTACTGTGATATATAGAAAATGATCATAAAATGCATTCCTTCTTAGCAATTTAACCTCGAATATTTCTAAGAACAAGGAATCTGGGCCATGCTTCAACTCACTCTTCCTTACAAAAATGTCTTTCCCCTCTGAAGGTGTTCCTGGTTGGCAGCTTTTCATTTTTTGGTAAAATACAGTGCAACTAAACACAGATTTGTTGTTGATGATGCTGTTTTATCCTGTTTCAAGACCACAGTCAAATGCATTCTTAGAGAGCAAAAAAATCTTACAACTCCTAACTTTCCCTAGGCAGCCATGATGGCTGGGCAATGCTGGAATTCTCATGTACTCCCAAATCTGTTCTGGGGATTTGTGGGGTGTTTGGGGGGGGGGGTGCAGTGAGGAAGAGAGAAAAAGGACATGTTTTTGTAGAAGGCTTTTCTAATATTAGCTTAGCACCCTTTTGATGCTTGGTAGTAATTATTATTTGAAACAGATCATCCCTTAAATTCTCTAAGCAATATATGTTTGTTTAGAAGATTTACTTAACATCACCAGTGGCATAAGGCATTTTGCCTTCTTTGTTGAGAACTGCGAAAAACCTTGTATCTCAAATCCTCCTGCAAATAGCATTAAAACAACAATCCAAGTATTTCTGCTACTTTTTTTGTGCCACACAAAAAGTATAGCTATATTAGAGAGCTAAATCCCAAAGGGTAATATTTGCTAATGTGACACAAGCATGCACTTGCCCTGGTTTCCCATGAAAATCAAAGAAGAAGCACATTTCACCCTACAAATCTTCACTGAGAGTCACTCTTTCCACTTCTGCTGTTAAACATTTGTTAAGTGTAGGTTTCCCCCTATTTGGTATCCAGCGTTGGTTCCTGACTCTGAGCAGAGCAGAGCACATCGGAACAAACTGCCCCAGCTGGTCTAGGGCCTCTGGAACATAAGTAGCCAAGCTCCAGAGAGCGAGCAACCAGGAGTTTGGTAGATTCCCTACCCCCCCCCCCGCATTTTGTTCCTCTCCCTTATTTCACTTTAATTCACCTGCTGCACACAGTAGCATGAACAATGGAACAAGACTCCACAGTGGCGGCCTGTAACAACTGCAACTGCTACACACTCGTACCCCTATTGGAGGAAAAA
This sequence comes from Varanus komodoensis, assembly GCF_004798865.1. Taxonomy (NCBI): domain Eukaryota; kingdom Metazoa; phylum Chordata; class Lepidosauria; order Squamata; family Varanidae; genus Varanus; species Varanus komodoensis. The sequence goes on from NW_025335587.1 coordinate 10,252,556, forward strand.
GTGAGCACTGGAGCAGCGAGTGTCCATCTCCTGGACAATAAAAGAAAACAAAGAATTCCTAGACAGAGTGGAGGAGTTGCAACAGGTAAGTGTAGTCCAGAAGGAAGAAGAGCAAGAGCAAGCTGAGGCAGCATTGGAGAACCCTGAGGGAAGGGAAAATGAGGAAACTCACTAGAACAGGGTGATAGACACAGAATACCTAGAAAACACTCTGCACCCACAGATGCAGTGGAACTCTCGAACTGCTTCGAGTTGCTTGAGGAAGAGACATGTGAAAAACCCACTGTGAAAGAACTACATGACACACTGAATAACTCTTTTTCAGAGACAAAAGGCCAATCAAACAAGGATAAGGATTTCAAAAATTGCAACAAAAGGAAAAGAGTGCTAGTTGTGGGAGATTCCCTGTTGCATGGAATGGAAAAATATGTATGTTGGGATGACCCAGAGAAATCACCAAGTATGCTGTCTCCCAAGGTTAAAGATATAACCAACAAGTTCACACAACTCATATGACCCACTGACAAATACCCCATCCTTCTCTTCCACATGGGAACTAATGACACTACCATGAGAAGTTTTGCTGAAATAACATCAGACATTGAAGCTCAAGGAAGGAAAATAAAGAACACTGGTGCCCAGATAGTCTTCTCCTCAATCCTTCCGCTATGTGGAAGAGGAACTGTTAAGGAAAGAAAAATCCTTCAAGTGACTGACCGGCAACCATGGTGGGGCCATAAAGAGGGACTTGGATTCTGGGACCACAAGCAAAGGTTCCACAAGCAAAGATGCACTATTGGCAAGTGATAGGCTGCATCTCACAAAGAACGGGACTCGCAGGAGTCTTTTCGAGCAGCACAATTCAAGGCCTCAGTTCTTTGGTGCTCAGCCTTCCTTATGGTCCATCTTTCACAGCCATACATTGCAACTGGGAAAACCATAGCCTTGACTGTACACACTTTTGTCGGCAGGGTGATGTCTCTGCTTTTTAGTATGCTGTCTAGATTTACCATAGCTTTCCTCCCAAGGAGCAAGTGTCTTTTAAATTTCTTGGCTGCAGTAACTGTCTGTGATGATCTTGGAGCCCAGGAAAATGAAACCTGTCACTACCTCCATTTCTTCCCCATCTATTTGCCAGGAAGTGAGAGGACCGGGTGCCATGATCTTAGTTTTCTTAATGTTGAGTTTCAAGCCAACTTTTGCACTCTCCTCTTTCACCCACATCAAGAAGCTCTTTAGTTCACTTTCTGCCATGAGAGTGGTATCATCTGCATATTTGAGATTGTTGCTATTTCTCCCAGCAATCTTAATTCCAACTGGTGATTCATCTAGCCCCGCCTTTCTCATGATGTGCTCTACATATAAGTTAAATAGGCAGGGTGAAAGTATACAGCCTTGCTGAATTCCTTTCTCAATTTTGAACCAATCAGTGGTTCCATGTCCAGTTCTCACTGTTGTTTCTTGACCTGCATACAGGTTTTTCAAGAGACAAATAAGATGGTCTGGTTCTCCCATCTCTTTAAGAATGTGCCACAATTTGTTGTGATCCACACAATCAAAGGCTTTAGTGTAGTCAATGGAGCAGAAGTAGATGTTTTTCTGGAACCTCCTAGCTTTCTCCATAATCCAACTTATGTTGGAAATTTGATCTCTAGTTCCTCTGCCTCTTCAAAACCCTGCCTGTACTTCTGACAGTTCTCGGTCCACATACTGCTGGAGCCTAGCTTGTAGGATTTTGAGCATCACTTTGCTGGCATGTGAAATGAGTGCAATGGTGCGGTAGTTTGAACATTCTTTGGCATTGCCCTTCTTTGGAATTGGAATGTAAACAGACCTTTTCCAATCCTTTGGCCACTGTTGAGTTTTCCAAATTTGCTGGCATATTGAGTGTAGCACTTTTACTGCATCATCTTTTAGGATTTTGAATAGCTCAGTTGGAATACTGTCTCCTCTACTAGCTTTGTTGTTGCTAAGTCTTCCTAAGGCCTATTTGACTTCACATTCCAGGATGTCTGTCTCGAGGTCAGTGACCACCCTATCATGGTTTCTTGTATAGTTCTTCTGTGTAATCCTGCCACTTCTTCTTAATTTCCTCTGCCTCTGTTAGGTCCCTGCCATTTTGGTCCTTTATCATGCCCATCTTTGCATGAAATGTTCCCTTCATATCTCCAATTTTCTTGAAGAGATCTCTGGTCCTCCCTATTCTATTGTTCTTCGTCGTGGCCTCTGTGCATCACACATATGGGTACTGCGCCTGCGCAGTGCCTTTGGCCGGAAGATTGAAAGCTAACGGTTTTTCGCGGGAAGCTCTGCTCCCCCTCCCCCTTGTGGCTTGTAAAGAGCAGAGCGTCCGCCATTTTGTTCAGTCTTTGCGACCGCCGTTCGCTGTGCCTCGTGCCGCTTTCGACTTTCGCTTTGGCTATTCTTGGTTCTCTCCTTATATATTGCCCTTAAACTACTTTTCCCTTACTTTGTTTCCCATTTCTGTGTAGTTTTCTCTTATTTCTTCTTAGATCTAAAAAAAAAAAAAAACCAAAAATATATACTTACCCTCTGCACTATCTCTCTTTTTCTTCTTTCTTCTGCGATGGCACAGCGAGCAGCTTCCCGCAAATGTGCGGACTGCGGGTCAAAAATGGCACCTACTGATCCGCACGACCTATGCCTCCTCTGCCTTGGAGAGGGGCATAGGACGGATAAGTGCGTTCATTGCCTAGCCTTCTCTAAGCAGGCTAGGAAGAACTGCGAGAACCGGCTTCGGAGGCTCCTTTGGGATAGGGCCCTGACGCAATCAGACCCGCTCATCTCTATCCCAAAACCTGGCTCCGCTTCTGTGACTCCACCCTCATGCCCTTCGGATGAAGGTGCGTCCGCTTCGCTGGCCCCCTCTGCCTCACCAAAAAAGAGGCATGGGAAGTGCAAACATGCCGAAGAGAAGCCGGCAGGCCATAAGAAGGCCAGAAAGGAAAAGGCCTCTAAGCCTCCAAAGAAGGCTAAGTCTACGGACCGTTCCCGAAATCGGGACTCGGAGCCGACGGGCCCTTCGGTACCGGTGGCGGTTACGATACCGACCCCGCCCGAACCGATCCTTCAAGAGGCCATGCGGGTCACCCCTCAGGGGTCTCCCCGACGTGCGATCGACCTCTCGCCAGCACCCCTTCCAACTCTACGGGGGTCTCTCTCGGATGGGGAAATCCAGGACTCCCCTCCTAGAGCGAAGTCACCGACACCGATGCCCGCGGTAACATTGGAGACAGAAGCAGGCCTGTCCCCACCAGGGAATCGGAGGAGCCGCTCAGTAGAGCAACGCCCGGAGAGTTGGCGTCGTCCCTACTACCAGCCTTGGGGAGACCCGCTCTCTGTGGGGTACTACCCTGCTCCCAGAGCACAATCCTCACCTCCGCCCCGCGACCAACTGCGGTCTGTGGATTCGAGGAGGGTGCCGCCTCGATCCCCACAAAGCGGAAGCAGCTGCTCCTTATCACCGGTGGAGTCATCATCCTCTGCCCCACCATACTGTGGTGCTGATTTGGATGACTCTGATGTGGACTCAACCTCCCCGGACGTCATGGTGACATCCCAGGATCCTGCGTCACCCAATGAGTCACAGGTCTCCTTCGTGGAGCTGATGTCGAGGCTTGTCCAGTCCCTGGACATCAACGCTGCCCAGCGCCCGGGACCGTCGACGGACAAGTTTTACGACGACGTCCGTGGGGAGCGATCGACCTCTATCATTCTGCCACTTATAACTACCCTGCGGCAGGCGATGACGCAGCCCTGGGACCTACCTTCACATCCTCAGCCGACGTCCAGGAGATATGAATCTATGTACAGGGTCAGGGAAGAAGACATCCCCTTCCTGCTAAAGCACCCGAAACCAAACTTGGCAGTCATTGAATCCTTGCAAGGCAGAGAGGCGAGGGGACATACGGTGCCGAGGGATAAGGAGGGCCAGAAAATAGATTCCCTGGCCAGGCAGGTCTATGCTGCCTCGGGCTTAGGACTTCGCATTTCTAACTATGAGGCGACGTTGGCGCGATATCAATATTTTATTATGCAGCGCCTCCACAACGTCGCCTCCACCCTCCCAGACTACCAGGGTGACCTTGCAAAGATCCTGATCAAAGAAGCCATGCAGGTCGCGGTGCAGCAGTTGTCCACGGCACGTCACCACGTGGACACTGACTCCTGGGCCTTGGTCGGTGCCATTTCCCTCCGGAGACACACATGGCTTCGGAATTGTAATTTCCCGGAGGAAACCAAGCGGCGAATAGAAGAGATGCCTTTTGATGGTTCCGGACTCTTCCATTCGCGTACCGACCACAAACTCAAGAAACTGCATGAGTCAAGAATGACGGCGCGCAGGATGGAGATCCAGTCACATAGCAGTCGTAAGTGGTCCTGGAATCGGCCATCCTACAGGCAGACATACCAACAGAGACAGCTGCTGCAACACCGCCAGCAACAACAGCAACAGCACCGCCGCCCTCAGCCCCAACAGCGTTTCCAACAGGGCCGCCGTCGTTTCGACGATCAGAGGCAGCGCTGACGGGACTGGCGAACCACTCCTCATGCTCCTCTAATACCCACCCCCCTCTCATCTGGGGATCGGCTCTGAAGCCGACTCCCCATTTGGGAGTCCATCACATCTGACCAGTGGGTATTATCCATCGTTCAGCACGGCTATCGAATAGAATTCGACATCGTTCCTCCATCCGGTCTACTTCATGTTCGCCGGTACTTCTCGACGAAATACATCAACTTCTCCTTAAAGGAGCGATTCGTCAAGTATTCCCATCTGACGGACTCCACGGATTCTATTCCAGATACTTTACGGTCCCCAAGCAGGATGGTGGTCTACGTCCGATTTTGGATTTACGGGACTTGAATAAGTTTATTATACCGAGAAAGTTTCGTATGACCACCCTTCAAAACATTTTGCCGTTTTTAAGGAGAGGGGATTGGTTCGCCTCACTGGACCTGAAGGACGCCTACTTTCATATTTCAATTCATCCAACTTACAGGCGTTTCCTTCATTTTGCTGTTGCAAACCAACTTTATGAGTTCAAAGTTTTACCCTTCGGATTGGCTACAGCTCCGAGAATTTTTACCAAATGCGTGGCTCCTGTCTGTGCCTTCCTATGCCTTCAGGGCATACAAATTTACCCATACCTCGATGTCTGGCTGTTGGTCTCGCAATCCAGAGAAGGACTCCTAGACACCATCCATACAACCCGTACCTTACTAGATAGTTTGGGTCTACGTATTAATACAGAGAAATCTTCTCTTCTTCCGACACAGACGCTCACCTTCATTGGAGCCTGCTTGGATTCGACGTTGGAGAAAGCCTTCCTCCCTCAGGACAGACAGCAGACTCTAGCTCGCCATATCCATCGAATTCGACGAGAGGGAACGGTTACGACGAGATCCATCCAGAGGGTCCTGGGGCATATGGCCTCCACAGTTGCCATGGTCCCACATTCCAGACTTCGGCTTCGCCCACTACAATTATTCTTCAACAAGGTGTATCATCCACAAAGAGACCCACAGTCGAAACGGATTCGGATCCCATCTTCCGTGCTCCACTCCCTGTGCTGGTGGCTGAAACCAACCAATCTCATGATGGGAGTCCCCTTCAGGGAACAACCTCCTTCGATAACTCTTGGTACCGACGCGTCTCTCCTAGGATGGGGGGCGATATGCTCTGGCCTGTCTACCCAGGGAACGTGGACTCCTCTAGAGTCCAAGAATCATATCAACTTCCTAGAGCTGCTGGCAGTCTTCAAAGCCCTTCGTTCTTTCGAAGACCTCCTTCATCATCGGATCGTTCAGATAACTTCGGACAATATAGTGACCGTTTTTTATCTGAACAAGCAAGGAGGGACGAAGTCACCAACCTTAGCCAGGCTTTCTATGAGAATTTGGGACTGGTGCATTCCGAGACACATTACTCTGATGGCCATTCATCTGGCCGGCACAGACAATGTGCATGCAGATCTTCTCAGCAGACACATCTTCACTTCTCACGAGTGGGAACTGGATCCTCGTACGCGCAACCACCTTTTCAGGCGCTGGGGGTTCCCCGATGTAGACTTATTCGCTACTCGACGGAACAGGGTATGCGAGACTTACTGTTCGAGAGCGGGAATTGGACAAGCATCCCTAGGGGACGCATTCATGATCCCTTGGGACAACATCAACTTCTATGCTTTCCCTCCGATCCCTCTTCTGATGAGGGTCATAGCAAAGATAGTTAGCGACCGTGCATCGGGGATACTAATTGCCCCTTGGTGGCCACGTCAAGCATGGTTTGCGAAACTGCTTGACATCTCCCGTGGAGAGTTTCTTCATCTTCCGACACTTCCATATCTTATAACGCAAATGGACAGCACACTTCGTCACCCGGACTTGCTCTCATTGAACCTGACAGCGTGGTGGATTCTATGAGTGACCTTCCATGCGGGTGCCTCTCACTACCACAGTCTCTCCGTACCATCCGGTTCGAGACAGACCCCGTCGAATTCGAATCCAACGCTCTTGCACCCTGAGATTCAGCATATTATCGACTCTGCTCTAAAGCCGTCCACAAGAAAGTCATATACGGCTAAATGGAAACGTTTTTCCACCTTCGCCGAGTCTCATTCATTCTCCCCACTTGTCTCATCAGTCGAACAAATTCTTCAGTTCCTTCTGGAGTTGCATCACTCCAGACTGAAGCCGTCTTCTATTAAAGTGTATACGGCCGCAATAGCCTACTACCATGGCTTAGTCGACGGATCACCCCTATTTTCTCATCCTATTCTCAAGAGATTTTTGAAAGGACTGCATAATCTTAATCCATCGATTAGACCGGTTATGCCCACGTGGTGCCTTTCTGTAGTTCTACAGGCCCTTATGAAGGCCCTCTTTGAACCTTTGGCGACTGTGGATCTCCAATTAGTTTCGTGGAAGACGGCGTTCCTTGTAGCTGTCACGTCAGCCCGGAGGGCCAGTGAGCTTTGTGCCCTCCGCATCGACCCTCCTTATCTAAACTTCCACAGAGAAAAGGTCATTTTACGTCTCGACCCATCTTTCTTGCCCAAAGTCTCTACACCTTTCCATACAGGACAAGACATTGTACTGCCTGCCTTTTTTCCATCACCGTCGACTCCCTTGGAAAGATCTTTGCACTCCCTCAACGTTCGGCGTTGTTTAGCCTTTCATCGATCGCGAACGGAGTCTATTCGGCGATCCAATAAACTGTTCATTAAATATTCGGCTAGAGATCAGGGTGACCCAGTCACTCCACAAAGGCTTTCTAAGTGGATAGTCCACACTATTACCTTGTGCTATCAGTTAGCTAAGCTCGAACTGCCTACAGTTCCCCAAGGCCATTCCACTAGAGCTGTCGCTACGTCTTCTGCATTCGCATCCGGAGTTCTGATCGATGACGTCTGCCGAGCCGCTACTTGGGCGAACCCTTGCACTTTCGCCAAGCATTACCGTCTCGATGTTCGGGCTCGACGGGACTGCTCCTTCGGTAGAGCTGTCCTCTCCTCCGTCCTTCGATGAGGACACCTTCCCTCCTCCTTTGATGGTAAGCTTGTTAATCTACCCATATGTGTGATGCACAGAGGCCACGACGAAGAAAAGCAGGTTGCTTACCTGTAACTGATGTTCTTCGAGTGGCCATCTGTGCAGTCACACAACCCGCCCGCCGGCCCCGCTCGGTGTCGGTGAGTGGATGCATCGACAGCTCGATGTCGATGAGAGAGGGCACTTTTGGTACCGACCATCTCCTTTATGGTACCGACAAAAAAAAAAATCCATTAAGATACCGTACGTTCGGTCGCAAAGACTGAACAAAATGGCGGACGCTCCGCTCTTTATAAGCCACAAGGGGGAGGGGGAGCGGAGCTTCCCCCAAAAACCGTTAGCTTTCAATCTTCCGGCCAAAGGCACTGTGCAGGCGCAGTACCCATATGTGTGACTGCACAGATGGCCACTCGAAGAACATCAGTTACAGGTAAGCAACCTGCTTTTTTATTTCTTTACACTGTTCATTTAAGAAGGCATTCTTACCTCTTCTAGCTATTCTCTGGAATTCTGCATTCAATTGGGTGTATCTTTCTCATTCTTCCTTGCCTTTTACTTCCCTGCTTTCCTTAGCTTTTTCTAAAGCTTCCTCAGACAGCCATTTTGCTTTCTTGTATTTCTTTTTCTTTGGGATGGTTTTAGTTGCTACCTCTTGTACAATGTTGCGAACTTCTGTCCATAGCACTCTATCAGATCTAATTCCTTAAATCTATTTGTCACCTCCACTGTATATTCATCAGAAATATGATTTAGGTCATACCTGAGTGGCCTAGTGCTTTTACCTACTTTCTTCAACTTAAGCCTGAATTTTGCAACAAGAAACTCATGATCTGAGCCACTGTCAGCTCCTGGTCTTATTTTTACTGACTGTATAGAGATTCTCCATCTTTGACTGCAGATCACATAGTCAATCTGATTTGACTGTCTGGTGTTGACCATCTGGTGTTGTCCACGTGTAGAGTCATCTCTTGGGTTGTTGTGATTTCTGAAGAATATTGGGATTCCCTTTTTTAATTCAAGAAACATGTTCCACATGTTTGAAAAGAATGTCAGGATGTGAATTATAGCAGTTTATGACCTACCTGACATTTCATCTTGTGCTTCTTGGAATCTGGTTTCAATATTAAAATCCTTTTATCAGAGTTGCTTGCTGTGCATACATATTTTGCTGTGGAATTTGGAAGCAAGTAGTTAGCTGTGAACTAAGAGGACTTCTAAAATGTTTTAACATATAGAACACTGAAAACATACACCCAAGTTGACACATAAGGTTAAACTGGCTTCTTACCTGTTTTCTGGGTTCAGACTGTCATATGGTTTCCGTGCTTGTGTGGTTTCCACCCTCCTCCATCGTTCCACCTGGTGGCATCAGGTATCCCATCAGACCCGGCAACTGAAAATCAGTGCCAGGTAAACTGCTGCTGCCTTCATTGCCTGCCTGGCCTCATTGGACCACACACTCCCCTGGGCATGTGCTCAGCCAGCTGCTCGTGTTCCTTTTCTTCACTGCTCAGGTAAAGTAACTACTTACTGGAGTAGCGCTCCCTTGTGCTGCATCCAGTGTACACACTCATAGCTCCTCCATGCCCCTCCCTTGCTGCAGATGTGCCTGTGCTCCCTTGTGCACAGGAGCCACCTTCCTGCTGCAGGGGGACTTATGGAGGGCCACAGCTTCAGCCAGGCTCACCTGGTACCCCACTGCACACCCTCAGAAGCTTTAGTGGACTCAGAGGATGAAGGGAAGCCACAGTGGGGCTTGTTGACAGTCACAAGGAATGCCAACAAAAAGCAACACACTGCATCTGACCATTAATGATAAAATCAAAGATAAAACCAATTAAATGTTAAAATGTTGGGAAAATAAAAAGGGGTTGGCTGATGCTGAAAAGAATAAAGTGATGGTGGCAGGTGAAACCCCCAGGGGAGCATCTTCCAAAGTCAGGATGCCACTGCTGTAAAGGTCCTTCTTCAGGTAGCTACTCTCCTAATTTCCTTCAAAGAGGGCTCCTGGAGAAGGACCTCTGCCTCAGATCTCAAGGGGCAGGCAGGCACATAGGGAAGAAGGTGCTCCTTTGGGTATCCAGGACCCAACCCTTATAGGTCATTACCAGCACCTTAAATTGGGCCTGGACTTTAATGAATTGGCAGCCAGTGTAGGTGGTATAGGACTGGCATGATATGGAGGTATCACTGATCTCTGAAAGTGACAAGATGCTGTGAATAGAAAAGCCCCACACCTGTAATTTGGGAGAGATGGGTTTCACTTGTATTATGCATATGCTACTGAACAGCTTGTCAACAGCATCCATTACTAATCAACTGAAATGTAAAAGGACAATTTCTAAGCCCTTTCTCTTGTCTCTGAAGGTGTTCAGTTTTGACAGAATTGACCGCAACAGCCTTCTTCTTCTGCCTTTACTGAATGATATGCATGGTGGTGGTATGAAGAATGTTCTAAAAACATACTAAGCATCATCTATATTTTCTCAAATGTTAAAGGACTGAATCCAAAGCATTTATGCTGTGCATGAGACAATCAGGACTGAATCCAAAGCAGAGCCCCTGTAGTGTTATGGTTAAGAGTGTGGGACTGGGACTCAGGTGACCTGGGTTCTAGTCCCCTCTCAGCCATGGAGTCACTGGGTGATTTGGGGCCAGTCATAGACTCTCATCCCAGCCTACTTCAAAGGATTGTTGTTGTGAGGATAAGACTGAGAAGAATAAGATAACTGTGTAAGCCACCTTGAGTCCTTGGAAAGAAAAAAAGGCAGGCTATAAACAAACAAATAAATAAATGCAATCAAATTATGTTAAAGGAATGTCCATTTCCTCTCAGAGAGAGGTAGAAGCAATAACTGTAAGAAATGGAACAAACATAGTGTACAAAATATATACTGTTTGTGTTCTAAGACTTGTATGCTAATATCCTAATTGAACAATATTAATATCTTCACACCTGGCATGGATTAGGGAAATGGCAGAGAAGTTTAAACCAGTGCTGTTTCGCCAAGTGCCTCTTGCTATGTACGTCAAGAATGACTGAGGTTATCCTTTCAACACACCCTCAAGCTTGCCCACTTTTTGAGAAGGCTTCTGAGCTTGAAGAGGCCCAGTGCTATGTGTGTGTTCTTATTCTTGGCTTAAAAACTTCAATCTGCAACAAAAGCCAAAGCAAAATATAATCTTCTGCATTTCATAATAGTTGGGGGAAATCCAGCCTAAAATGCCCAAATACTGATTTTGTTTCATATCCAGAGATACCCAGCTAAGCTTCTGGGACAAAGGATCCTCAAGGGCTCAGAGCTCAGAGCCACATGCTCTCAGCCTCAGTGAGTTTCTTCTTTCTCTTCCATTTATATTTAAACACTTTTTTGGCAAGGCATCTTGCATTTTATCTCTCCATTTTATCTTCACAACCAATCTGTAAGGGAGGTTAGGAAGAGAGTCATTGACTAGCCCAAAGTCAAGGGGGGACTAGAACCTTGATGTCCTGTGTCCCAGTCCAGTGATCTAACCTGCATACCACACTAGTTCTCAAATTTTGAACAAGTTTTGCACTTGCAGGAAAGGTGCTCTTCAGAATGAAGCACAGAATAAATGAAGCAAAAACTGAAGCAATACTGGAACATGGAAAATTATGTTCTGGTTGACCTAATTAATTTGTTACCACATCAGAGAGAGAATCTGCTTATAGATGACCAGATCCCTCACCACACCTGGAATATTTAAAAAATGGAGTAATACGGAAAAGGTAGAGCACTTTAGTGCTACCCATGACTTGGTCACGACGTGGTGTGGTGCTGAGTGCTGGTCTGAGGGCTTGGAAGATCCAGGCTCTAGTCCCTACTCAGTCATGAAACTCAATGGATGTTGCTGTGAGGATAAAAAAGCTATGTAAGCTGCCTTGGGTTTCTTGCAAGAAAAAAAAGATGGGATATAAATGCAATGTAATAGTAGTAGTAGAAGTAGAAGTAATAGATAGAGCAGCATGCAGGTCATGCATATGAAAGGCACAAGGAGCTATTTTAGAGAGGGATCTTTGTCATGTGAACTTGACCACTATAAAATCTGGGGGTAGAGAGTTTATACAAGTCAGTGGATTAAGTCCAAGTTCCCAGCCCCCGATGCAGCCAAATTGATAATAAACTTTACTCAGTTTTTAAAATGAAATCTTCAAACAGCTAGATATTTATCTAACTAGGGGAAGAGCAATACAATTATTGAAGAAGGCAGATAAATAATGGTGGATATCATTAGATAACTTAAACAAGAATTGGCAGTGATAATCACCCCACTAGAGATATCTCTACAGAGTGTAACTAGTCAGGGTGGGTGCTTGTTGTCTAATCTAAATTAAGTCTGCTTCCTACAGGGTGGCTAATTTTTACTTTTTCTTTTTAAAGAACAAGCCACCCTGACAACCTATGTCTTGTTCTAGGGCAGTGGTGGCAAACCTATGACATTGATTGTGGATGAGGGGGCCGACCTGGCTTGCATAACAGAGACCTGGGCGGGAGAGGGAGGGGATGTTGCCCTCTCCCAATTCTGCCCACCCAGGTATCTGGTTCAACACTGTTCACGCCCAGAAGGGAGGGGAGGGGG
>NW_025335587.1:10264832-10273915 GCF_004798865.1 Varanus komodoensis
ACAAAGAGTGCTCATCAGTGGCACCTTCTCAAATTGGATGGAGGTAACTAGTGGGGTGTGGCAGGGTTCAGTCCTGGGCCCAGTGCTCTTCAACATCTTTCTTAATGATCTGGATAATCAGACTTGCAGACAATACAAAACTGGACAGAATAGTGAATACCCTAGAAAACAGAATGAAGATCCTGGGCAATCTTGATAAACTTGAACAATGGGCTGAAAACAAGAGAATGATATTCAGTAAGAACCAGTGCCAAGTCCTCCACCTAGGAAAAAGAAACCAAATACATCAATACAAGATGGGGAATACGTGGCTCAACAGAACTGAAAAAAAGATCTCAGAGTAATTGTGGACAATAGGCTAAACATGAGCCAACAATGCAATGCAACCACCAAAAGAGTAAATGCTATTTTGTGATCTATTAATAGAAGTACTACTTCCAAATCATGGGGAAGTAGAAATTCCTCCATATTCCTCACTAGTCAGACCCCATCTGGAATACTGTGTCCATTTCTGGGCACCAAGATTTAAGAAAGATGTGGGTAAATTAGAAAGGGTCCAGGGGAAGGCAACAAAAATGATCCAGGGTTTGGAAACACTGCCCTGTGAAGATAGACTTGGGCAAGGTGCTGGAGCAGGTGGTGGCAGGACAACTCCAAGCTCTCTTGGATGAGACTGATTATCTGGACCCATTTCAGTCTGGCTTCAGACCCGGGTATGGTATTGAATCTGCCTTGGTTGCCCTTTATGATGACCTGTGCAGGGAGAGAGATGGGGGAGTGCGTCCCTGTTAGTTCTCCTGGACCTCTCAGTGGCTTTCGATACGATCAACCATGGTATCCTTCTGGATAGGCTAAGGGGGCTGGGAGTAGGAGGCACTGCTTGGCAGTGGTTTCGCTCCTACCTCGACGGCCGATTCCAGAAGGTGGTGCTGGGGGACTTTACCTCTGCGCCATGACAGTTATGCCATGGAGTTCCGCAGGGGTCTATTCGGTCCCCCTTGCTCTTCAGCATCTAAATGAAACCTCTGGGAGAGGCCATCTGGAGGTGTGGGCTGCGGAATCATCAGTACGCTGATGATATCCAGCTCTACCTCTCGTTTTCCACCAATCCAGGTGAGGCAGTGGCTGTGCTGAACCGGTGCCTGGCCGAGGTAATGGGCTGGATGAGGGCCAATAAACTGAAGCTCAATCCAGACAAGACGGAGGTCCTGTTGGTGGGTGGTTTGAACTCCTAGGTAGGTGACTTGGATCTTGTCCTGAATGGGGTTGCACTCCCTCTAAAGGACAGGGTCCGCAGCTTGGGAATGCTCCTCGATCCTGAGCTGACTTTGGAAGCTCAAGTGTCAGTGGTGGCGAGGAGCACTTTCCATCAGCTGCAGCTGATCCATCAGCTGCGTCCCTACCTGGAGGATGACTGCCTAGTGACAGTGACGCATGCATTGGTTACTTCCCGGTTGGATTTCTGTAATATGCTCTACGTGGGGCTGCCCTTGAAGACGGTTCAGATACTTCAGATGGTACAAAATAGAGCAGCCAGGTTGCTGACAAGGACTGGGCGTTAGTCTCATATAACCCCAGTCCTCTGCCAGCTTCACTGGCTTCCCATCGAAGTCTGGTCTCAATTCAAGGTAATTACTTATAAAGCCCTTAATGGCTTGGGACCTGTATACTTGAAGGAATGCCTGCGGCCATATTTGCCCTCCCGCCCCTTGTGATTGGCAGCAGGGGCTCTCCTCTGGGAGCCTTCCGTAAGAGATACCAGGAAGCAAAGTACCCAGAGGAGGGCCTTCTCTGTGGTGGCACCCCATCTGTGGAATGCGCTCCCCAGAGAGGTCCGGGCGCCGTCGTTATTGGTTTTTCGGCGCCAAGCCAAGACATAGAAACATAGAAACAGAGCGAGTCAGAAGGGGCCTCCTGGGCCATCTAGTCTGACCTCCGGCACCAGCTGGCTCTGCTCACGACATGCCCACCATGTGGACGTCCAGCCTATCCTTGAACACCCGCACCGATGGGGCCTCAACGACCTCTCGTGGAAGCCCATTCCACACCCTCAGGGTCCTGACTGTCAGGAAATGCATCCTGGCATCCAAATGGAACCTTGGCTCCCTGAGCTTTGCTCCATTGGAGCGCGTCCTGCCTTCCTCTGCAGGGGAGAACAGGTCTCTACCCATCTCCATGTGACATCCCCTCACATACCTGTATGTCGCCAACATGTCCCCTCTGAGTCTCCTCTTCTCCTTTTATTCAAACAGTATTTTAATAATCTTTAATATTTATAGTTTTAATTATGCAGCCAATGTGTTTCCAAGTTTTAACTGTAATTGTAATTCTATATGTTTTATTTATTTGTGTTGTGAGCCGTCCTGAAGCTGTGTAGCAATGGGGACGGCATATAAAAACTTTAAATAAATAAATAAAATAGACTGAGAGAACTGGGCATGTTCAGTCTTGGGACGAGAAGACTGATGGGGACAGGATATCCCTCTATAAGTACTTCAAAGGCTGTCACAAAGTGGAAGGTCATTCTTGCTGATAACAGAGTGTAGGACACAGAATAATCAATTCAAACTGCAACAACCCAGAGTCAGGCTGGACATCAGGAAAAGCTTCCTCACTGTCAGAGCAATGGCAGTGGAACCAGCTGCCTAGCGAGGTGGTGAGCGCTCCCACACTAGAGACATTCATGGTGAAACTGGACAGCCATCTGAATGGGATAGTGTAAATTGGTGTGCTTGCAGCAGCAGGGGGTTGGGCCCGATGGCCTTCCTGGCCCCTTCCAACCCTACGGATCTATGCTTCTGTGAAACCGAACTTTTGCAAACTTTGATTTCCTGGTTGCCAAATAACATGATTCATGTTCGCCATACATAACCAGGAATATGATTATATGCAAACCAGTCATACCATGTATAGACCTAATGGTTTCTTGATCTTGATCTGTGAATGAGCAGTGAGAAAGTGGTCACTGATATTTCACTACATAGATCATCTCACATAAATTCTGGAAACCTTAGTCTAGGTATTTCAGAATATTTTTCCTGGAGTGATTTTAAGTTTTGTAAGCAAGGGTTCTGTAAAAACGCAACAACTTACCTTTTCTGCCCAAACCAACTATCCATTGAGTCTGCAGTCTCTACTTGCTCTTTCTGTACTGCTGCAATCTTGTACACATTTACCTGGTGGCAGACCTCACTGAACTCAATAGGGATACTTCTGAGGGCTGTGGTGTGTTTTGTTCTAAGGCTGAAATCCTCTGCGCATCTAGTTGTGAATAAGTTCTAATGAATACAGTGGAATTAATTTCTGAATCAATGTGTGGGAAGGCTTTGGTAGTTTTTGGTTTGGCTCAGTGAAACACCTCAGAGATCAAGGCCTGTAAAATTCTCAGGATGACTATGCTGTTGTTTTGTGGGTGCTTCTAGATATTCTTAGGTCGTTGTAGGTCATGAAAATCTTAAACTGCAAAATTTATTTATGTGGTGAAAGGAGATAGAATTACACAGTTCATATTCATGCTCAATTTAGATTTTTATTTTCTTGTGCTATCCAGGGATAGTCTGTAAATCAAGTATCCCTTATGGGACTAGATTTTTTTTTTAAAAAATCTATTTGTGGGGTCCCATGAGTAGTTGGTGCAGTAAATTATTGTAACTTTGCTTGAAAATTTTTTTAGTTACAGCACATTACCCCTTTTGTTTGCTTTTCCACTAATAGACTATGTGTTTTTATTTAAGAATTTATGTTTCTTGAATGTCTCATTTATGAGTAATATAGGGTGTGAAACGTGAAGGTTGTACAACAAAAGCTACCAGAGAAATTGACCTAAGTACCATTCGTCAGTCTGCTAAACTGTTTCAGAAAATTCATAATTTATTTTGAACTTTAGTTGGTTTCCCCTACCCATTAAACTCTGGTGAGGATAATGAATGCCTCACCATTACACACAAGGTAACTATATATAATAACCATTTTCTGGCTCATCTAGGTATCTTGCTTTATTTGAAAGATTAATAGATCAGAAGCCAAGGGACGTGTTTTATTGTACATTTCTGTTCCAGATTTCCTGACATTTTTTATTTAACTACAGGCCTTTAAAAAGCAATGGAAGGTCTAATAAGAAGCAGATCCTAAAGTGATTATCTGAATGTCAAAAATGTCTGTGCATATATACTGCTTCATTGCATTAATCTTTAGCCACATGCAGGGATACACACTTCAATTTACATATTTATTTTATTTCATTATATTAATCTGTTGTAAACCATCCTGAGACATCTGTGAGGGGATGGTATAGAAAAGTTTTAAATAGATAAATAAAATCAATAGTTTGCTTTTTTTTTTTTTTGGCCATGACTGTTCCTGAAGTGACAACAAAATCCTTAATAGTTTGTATTGTGATATTGATGTTCGTTTACCTATTCTAAATCTCTTACTGATGATAAACAGTTATTTGTGATATGTGATAAACTGGTCTGTGTGCGTTAGATTGTGTTTTATTTTTTCTTTGTCTAATTGTTTTAAAATTAAATTACTGTTATTTTATCCTATACTTATATTTACTAATAGTAGGGTACAGTCCACTGTTTTCCATGCTCAGTGCACACAAACCTTTGAAGACAATAGGCTGTTCTGGGTTCTAGGTGTGACAATCTTTGTCATCCTGCATGTCACATCCTGTGTTTCATCTTGATGGTTTTTTCCAACCATCTAGATGAAATATTGAAGAGGGAAAGACACTCTGGTGGGGTTCAGGAATAGTGTAAGCCATCAGCCCTGGCCTCTTCCCTTCTTCTCACTCCTGGCATACCTATGTAGCTCTCTCTAAGGCCAATTTTCAACATGAGGGAGGCAGCTGATGGAAATCTTTCTGCAGCATCAGTGTGAAGTGTGGGGTAGGGAGCTTGTGTGTGGAGTTTCAGACAACCTTGGTACTCTGAATAACTCTGTGGCCCCTTCCATCTGTATCATGGAGATGAGACAGTTTAGAGGACTCTGCTATGGTGTTTTCTCTCATGTATTAGTAAGGGCCATCATAAATGTTAAAGAGTTGTTAATCATAGCTACATAAGTCTTGATAAGACCAGGTTCGAGGCAGATGCAAGACGAGACTGAGGGCATTTCCTAAGAGAAAGAACCTAAAGAGATCAAATAAAAGGCATTGTGCAGGTGTTCCATCTTGCGCAGCTTTTCCATCCTTAATGGATTTTTAGAAGAAACAGTGGGGATGCAGAGGAGGGCTGGGAGTGAAAGACAATGATACCTGAACCTTGTGTAAAGTTCAGGAATGAGATAGGGCAGGGTGATGGCCTTCACTGGAAACACTCCAATCTTGGAACATGCAAATTGGAATTATTTCCAGGTCGTTAACAAAGCTGCAGGGAAGATTCACTAGAGGGAGAAGAGAAACTAATGGGCAAAAGGAGATGGAATGGGATGGCTGAAGTTCTGTTTAATTCCTGAGGCAGTTTCATTTTCTGTTTACCTTGGTGCCTTCCTACCCTGCCAAGGTAGAGTGTGGGGAACCTGGGCTACATAGGATTTTATTTGTTATCCCTCTAGAAATGTTTGGATCAGCTTAGTCTGCTAACTCTGCCATATCTCCCTCCAGTCTTGTTGCAGAATTGAGATCTGAGGGCAAGTTGAAAAGCATTTCCTTTCTCAGTTTTTAATCACATTACCTCTACCAGATGATGCTGTATGTCAGCTAAATAACATAATTACATAAGTAGGAGAGTACCTTTCCTTTTGCTTTCAGAAATAATACTCCCTGAGAAAGTGCGCTTACAAAACAGAAGCAAAACTGGAGGGTTACAATATTGTTTCAACCCCAACTATAGGAAATAAGTGCACCAAATATGTAGAAAGGTGTTCGCTTATATGAAGACTAAGAACAAAACATCATTATGAAATTCAGCCTCAAAGTCATTGTAGATTAAAGGAAAAAGTCTCAAAAGATCAATCTTCTAAGTAAATGTAGAAAAGTTCTTAGCCTATACAGTGGTACCTTGGCTCACGAATGCCTCCGTTCATGACCAAATTGGGTCGCAAACAGAAATTTCAGAAAAGAATGCCTCAGGTCATGAACTTCGCATTGGGTGATGATTATGGTCATGCTCGTGCAAGGAAGATGGGCGTGATCATGGTCATGCTTGCGGGGGGCGGGGGAAATGGCCACAATCTTTGCTGTTCTTTGCTACTTCATTGTTCTTTGTCACTTTGTTTCAAATTTTTGTGATTACAAAATGGTTACAGAACAGATTAACCTTATTTACATTAAACCTTATGGGGAAATTTGACTTGGGTCATGACCAATTTGGATCACAACCAGAGTCGTGGAACAGATTACCTTCGTGAGCCGAGGTACCGCTGTATTCACCATTCGCTAGAGGGATTTGTTCACCTACTTGCTTGGGAGTCAGGCTGGTTGAGGGTCAGTCTTGAATAGTTAGTAGATGAAGGGTGAAAGTTTGGGGCACACTGAAAATAATCAATATGGTGAGTTTCCAAAGGCACCTTCTTTAATTGAAAGGAGGGTTTATGATAAATGCTCCCTTAAAGCTATTTGGCCAGAAGAGAGTGGAACAGGACTTGCTCTCGGGACACACCTGATCTGCCTGCACAAAACCATACAGCCCTATGCAGGGATGATGCAGCAGAGCATCCTGAGCAATTAAATGTGAGGGCCATGAGAGGTCATGATTCCTAGAAGACTAGCCATTGACCCTGAGGAAGGGAAATTTATCTGGAAAAGGGTGAGGAAGGTGGAATAATCTTGAAGGAAGAGGGAATCATTAGTTAGTAAGTTGAATGTTTGAATATGTCCCCTGTGTGATCAGCATCTGTTGCTCATTTGAATCCAACAATTGCCTCTTGGTTACTAGGTCTGGGTACAACAAATCAAGCACATTCAAGTGGGCTCTAGTCATGCCTCAGTCTTGTGCTCCCTAAGCCACCTGCTGTATTCTCAGTTCCTTCTTCACTGTGTACATTGTGAGTACATAGTGCAAGTCCCTCTTTCTGAAATGCAAGCCTGCGTGTTCAGGGATAGGTTTCCTTAGGACTGAAAGTGAGGACAAATTATGTTCAGACACGTACAGGCCATGTGGATGTTAGCCATTGTTGCCCGTCTTGATGCTCTCAGACCAGTTCTGTGTCTACAGTT
This sequence comes from Varanus komodoensis, assembly GCF_004798865.1. Classification (NCBI taxonomy): domain Eukaryota; kingdom Metazoa; phylum Chordata; class Lepidosauria; order Squamata; family Varanidae; genus Varanus; species Varanus komodoensis. Next base: position 10,271,995 of record NW_025335587.1, read on the forward strand.
AAATACAAGTAAACTTGAAGTTGTTTGATCTCTTGAGACTTCTCTTTTAATGTGCATTGGCTTTGAGGTTGATTGATGTAGTGATGTTTTGTTCAAATATTACATAATTATGCCACTTGCAAAACTGCCTGCTTACTTGTTGAGGCTGTGAAGATATCATATGGTTGAAAAGTTAATCCTCATGCTGATAACTGCTTGAGTTGGTAGAACTGTGTATTAACCACTGTGAAGGTTGCAGAGTACAACAACTATCTCACAATCAATATTTTCTGATTTATGATGCACATTCATGTTTTGTGCTGTTGAGATTTGAAATATTTATTATTTATTTATTTATTTAAAACATTTGTATGCCGCCCCCATCGCAACAAAGCCTCGGGGCGGCTCACAAAGAATACATAAAAACATACATAAATAATAATAATATAACAATTTAAAAGAAAAAAAACAACATTTCAAAACCCCCCGGTGCATTCTCGGCTAAAAATTTTAAAATCCTAATTAATACAATAATTTAGCAATTAAAATAAGTTTTAAATAAAAAGGTCTTAGCCTGGCGCCGAAAAACAAATAACAATGGCGCCAGGCAGACCTCTCTGGGGAGTGCATTCCATAGATGGGGTGCCACCGCAGAGAAAGCCCTCCTCCGGGTACCCACCCTTCTAATATCATTCACAGAGGGTTCCCGGAGAAGGGCATCCATTGCTGATCTCAGGAGGGCAAATATGGGCACAAGCGTTCCTTTAGGTCCCAAGCCGTTTAGGGCTTTATAGGTCATAACCAACACCTTGAATTGAGCCCGGACTTCAATCGGGAGCCAGTGGAGCTGACGGAGAACTGGGGTTATATGAGAACAACGCCCAGTCCCCGTCAGCAACCTGGCAGCTCTATTCTGCACCAATTGAAGTATCTGAACCGTCTTCAAGGGTAGCCCCACATAGAGCACGTTACAGAAATCTAATCGGGAAATTACCAGCGTGTGTGTCACTGTCGCCGGGCAGTCGTTCTCCAGGAAGGGATGCAGCTGATGTATCAGCCGAAGCCAAAGGAAGGCGCTCCTCGCCACCGCCGTCACCTGAGCAGACAGCTCAGGATCGAGGAGCACTCCTAAGCTGTGAACCCTGTCCCTCAGAGGGAGTGCAACCCCATTTAGGACAAGGCCCAAGTCCCCCATCCCGAGGCCCGAGCCACCCACCAACAGGACCTCCGTCTTGTCTGGATTGAGCTTCAGTTTATTGGCCCTCATCCAGCCCATTACCTCGGCCAGGCACCGGTTCAGCACAGCCACTGCCTCACCTGGATTGGTGGAAAATGAGAGGTCGGGCTGGGTATCATCAGCGTACTGATGATTTTGCAGCCCACACCTCCGGATGACCTCTCCCAGCGGTTTCATGTAGATGTTAAATAGCAAAGGGGACAAAATGGACCCCTGCGGAACACCATGGCATAATTGCCATGGCGCAGAGCCATAGTCCCCCAGCACCACCTTCTGAAATCTGCCATTGAGATAGAAGTGGAACCACCAACACGCTGTGCCTCCAACTCCCAATCCCGCCAGCCTATTCAGAAGGATACCATGGTCGATGGTATCGAAATCCACTGAGAGGTCCAGGAGAACTAACACGGACGCACTCCCCCGTCTCTCTTCCTGCACAGGTCATCGTACAGGGCGACCAAGGCAGATTCAGTGCCGTACCCAGGTCTGAAACTGGACTGAAATGGGTCCAGATAATCAGTTTCATCCAAGAGTGCTTGGAGTTGTCCCGCCACCACCCGCTCTAGCACCTTGCCCAGAAACGGGATGTTGGCCACCGGTCTATAATTGGCGGCCACCTCTGGATCCAGGGATGCCTTCTTTAAGAGACGGCCGGGTACCTGCCCCTTTAAAGGAGGTGGTAGTCCGGCCAGTCCTAAAGAAGGC
>NW_025335587.1:10274015-10281067 GCF_004798865.1 Varanus komodoensis
TGCTGGCCTAGTTCAAAAGTTGTGTGGGCCTTCCTTTGGTATGCACACGAATAAAATTTGGTCTGTATTTCCTGCCTTTTAGTATGCAATTTTTTCTTCCACGAAGATTAATTTCTGTGTAGGAAATTATTAGCAGCAAAAACAATCATTGAGTTAAAAAAATGCTAACTACTGGGGGCACAGAAACCAGAAGTGGGGAGGAATGGCAATTTATAATCTCACAGTGGTGGTAGAAAATCAATAAAGATAAATGGAAAGGAAACCCATTTCAAGAACATATCCTCATCAAGGAGGTCTGTTTGCAATATTTGCAAACTCTTTTGATATGCATTTTCCCTTGCTTTCAATTGCTGTTTGTTATGCATTTTAAAAGATGGTTGAAAAGAGACCATACCCCATGCCAAAAAGATTTCAAGACACAGCCAGATTCAGGGCTAGCGGAATCTGGATCAAGTGCAAAATGCAGCTTGTTTTCTATCACCGCATGCCACTTGATCACCTGCTCTTAATTTGAAATATCTTTATCTTTGCAAAGAAACATGTAGCCAGCAATTCGGATGGCAGAAACATCCAACTCAACAGCTTCTGAGAATGTTCAGGAGAGCGCATTGCCTTTGGAAAACAAAATATAAATTACATGACCCCAGTAAGAAATGTCACTTATTTCAAATTGTAGTGTAGTTGGAGCTTTCAGCCAAATGAGTGAGTAAGCAAGCCCTACATCACCCTCCCATCTCCAAAATAAAGAGTTGTGTTTTTTAACTGTGGAAAAGGTGACTGGAAGGAGAGGAGCCTATGATAACCATTTGTAAGCATTTCACATGAACACCTACATAACCTCTCAATGCATTTTAAATGGTCACATGTAGTTTTTGATGTGAAATGGGGGAGTTTTTCACACACCTCTTTCAGTGATGTTTCCAAAGAATCCAAATCTACCATGTTTTGTGTAAAATACAAATGTAACGTGTTCTAGCTCTTCCACTCATGTGTGACTGTCCTAAAATTTCTATGCTATTCCTAGAGGAGGCAGAGTTACTTTTTTGATGACTCATAGGCACAGCTGTATTTTGGTGATGCTACTCTATAAAGCATTGTTGGAATACCCCCTGGTTTGATATAGCAAAGCCTTCATGCAAAATTATACATCCCTATAGCTCCCTCAGGGAAGAATCTGTCCATTCAGTCATGAGTCATACAGTTTCTTTGCAGAAACCTTTCCTGAAAGGTCTGTGGAATCTGGTTCTATCTCACTCAATTAATGTAAAATATGTTTTTGCAGACATCTAATAACAAACAAAAAGTGGTTCTTTCTCCATGAACAACACACTTCTGCTGAAAGACAGGAAAAGAAAAAGCACAGAATGGTACTAGATAATTCAGGGATGCTTTTAAACCTGATCATTCTAATTTTTGATATAGTGGTTGTTTCATTTTAAAGTTTTGATGAGAAACCACCACCTTCCTGCCGCATCAATTGCTGCTTTCAACAGGTCTTCACAGGTGGTTGCCTCTCTTTTAAATTTCATTTCCTGTTAAAAAGGATAAACAGGCAACTGTTTAATGCTGCCAATTTAGTTTATTTAATAAAAACTGCAAGTTGAATGAAACTCAGTTAGTAGACAGTTACTGGAGAAATAGGTTGGGAAAAGATAACAATTGAAAAAAACCATTCTGTTTCACAATATTTTAATAAGAACATGAAAAATATGTCTAATGAAATACTGATGTGTGGGGGGGTTACTTCTGAAGGCTGGCAAGAACTGTGCAGGGCATTGAATAGGGATGTCTGCTTAACTGGGAGCACTGGCTGGGAACCAATTTTACACGAGGCATTTAAGAAGCTTTAAAATTTGGTTTATATGGATGCTTCTGAAACCACATGTCAGCTCTTGGGGGAAAACAGGTGGAAACTGATTTCTTTAAAATGTCTGTTTGTATGACCTGTACATTTCTCAAAACAAAACTGAGAACATATAATGGATATATGGCTGTGCTACTGACCTTGCCATTACACACTTTATTCAAGATCCATGCCTTCCAGTGGTTTAAACCTCACCTAGATCAGAGATCTGAAGCCCTCCGGGGGTGCACTGTAGTTAAGTGATAAATCATCTGCTCCATATGCAGAATTTCCTAGATTCAAGCACTGAATCTTTTTTTTTTAAAGGGTCAAAAAGCAGTTAATGAAAAAGACCCTGGGCTCCTGATAACTGGTTTCCAGCTGGGGTAGACACTATGTTTTAATTTTTATAATTAAAAAAGAAATCAAGAAAAAGTAACATGAAGAAGAAAGAACCAATGAACCTTACACAAAAATTGTATTTAGCACTAAGTGCAAGAAGTTACACAAGCCTTTAATAATTATTATTACTTCTATCAATTTGTAACTACAGTTCTGAATTCAGAGTAGACACTATTAATCTACCTGGACAGTATGGCCTGTGATATGGCAGTATTCAATATTCACTTCTCCCCAACCCCCAAGAGGAGCTTTTTCCCTAACCAGAAAGCAGGGCTTGTTATACAAGACAATTGGGCTACTTTTAGTTTAGTGGATCATGCTGCATCTTAGAGAGAAAGTGGCAGTCTTCAGTAAGTGGTGATCCTTCCAGTATATGTAGTGCCTTGGCCACAAACTATCTTTCCTCTTCCTACAAATCTATATGCTCTGCTAATAGCTGGAATGGTGAGGTTTCATAGTGAATGAGTGACACTACGATTTAATGGCTAGCAGTGACATTACCAAGTGGAAAAAAAAAACGCACACTCCCAGAAAGCTTAGTCTATTCCAACCATTAAAAATGATAAGTGATGCCCCATCAATGAGCCGTAACAGTATGGGTGGATCACCTAAACAAAAAGAAAGCAGGTATAGGTATATGCATACAGGAGAATTTGTCCCTCTCTGATGCACAAGTGAGACTGCAGACTAGCACAGACATTAGCAGTGTTCACTGCTGCAGCATGGTGGAAATCACTGTGACATGGTTTGTTGTGTTGTATGAACTCAGCCAGAGTGATACAACATGGTAAGGTTGGTCTCCGTGTAATCATGGAGAAAAACAATGATCTGTTCTATGGTTTCCATGTTTAACCAGGGTTTGTTCAACTGTATCAACTCGAAAATAAGACATCAGCATGGTTTCCCTGATGTTGCTCTAGAGTCCTGCAGAAAGCAGTGTCTGCTGGAGAAGATGCTACTGCATGCATTTTCCCTTATCCAGATTTGCCCAGCAACAGAAATGTTAGATCCAGCCAAGCTCAGATAGGCTGCTTCATACTGTTACAGTGTGCATGGGTTCCTGAAGGCCTAAGACCCAGAAGAAAATGAAGAATGAAAAAGCATGATGGGACTGACCAGACTGAGAAAACTGGGAGGCTGGGAGTGGCTGGAGAATGCAACATAACAGATAAGCCCACGGGCTGTACCATCCAGAGAGAGAATGGAATGTGACAAGAGTGCGTGTGTTCAAGATAAGGACAAGCACAAGAGTGCATGTGTTCAAGATAAGGACCAGCACGTTCTGTGTGTCAGCTCTGCTCAGAGGAGTTCACTGTTCGATCCAGTAGGACTAAGCTGATAGAGTGAACCTTAAGGTATAAAATGACTGGGCTTTCCAGCTTCATGAATGCAATGCTCATACTCACAGCCAAAAGACTCTCTTGGTGATCCATCAGGACTATGCGTGACCAGTTGCAGCGCTGTTCTGGCACACATGGGAGCTGGAAAGCACTCTCGTCACTTTCCATTCTCTCTCTGGATGATACAGCGTGGGCTTATCTTATCTGTTATGTTGTATTCTCCAACCACTCCCGGCCTCTCAGTTTTCTCAGTCTGGTCAGTCCCATCATGCTTTTTCATTCTTCATTTTCTTCTGGGTCTTAGGCCTTCAGGAACCCATGCACACTGTAACAATGCTCCCTTTCATTTCTACCTTCATACTGCCTTCCAGGTGCCCATCTGTGACTCTGCAACGTCTCTAGAAACAGAGAAGCCTGTTGTGTTGCCTCCAGGAACAGCATTCTTGGGGACGGTCATGGCTGGTGTTCCTGTCTGATCACTGCAGTTTACACAAACAGTGCTCACAAGCAGTTCTGCCTTTGATTTTCTGGCAGAAGCAACACTCTCCTCCTGACAAAGTTGCTGCTATACAAGGGAAGTACATGGGCTGTGCGCAAAGCATCACCAACAGTGCAAGTGCTCCAAAAAATTCATGTCCACTGGTCTGGCTCCTACCTCTACTTTGTTCTCATGTGGCCCTGGCATTCCTTGTGACTGTCAACAAGCCCCACTGTGGCTTCCCTTCATCCTCTGAGCCCACTGAAGCCCACCACAGCCAGGCATGTGGTGGAGAGCCATACCATGATTTATTTTATATTATTAATTTTAATTTTATATTGTTATTTTTGTATTGTATTGTATTGTGTTGTAAGCCGCCCCGAGGCTTCGGCAAGGGGCGGCATAGAAATGTTCTAATTATTATTATTATTACTATTATTATTATTATTATTATTATTTCCAGTGGATCTGGGAGGACTACCCATAGAAGTTACACCAGTAGAGCCTTCATCCCGACATGGATGCCTGTGTACTTCCTGGCATCATCCATGTTCTTGCCCATCCTGCAAAGAGATGTGGTAGATGGGGGCATGGCACAGGTGCTCCCCCTGCTCCACAGCCCCACAAGCAGCTCTTGGAGTCCCTAACCCATTGCTGCAAGCTAGTTATGTGTGCAGGTGTGTAGGCACATGTCCATGCAGTTAAGGATCAAGCAATTCCGGGTGTAGCAAATAGTGGAATGAGGGTACCTGCATCCATTGGCTGGATGCATGGTGGGGTGGGAAGAGGAATAGGACTGCTTTCCCTGCAGTCAGTCCCCATGATGCTACAGGAGTAAAGACATGCTTGCAAGAGTGATGTGGTTCGTGTGGGGCAGGCTGGCTATAGGGCTGAGTGGAGAGGGGTGCAGGCAGCAGCAGGTGAGGCCGTTCACAGCATGGCCTGGCATGGAGGATGGGGTGATAGAGCAAGCTGTGGACGGAGGGGCTTCTAAGGGTGGGGAGTGGGGTACCAGGTGAGCCTGGCTGAAGCTGTGGCCCTCCATAAGTCCCCCTGCAGCAGGAAGGTGGCTCCTGTGCACAAGGGAGCACAGGCACATCTGCAGCAAGGGAGGGGCACGGAGGAGCTATGAGTGTGTACACTGGATGCAGCACAAGGGAGCGCTACTCTAGTAAGTAGTTACTTTACCTGAGCAGTGAAGAAAAGGAACACGAGCAGCTGGCTGAGCACACGCCCAGGGGAGTGTGTGGTCCAATGAGGCCAGGCAGGCAATGAAGGCAGCAGCAGTTTACCTGGCACTGATTTTCAGTTGCCGGGTCTGATGGGATACCTGATGCCACCAGGTGGAACAATGGAGGAGGGTGGAAACCACACAAGCACGGAAACCATATGACAGTCTGAACCCAGAAAACAGGTAAGAAGCCAGTTTAACCTTATGTGTCAACTTGGGTGTATGTTTTCAGTGTTCTATGTGTTAAAACATTTTAGAAGTCCTCTTAGTTCACAGCTAACTACTTGCTTCCAAATTCCACAGCAAAATATGTATGCAGAGCAAGCAACTCTGATAAAAGGGTTTTAATATTGAAACCAGATTCCAAGAAGCACAAGATGAAATGTCAGGTAGGTCATAAACTGCTATAATTCACATCCTGACATTCTTTTCAAACATGTGGAACATGTTACTTGAATTAAAAAGGGGAGTCCCAACATTCTTCAGAAATCACAGACTGAATATCAAATGATCGCTTGGCAAACAAAACAGGCCCAAACGCCTCCTTCCTCCAACTTTACCAGCATATTTGTATAAGACCAAGTACAAAAAAAAAAAAAAGAAAAGAAAAGAAAAGAAAAAAGAACTCCAACAGTGTCTTAAAAAATGTTGAATGCATTCTCTCTCTCACACACACAAACCATTTACCTTTGTCTAGTTCACTTGATATGTTCCATGATGATGTAGGCATTAAATCAGCAGCAGCTGACATATTTATTCCTAAACAGAAAGTAAAGAAAAAAAGAAAGAGTTAATACATGCACAATCAATTGAATAAGTAATATGAAAGTCATATGATATTTCTATTGAGAAAGCCTTGTGTGACTGAGAGTAGATGTTTGGAAAAGCCCAGGCTATTAAGATATGCTGAGCTCTCTACAGTGGCAGAACTGTTATGAATACAAAAGCCAGAACTGTTCTGAAGTTTTGCTGAAAAAGCACAAAGACTATGACATCAGATCCTTTAGTATGTATTTTGAGAGATTAAAAAATACTGTGGTACCATCACTTCTCTACTGGTGGCTGGATACCTCTGTCCCCCATCCTAAACCACATCAAGCCACATAATCTGGGGGTTAGGATTGGTCTGTCTGTGTTTTTTTTAGATACTTTCACTGCTGTTATCCCTTGCTATTTGTTTTATCTTTAGTTTTCCTCTACATCTCTTAAATTTGTTTTAGATTTTACATTGTGTTTTATTGTTGTATGTCACGGTTTTAGACTTTGCTTTGAGATCTCCCCAAATAGTATCAATGATACAGAAATGCAGTAAACAGACACATTCTGATGGCCATATGAAAATTCTATGGGACTTCAATGACTATCATAAAATCAAAGAAAGCAGAGGTGGAAGGGGCCAGGAAGACCATCAGGTCCACCCCACCACTGTTTCAGGTCACCAACTTACACCATCCCACCCAGATGGCTGTCCAGTTTCTTTTTGAATGTCCCTAGGGTGGGAGAGCCCACCACCTCTCTAGGCAGCTGGTTCCACTGTTGTATTGCTCTGACAGTGAGGAAGCTCTTCCTGATGTCTAGCCTGAACTGGGGTTGTCACAACTTGAATTGATTATTCTGTGTCCTACACTCTGGTACCAGCAAGAAAAGATCTTGACCTTCCTCTTTGTGACAGCCTTTGAGGTACTTATAGAGGCATATTATGTCCTCCCTCAGCCTTCTCTTCTCTTCTCTTCTCTTCTCTTCTCTTCTCTTCTCTTC
>NW_025335587.1:10281167-10285457 GCF_004798865.1 Varanus komodoensis
CTTCTCTTCTCTTCTCTTCTCTTCTCTTCTCTTCTCTTCTCTTCTCTAGGCAAACAGACACAGTTCTCTCAGTCTCTCCTCAGTTCCCACAGCACATTGTTATGGTGTACAGAAAACACGTTCAGCAAAATTTCAGAAGTAAGTTTTGATTATCATGTCTGAGGATAATCTAGAGGAACACTCTATAATTCATCTAGAGGAACACTCTGGATTTACCTCAGACTCTTTCCAACAGTATTTTTAACTACAGGAACATAACAATCTTGAGCAAGCTCGGAAATCGAATTCACATCAATACTATAGTTCTGATTAAGGGATATATTGAACATGTATCTCAGAATGACAAAAGCCCTGAAAATTATTAAGTACATTTATGGAAACCTGGACCTCTTAAATCCACACAAAACATAACAAATTTTGAAATAAACTTGGCAACAATAAATTAAATTTGGACTTTTCTCTGAATCAACCTACTTTTTGTATTCTATTTATTTCAAAGTATTCTATGGGTTACTACTAGCAGTAAAGAAAAATACATTTTCTATAGCAAATAGTTGGTATGTCACTTTGTTTCAATAATACAAAATAACACATTTCATATGTGGCCTCAAGAATTGCTGATTTTGTGTTTTGATTTGGATATTATCAAAATAACTTTAATTCTGAGTACAAATCAATGTATATATTTATTATTTCAAGCTTTGTTGCATCATGGAAATCCAGAAGGCATCAGATTTCCAGGTACAATCCCCTCTAAGCACTGACCAGACCGTTAAGTTCTGAGCTTTAGCCAGGCGGTTGTCCCAAGTACTCACAGACCGTGCCAAGGGTCCATATTCATGATTAGACATTTGCTTCCCTATTATCATTCATTTTCAGGAAATAATTGGTTATATATCTTTTCATGGGCGCTCTCATCCTGGAATATCTGCTCATGAATGCTTAAACAAAACACAGACATTACTCCTCCACTGTTTCAACATCTATTTTCAAAACCATTTTCCCATGCTCTAAATAAAATGTTATAATTTGTAGCTTGGAATTAATTTGCTTCTTCAAATCAGCATCTATATTTCCTCCCCTAAATATTGTTTATACTAATGCTGAACAATGGAAACTGTCTCTTTGAGCTTTAGGGTGGCTAGATTACAATTCTCTATATCTAGACCATTGAAGAAGACCACAAGGAATTTGGTGATCGTCCTAAATAATTGCAGTTTCCATTACTTGCTTGTGTTTACAGGATGTTTGGGAAATTGTTTCAGCATACCATGTTTAATTTCCTTGTCGCTTTATCAACGTTTTAACGCTGTTTGATTTTAATAAATGTATCTGTATGAGTTGATGGGTTACAAAAGTATTTTAAATACATTTTAAATATGGGTTGTAAATCAGGATAAAAATCTAAAGAATATATCTTTCATACACACATACTTATTAAAATCCTATTTTTTGTTGGTAGTTTATTTCTCTCTTTTTGCATTAATAATGGAAAGCAACACATTTTAATCCCAAAGTACTTGTTATAAATAAATTTATATTACACTGCCTTTTAGTCAAGACTCTTTTTCTGCGTATATATAACAGTCACTACTGTGACAACTCAATTACAGTGCTTGCACTGATGAAAACTGCTCACCTTTCAACACCCAGTACTAGATATGCCATTCATCTGAGACTGTAAAGAAGATTATTTCTTTGGCAAGACAAAGCAAAAAATTACATTGATCTTTTCTTGAGACCTTGTTATCTCTGCTTTAAGATGAAACCAAGACAGACCAAAACCAAACCAGGAAAAAAATTAATGACACAGAATTAGATAAAACTCTGAGCAAACAGAAGAGGGAAGTCTTCTACTATTGGAATTTCATAGAGCACTTGCTGAATGTCTTTTCCCCATGGTCACCAATCCCAGCTTCACCATTGTCTCTCCGTTTGGCAGCAGCAATTAACCTGGCTATTTTCAGTAGGTGAGTGGACTGCTGGAAGCTCTTGTAGTTTGGCTAAAGTCATTTACTGTAGATGTGTGAGAATACAAAAGCTGCCTGACCTAGCACACAGTGCTGACAGTGAACTGCACCAGCATGTGTGGTGAAAATCTCTTGTGTTTACATCATAGTATCATGCTATTTGATACTATCTACAATTTAAATTAATGTTATGCAAGCATTGGTGTACCTTAGTACAACATCAATAGTATTTGCTATCACAGCAGTTTTTAATTTCTTTGAAGCATTTCTATGCTGCTCCTCAGCCAACAAGGCTTCCAGAGTTGTTCACATAGCTTTTAAATACAACCACCTGTACTATATGTTATTTTTAGGTATATGTAATGTTTAGTCTGAAAATGACCATGGAAAGAGAGGTGAGTTTAATAACTTCCATTTCTGGAATAGTTGGAGAGTCAGGGAAGTGTTAAGAGTCAGACTGAGGGTACTGAGAACTGTCTGTTCAGTCCTTAAAAGTGAGAGGACTGCTAAGGATTACATCACTTGCCTGTCCCCTATTACTGGTGCTTCTCCATTGACAACATGGCTATTGAAACCCAGCAACTGTACATTTTGCCTATAGATCTACCTATTCCACTTTCTCACTACCTCTGTTAGCTAAAACAGAGAAGGAAATTGATTGGGCAAGACTGCACATATCAGAGTCATAAATGCACACTTGTGAAAGACTGATGAAAAGACTGATAATTAAAATCTTTATGAACATGGTTGTGTACTTTTCAGGATCCAGACGAAGTGGTGAACCAGTGATAGCTGTACTAAAGTGTTCTTAGGGCATCCGTGGACAGGCAATGGCAATGGCAGAGATGACATTGTTAAGAGCAGCAGGGCTTATTCCCAGCAATCCATGAGGAAATTGCCCTCTGAGGTTCTGAGGACGTGATAATCTATTATGGGTCAAACAACAACTAGAACAGTGATGGCGAACCTTTTAGAGACCGAGTGCCCAAACTGCGACCCAAATTCCACTTATTTATTGCAAAGTGCCAACACTGCAATAAAACCTGAAAAGTGAGGTTTCAGTTTAGAAAAACCAACTCACACCCAGTCCAAGCAAATATATATCCTTGGCAGTGCACTGACCAGCCATGCGAAAGCTCAGATGAATTGCAGCTAATGAGTCGCAGCTCATAACATCACCTACAAAACCCTGAACAGCTACAAAACAGTTACCTAAAGGAGCACCTGCGTCCATATATGCCCTCCCGCCCCTTGAGATTGGCGGCAGAGGCCCTTCTCCGGGAACCCTCCATGAAGGATATTAGGAGGGTAAGTACTCGGAGGAGGGCTTTCTCTGTGGTGGCTCCCAACCTATGGAATGCACTCCCCAGAGAGGTCTGCCTGGTGCCGTCATTATTTCCTTTTTGGCGCCAGGCCAAGACCTTTTTATTTAAATGCTATTTTAATTGTTAAGGTTTATTTATTGATTTTAAACTGACCAGGCTGTTTCCACTATTTTCTGTATTCTATGTATTTTCTGTATTTATATGTGGGATTTTGATGACTGTAAGCCGCCCCGAGGCTTATGTGAAGAGGGCGGCATATAAGCTGTCTAAATAAATAATGAATAAATAAATCGCCTACCGCGCTACTCCCTTTCCGAGTGTGCGCATGGCCCCTATGTGTGCTGTTATCTGATGTTCTGCTGCTTCTTGATGCTTGGGTGACTTGGCTTGCGTGCCGACAGGGCTCTGCATGCCCGCTGTGGCACGCATGTTATTATTATTATTATAACATTTCTATGCCGCCCCTTGCCGAAGCCTCGGGGCGGCTTACAACACAATAAGATACAATCAAATACAATAGAACATAATAAATTACCATTAAATACAAAAATACAAAAAATACACTAAGATACAATAATATAAAATTAAAATTAACGGTATAAAATAAGTAAATAAAGAATATAGGAGGAGAAAAGAGAAGGAAGAAGAAGTTGTCCTGGCCAGATCATATATTTTAACAATTAAAATGATGTTTAAATAAAAAGGTCTTTACCTGGCGCTGAAAAACCAGTAACGATGGTGCCAGGCAGACCTCTTTGGGGAGTGAATTCCATAGGTTGGGTGCCACCGCAGAGAAAGCCCTCCTCTGAGTACTTACCCTCCTAATTTCTTTCATAGAAGGTTCCCGGAGAAGGGACTCTCCCGCAGATCTCAAGGGGCGGTCGGGCATATACGGACGTAAGCGCTCGTTCAGGTAGCCAGGACCCAAGCTGTTTAGGGCTTTATAGGTCATAACCAACACCTTGAATTGGGCCCGGGCTTCAATGGGAAGCCAG